>NC_030682.2:144256940-144599440 GCF_000004195.4 Xenopus tropicalis | reverse complement strand
CAATTGTTTACAGTTTGTTTTGCTTCTAACTTTGTATCGGGGAGCAAGAACCTATAGCTTCACCCACATTTCTAGGGAAACTTTTAAGACCACTAATTTAATGGGCTCATTTACAGTGGGCACTTTCAGTGGTTCGTGAAACCAGTTTCATTACTTGCGTCAAAACTGTATAGTTACACTTGGCACCATTTAGTCCTTCCTGCCTGCTGCCACATCATACACTGCTGTGCCTATTGAAGATGGCCAACCATGGAGCTACAGCCTCCTCCTGGCCAAGTGGTAGCTTCTGGGACCCCCGGCACCCTGTGTCCATTGGCGCATCACATTTGCGCTAAAAAGAATAGAGCGTACCTGTCACCCAAAGGCAAACACTGGAGGGACATCTGATTATTAAAGGGATACAGTCATGATTTTTATGGGGTACTTTTGATTTCTAAATGACACTGTTACACAGCAAATAATTCCCTCTGCCATTTAACCTTTTATTCTTGAACCAACAAATGTATTTGTAGCTGTAATATTGGTGTGTAGGCGCCATCTCAGTGCCTTGTGCCTGAGTCTGAGCTTTCAGCCAGCGCTACACATTAGAACTGCTTTCAGCTAACCTATTGTTTCTCCTACTCCCATGTAACTGGAGGAGTCCCAAGCCGGACTTGGATTTCTTACTATTGAGTGCTATTCTGATACCTACTGGGAGCTGCTATCTTGCTCCCTTCCCATTGTTCTGCTGATCGGCTGCTGGGGGGGAGGGGGGGGATATCACTCCAACTTGCAGCGCAGCAGTAAAGTGTGCCTGAGTCTGAGCTTTCAGCCAGCGCTACACATTAGAACTGCTTTCAGCTAACCTATTGTTTCTCCTACTCCCATGTAACTGGAGGAGTCCCAAGCCGGACTTGGATTTCTTACTATTGAGTGCTATTCTGATACCTACTGGGAGCTGCTATCTTGCTCCCTTCCCATTGTTCTGCTGATCGGCTGCTGGGGGTGAGGGGGGGATATCACTCCAACTTGCAGCGCAGCAGTAAAGTGTGCCTGAGTCTGAGCTTTCAGCCAGCGCTACACATTAGAACTGCTTTCAGCTAACCTATTGTTTCTCCTACTCCCATGTAACTGGAGGAGTCCCAAGCCGGACTTGGATTTCTTACTATTGAGTGCTATTCTGATACCTACTGGGAGCTGCTATCTATCTAACTGATGGGTCTGGAAAAAAACCATCTTTTCCCATGACAGTATTTCTTAAAGACATTGTAATATATCCATTGTATAAAACCAAGTTGCATGTGGATAAACCAAATAAGGGAGGGGAAAGACAAGTCCTTGAGCATTCAGCCTAATACCGATACATTATGTCCTCCAACTCCGATCATTAGAGAGAAGAGAGAGAGATCGGCTCATCATCTCACGTACAGTTTACAACTACAAGTGGGGAAACGGGGAGATTTAATTGGACGGAGCACATGAAAGCGTTGCATTCTCTTCTATCTGTATAAATAGCGAGTACATGGCGTTCCATCGCTATTCTGATTACGCACGGCGGCCGGCGAGGTTAGAACAGCCGCACTCCCGGTTCGGAGCTGGAAGAACAACTGCCTTGGAAAAGAAAAAAAATACTGAATATCAATGGAAGAAAGAGGGTCAACTATGCAGGAAACCTCCAGCAAAGCGCACGTATAGGGGGTAATCTGCAAGGAAGCCGCTCGCTATAATATCTCCCATTATTCTCTTATTACCAAGGGATTTCTTGCTTTTCTCTTGTTTATTGCTTCAAGGAGAGAAGGCCACGTTATAGGCACAAGGCTAAAACAAAAGAGGATTCTTTTTATGTATACAATATATATATATACTGACTATAACTCATCTACCTGATACTGTATCTGAGTATATCCTCCATGTATATCGGCTTGGGGGGAAGAGTTGATAGAGAATAGTTCAGGTCGGGCCCATCAGAAAACACATACCTCCCAACATTTAAAAAAAAGTAAAAGAGGGACAAAAAGATTTGGTGTGCCAAATTTTGACCACGCCCACTTTTGTTGCCACGCCCCAATTACCACACCCCATTTTTTTTTTCAAAAAATACTCCTTTTCTATAGTTGAAATGGTGGGATCAGATGCAAATGTGCTATACCCTCATACTGTACTACCTAAGGAAAACAATATAGCAACTCCTACATTAAAATACAAATATAGAGAGATGGCGGTCATTTATAAGTGAGTTATAACTATGTACCAGTTTCCCCCCCCCATACAAAGTACCCCCATACACAGTGCCCCCATAGACAGTACCCCCCATACACAGTGCCCCTATAGAAAGTGCCCTCAATAGCCTCCATAGACAGTACCCCCCATACACAATGCCCCCATAGAAAGTGCCCCCAATAGCCTCCATAGACAGTACCCCCCATACACAATGCCCCCATAGTAAGTGCCCCCAATAGCCTCCATAGACAGTACCCCCATACACAATGCCCCCATTGAAAGTGCCCCCAATAGCCTCCATAGACAGTACCCCCCATACACAATGCCCCCATAGTAAGTGCCCCCAATAGCCTCCATAGACAGTACCCCCATACACAATGCCCCCATTGAAAGTGCCCCCAATAGCCTCCATAGACAGTACCCCCCATACACAATGTCCCCATAGTAAGTGCCCCCAATTGCCCCCATAGACAGTACCCCTCATAGACGCTGCTTCTTCTTTTGTGGCTTCTGCTCCTTATGCGGCTTCTTGTGCGGTGGCGAAAGGCCCTTTTGTAAGGTTGTGCCTGTGCGTACTGACGTCACACGTACCCACTGGCTCAACCTTATAAAAGGGCCTGTCGCCACCGCACAAGAAGCCGCATAAGGAGCAGAAGCCGCAGAAGAAGCCGGAGCGCCCGGCTCCAGCCAGCGCATCCCGCTGTGCTTGATAGTTCAAAAAATGTCCCACGTTTCCGTAATCTATTATGGAAACGCGGGACATTCATGTAACTATCCGGGACAGCGGGATGCGCTTTGTTACCGATACCATATGTCATGGGGCAGGGATCCAGACAACAATGAGGGGCACAGCGTCTGCCATCTTCTTGTTAATTCCACTAAGGACATCAGTATGGAGATAGGAAAATGTCCATATTGTAAAGCTATTGTGACTGCAAATCTTTTTTGAGCATTGCTAAGGCAACTTCTGGAGACTTTGCTGCTCATCAAATACCCTCTTCTTATTTAAAAGAGATGCTCCACCATATCCCAGGGTGCTCAGTCTGGGTGCACCTTGAAGTTTACCAGGGTGCCAGAGTGTATTAAGTAAAAAGTTACGGAACATTTGGCCGGCTTCATAGTCATTCCCTATTTCTGAATGGGAAGAAAGAGGAGAAATAGATGGAAGAATAGATACTAGCCTGTAAATAAAAGAGACTGGGAGAATAAAGAGGTTGGGTGAGGAAAGGAGGAAAAATAGTTTGGAGAGTGGGCCTAGGGTGTAAGGTTTTCTGGTGGGCCCCTGGGGTCCCAGTCCGACACTGGTTGACTCAACAAGATCTGCCCGACATAAATACAAGGGGGTCCCAGTTTTCCCACGTTTCTCATCATAACCAAACCACTAACGGATGTGCAGTACCTGGGTGTAAGGTGATCTTTAAAACTCATTAAAGTCACTTCAAACCACCCGCTCAAGCAGATTAGACAGATTAGCTATCTCTATTCCAGCATCTTCTGAGATGGAAATGAAAGTGGCGCTCGGAATAATTGAACTCTCTGAATCATAATTAGGAATAAATTCAGGATTTACATTGTTGAGATGAGAGAACGTATACAGCGGGGCCGGGATAATCAGGCACATCACTTCTGCCCGGTAACGATCCTAGAATCAGTCACTATTACACGTTCCTAATCAGACTCTTCCATTGTCTGGAGGGGCATCGTGGTTTGGCTTCTCCTATGGGCGTCTGGAGGAGTCTGATTAAGCTCATCTGGTTCCCTGACTTCTACAATTACATATATTGTAAAAACAGCGCTGTGTTTCTTAAACAGATTTTCTACTTCAGAGACACGTCGCTTCCCCCCTTCCTGGTTACACAGTGTTTGTTTAACAATCTGGCAGAAAGATTTCTATGCAGAGAAAAGATATAAACTAATTGTGGTATAGGAATATAATACAGTATATTTGTGGGGCTATATAGTACAGGTATGGGACTTGTTATCCAGAAAGCTCGGGACTTGGGGTTTTCCAGATAAGGGATCTAAATGAGGAGAGACTGGAGGCTATGTAGCTACCCAAGATAGATGAATCCTTTGTGTGTTGGCAGCATGCCTCAAGTCTATGATTAAAGTACGGGTATGGGATCCCTTATCCGGAAACCCTTTTTCCAGAAAGCTCCGAATTACAGAAAGCCTGTTTCCCATAGACTCCATTTTAATCAAATAATTCCGAATTTTAAAACAGATTTCCTTTTTCTCTGTAATAATAAAACAGTACCTGTACTTGATCCCAACTAAGATATAATTACCCCTTATTGGGGGCAGAACAGCCCTATTGGGTTTATTTAATGGTTAAAGGATTCCCTTTTCTCTGTAATAATAAAACAGTACCTGTACTTGATCCCAACTAAGATATAATTACCCCTTATTGGGGCAGAACAGCCCTATTGGGTTTATTTCATGGTTAAATGATTCTCTTTTCTCTGTAATAATAAAACAGTACCTGTACTTGATCCCAACTAAGATATAATTACCCCTTATTGGGGGCAGAACAGCCCTATTGGGTTTATTTCATGGTTAAATGATTCCCTCTTCTCTGTAATAATAAAACAGTACCTGTACTTGATCCCAACTAAGATATAATTACCCCTTATTGGGGCAGAACAGCCCTATTGGGTTTATTTAATGGTTAAATGATTCCCTTTTCTCTGTAATAATAAAACAGTACCTGTACTTGATCCCAACTAAGATATAATTACCCCTTATTGGGGCAGAACAGCCCTATTGGGTTTATTTAATGGTTAAATGATTCCCTTTTCTCTGTAATAATAAAACAGTACCTGTACTTGATCCCAACTAAGATATAATTACCCCTTATTGGGGCAGAACAGCCCTATTGGGTTTATTTAATGGTTAAATGATTCCCTTTTCTCTGTAATAATAAAACAGTACCTGTACTTGATCCCAACTAAGATATAATTACCCCTTATTGGGGCAGAACAGCCCTATTGGGTTTATTTCATGGTTAAATGATTCCCTTTTCTCTGTAATAATAAAACAGTACCTGTACTTGATCCCAACTAAGATATAATTACCCCTTATTGGGGCAGAACAGCCCTATTGGGTTTATTTCATGGTTAAATGATTCCCTTTTCTCTGTAATAATAAAACAGTACCTGTACTTGATCCCAACTAAGATATAATTACCCCTTATTGGGGGCAGAACAGCCCTATTGGGTTTATTTAATGGTTAAATGATTCCCTTTTCTCTGTAATAATAAAACAGTACCTGTACTTGATCCCAACTAAGATATAATTACCCCTTATTGGGGCAGAACAGCCCTATTGGGTTTATTTCATGGTTAAATGATTCCCTTTTCTCTGTAATAATAAAACAGTACCTGTACTTGATCCCAACTAAGATATAATTAATCCTTATTGGGGGCAGAACAGCCCTATTGGGTTTATTTAATGGTTAAATGATTCCCTTTTCTCTGTAATAATAAAACAGTACCTGTACTTGATCCCAACTAAGATATAATTACCCCTTATTGGGGGCAGAACAGCCCTATTGGGTTTAATTAATGGTTTTTGATTTTTTAGTAGACTTAAGGTATGGAGATCTAAATTTCGGAAAGACCCCTTATCCTGAATACCTTAGTCCCAAGCATTCTGGATAATGGGTCCTATACCTGTACATATCAAATATTCGTTGAAACAAGTTTATTCAAATATTAAAATAAAAAACTGAGAATGAGTTAGAGTTTTAGTGAATCTGCCCCTAACTCTATCCCCGAGGCTCAATGAGCACAGAAAAGGGACCATATGCCGGGGGGGGGGGTGATTCCCTTTACTACATAAACTGTGATTTAACTGTTCAGTAATCAAAACAGAGGCACTGTCGCTGGCATTCCAGGTGTCAAATACATTTCCTGGAGCTTTTATTGTATAGGATATTATTTCAAATAAAATCCCAGGCTTAAGATGTTCATCCAGTGAGAGAAGCCCCAGCACTGTATAAATACGTTCATATCACTTTGAAATCATCTTCGCTTGGCTGCCTCTGTCAAAGCAAGCTAATGTTTCTTACTGTCACAAAATACTGCTGCTTGGAAAATCCTCCAGTCCCCATTTCAACACATCGGGAAATTATACAAAGAGAAATAGATAATAAATGAAAAGTGCCGGGACTTTTTCCTCTATTTATTGACTTGGTGACTTGGGAACATTATAAAGAAGAGATTTCATTGAACTCTAAAATCTCTTAGTAGCTCTCAAACTCACATGAGAGGTCTATGCAGACTGGAAAATGGGTGGATACATGGATTAACTGACAGCTGTTGGGTTGAAACAGGATAAAAAGCCATCGGTGAGGAGGAAAGAGATGGGTAAGGGAAGTTAATTGGTGTTTAAAGAATAAGTAAACCTTTTTTTTCTATTAATAAAATTACTCTAAACAGCTTCCCAGAATTGCCTACCTTTGTCCCTCTGTTCTTTCTGACCTGGTTCCTCAGTTACAAGCTTCTGGATTCCTCTCCTTCCTTGTTCAGAGTGAAGCCCCGCCCCCACTTCCTCTTCAGGTCTTTCATCAAGAAAAAAAACCCTGTTAATGCACAGACTGGCTCCTGCTGCCTCTGGGCATGTGCAGAAGGCTCTCCACTCCGACTACAGGTAGTCGATGTAATGAAAGACCTGAACAGGAGGCGGAGGCGGAGCTTCAATTTGAACAAGGAAGGAGAGGAATGGAGAAGCTTGTAACTGAGGAACCAGATCAGAAAGAAAAGAGGGACAAAGGTAGGCAATGCTGGGAAGCTGTTTAGAGTAATTCTATTAATATTAAAAAAAAAGTTTATTTATTCTTTAAAAAAGACACTTTTTTGGACTCTAAACTCTTGTATATATTCTTGAAGCTCAAGGAATATTAAATACAGATGGAGCTCATGTATATTTTATTAGGACTTGACAATTAGACTTGAAATGTGTGAAATAGAAAACAATGATGAGATTAACTTCCCCTTGAAAGTGCGTTAAGTAGAAAACAATAATGAGTTTAACTACAGATGGAGCATATTTATATTTTATTAGGACTTGAAATGTGTGAAATAAAAAAATAATGGTGAGATGAACTTTCCTTTGAAAATGTGTAAAATTGAAAACAATGATGGGATTACATTCCCCTTGAAAGTGCATGCAATAGAAAATAATAATGAGTTTAACTACAGATGGAGCATATTTATATTTTATTAGGACTTGAAATGCGTGAAATAAAAAAACAATTGTGAGATTAACTTCCCTTGAAAATGTGTGAAATAGAAAACAATAATGCATTTAACTACAGATGGAACGTATTCATATTTTATTAGGACTTGACAATTAGGACTTGAAATGTGTGAAATAGAAAACAATGGTGAGATTAACTTCCCTTTGAAAATGTTTGAAATAGAAAACAATGATGGGATTAACTTCCCCTTGAAAGTGTGTAAAATAGAACAGACTACAGATGGAGCATTTTCATATTTTATTAGGACTTGAAATGTGTGAAATAAAAAAACAATGGTGAGATTAACTTTCCTTTGAAAATGTATAAAATAGAAAACAATGATGGGATTAACTTCCCCTTGAAAATGTGTGAAATAGGAAACAATAATGCATTTAACTACAGATGGATCATATTCAAATATTATAAGGACTTGAAATGTGTGAAATAGAAAACAATGGTGAGATTAACTTCCCTTTGAAAATGTGTCAAATAGGAAACAATAATGTGTTTAACTACAGATGGAGCATATTCATATTTTATTAGGACCTGACAATTAGCACTTGAAATGTGTGAAAAAGAAAACAATGACGAGATTAATTTCCTCTTGAAAATGTGTGAAATAGAAAATAATGACGAGATTAACTTCCCCTTGAAAGTGTGTAAAATAGAAAATAATAATGTGTTTAACTACAGATGGAGCATATTTATATTTTATTAGGACTTGACAATTAGGACTTGAAATGCGTGAAAAAGAAAACAATGATGAGATTAACTTCCCCTTGAAAATGTGTGAAATAGAAAGCAATAATGCCTTTAACTACAGATAGAGCATATTTATATTTTATTAGGACTTGACACTGCGAAACTTATTGCACAGAAACACATTTCACTGCAATAAGAAGTACAATTTGTTGCCCTGCACTTAATCACCTGATTTTGTACATGGAGACTGATTTATTAATTTTCAATTTCTGAAATCCAGTTGAGAGAAAAATCTTGACGAATTCAAGGTTTCCTGATTGATTTTTTTAAAATGTAGATTAAAAAAAAAAGTTGTGTTACTTCAAAAACAAAAGAACTTGATCCCCGCAAAAATCACATTATTCTATTATTCATTTTGTAAAAATGTAACTTTTTCAATAAAGTCAATTTAAAAAAAATGGCTTGAATGTTGAAAATACACTCCGATTAACTTTAAAAGAAAATTACCAGGGTTCATTTGTAGAATTTTATTTCATTGACATTTTCTAGATTTTTTTTTTGATTGATAAATTTTGAAATTCAAGTTTTTAAAATTTGTGTTAATTCATAAGCAAAAGGATTTGATCCCCACAAAAATCACATTATTCCATTCATTTTGTAGAAATTCAACTTTTTCAATAAAATCATTAGAAAATAGCTTGAATGTTTAAGATAGATTCCCACTGATTTTAAAAAAAAAAAAGATCCCCAGGATTTCTTTGCAGAATTTTTTAAATTTGAATTATTAAAACATTTTTTATTGATAAATGTGGAAATTCAAGTTTTTAAATTTGAATTTTAAAATATTTGCATTTGTGGAGTTTTTTAATGATTTTCTCAAATCATGGCAAAAACACAAATTGAATTTTTAATCAATCTGCCCCTTAGTCTTCATTTGAATGTAAAATGTATAGTGATGAGCAAATTTTTTCACCAGGCATGGATTTGCAGTAAATTTCAGCATTTCACCACTGGTGAATTGTTTTGTGAAACTTCAATGAAAATTCGATGTGGAAAAATGTGTGCGGTTGCATCAAAAAAAGATGCAGGCACAAAGAAAAAGATGTGGGAGACAAAAAAATAGATGCGGGTGACAAAAAAAAAGATGCAGGCACAAAAAAAGATGCGGGAGACAAAAAAAAGATGTGGGAGACAAAAAAAAAGATGCAGGCACAAAAAAAGATGCGGGAGACAAAAAAAAAAGATGCTGGTGACAAAAAAAAGATGCAGGCACAAAAAAAAAAAAAAAAACGATGCGGGAGACAAAAAAAAAGATCCAGACACAAAAAAATATGTAGGAGACAAAAAAAAGACGCACGCACAAAAAAAAGATTCAGGAGACAAAAAAAAAAAGATGCAGGCACAAAAAAAAGGATGCGGGAGACGAAAAAAAGATGCAGGCACAAAAAAAAGATGCGGGAGACAAAAAAAGATGCAGGTACAAATAAAAGATGCGGGAGACAAAAAAAAGATGCGGGCACAAAAAAAAGATGTGGGAGACAAAAAAAAAGATCCAGACACAAAAAAAGATGCGGGAGACAAAAAAAAAAGATGCAGGCACAAAAAAAGATGCAGGAGACAAAAAAAAGATGTGGGAGACAAAAAAAAAGATCCAGACACAAAAAAAGATGCGGGAGACAAAAAAAAAAGATGCAGGCACAAAAAAAGATGCAGGAGACAAAAAAAAAAGATGCAGGCACAAAAAAAAGGATGCGGGAGACGAAAAAAAGATGCAGGCACAAAAAAAGATGCGGGAGACAAAAAAAGATGCAGGTACAAATAAAAGATGCGGGAGACAAAAAAAAGATGCGGGCACAAAAAAAAAGATGTGGGAGACAAAAAAAAAGATCCAGACACAAAAAAAGATGCGGGAGACAAAAAAAAAAGATGCAGGCACAAAAAAAAGATGCAGGAGACAAAAAAAAAAGATGCAGGCACAAAAAAAAGGATGCGGGAGACGAAAAAAAGATGCAGGCACAAAAAAAAGATGCGGGAGACAAAAAAAGATGCAGGTACAAATAAAAGATGCGGGAGACAAAAAAAGATGCGGGCACAAAAAAACAAATGCGTTTCTCAGACTTTCCACCATTTCAAAAGTTTTCTGCCATTTTCCAAATCTTCCTGTCGTTTCGTGAATTTTTCACTAAAACGACACAGATTCGCTCATCACTAAAAATGTATATTTATTGGAAGCTTTTGCAAGAGAATATTTCCGATCCTTGGGCACCATATTTAGCAGGTTTACATCAAAAGTTCTGTTGCTAAAGAAAATACACTAATAAATAAACCATCTTTTCTGATGTAGTTGGTTCCAGTAGTTGCGGCGCATATTCCCACTAGTCCTTACGAGTAGATTTTTGCATCACTAGGGATAAGGAGGGGATTAGTGCAACCTTCCCATTCTGGCCAATTAGGATTTCAGTTGCTATCCAGAGATAATGAAGGTTTAACTCAGACTTTACATTGGATTTCCAGGTAAATCCCAAGTAAATCCACTTTTGTTATGTCTGTAAAATTCATGAAAAAGATATACCTTTGGCTTGGGATGTGCAGAGTTGAACCCCCCTATCGGTATATTCCTACCCCCCCCCCACAAGCTGGATTGTGAGTCCCTTCAGTCATACATTACCATATGTTTCATTCCATGTTTAGCTACTAGTGATGAGCAAATTGGTCCCATTTTGCTTCACAGAAAAATTCACAAAACGGCAAAAAATCCGTGAAACGCGTTTGTCACGTGAATGTTTTGTCGTACCCATCTTTTTTTTTACGCGGGTGTCATTTTTTGCTGCAACCTCACCTATTTGTTGGCGTGACTGCGCCTATTTTTGATGCGACCGTGCCTATATTTGACGCAACCTATTTTGACGCGACTGTGACTTTTTTGACACCCAAAGTTTTTTTTTGTGCCGGATTTTCCCTGAAGTTTCTCTAAACAATTCGCCAATGGTGAAATGCGGAAATTCACTGCGAATCCGTGCCTGGTGAAAAAATTTGGTCGTTACTATTTGTTACCAGTAGGGATGCACCAAATCCAGGATTCGGTTTGACCAAGATTCTGCCTTTTTGAACAGGCCTGGCCGAACCAAATCCGAATTCCTAAAATCATGTGACTTTTCACCACATAAACACGGAAGTTGAAATTTTTTTAACCCCCTATAATTGCCTGAGAACCCCATAGATTTAGTTGTGTGCTGTTTTGTTAGTCTTAGGGGCACATTTACTAATCCACGAATGGCCCGAAAGCGTCCGAACGAGTTTTTTCGTAATGATCGGTATTTTTGCGACTTTTTTGTTGCCGTCGCGACTTTTCCTTATGTCCCGAGATTTTTTCGTTGCCGTTACGACTTTATCGTATGTTTTCTGGGACGTTTTCATCATTCTATTATCCGGAATAATAGAAAACTAAGGGGCCCATTTACTTACTCACGAACGGGCCGAATGCGTCCTATTGCGTTTTTTTCGTAATGATCGGTATTTTGCGATTTTTTCGGAAAATTATCGCGACTTTTTCGTTACCAATACAATTTTTGCGGAAAAACGCGAGTTTTTCGTAGCCATTCCGAAAGTTGCGATTTTTTCGTAGCATTAAAACTTGCGCAAAAAGTTGCGATTTTTTTCGTAGTGTTAAAACTTGCGCAAAACGTTGCGCCTTTTAAGTTTTAACGCTACGAAAAAAACGCAACTTTTCAAGCAAGTTTTAACGCTGGGAAAAAATCGCAACTTTCGGAATGGCTACGAAAAACTCGCGTTGTTTCGCGCAAATCATATTGGTAACGAAAAAGTCGCGATAATTTTCCGAAAAAATCGCAAAATACCGATCATTACGAAAAAAACGCAATCGGACGCATTCGGCCCGTTCGTGAGTAAGTAAATGGGCCCCTTAGTTTCCTATTATTCCGGATACTTGGACCACTATGGAAAAAAAGGCAGGATAATTAGCAAAATGGTGAAAAATCAGCGAAACGTATTTCTTGCCTATTTTGATGCGACCGTGTCTATTTTGACACGCAACGAATCACTGAAATTTTGCGAAACAATTTGCTAATGGCGAAATGCGGAAATTCGCTGCTATCCATGTCTGGCAAATAAAATTCGCTCATCACCAATCCCAGCCCCTTGTAATTCATAAATGAACCTCTAGGGGTATAAGCAGACTGCAGAACCCTACATATTTCTGTAATTTACATCTACCAATTGATATCCAGTTAGTCAAGTTTGGTACCATCTGTAACCAATGAGATCTCTCTGCCACAAAACCCTAATTCAATTAGCAGATGTACAATTCACAAAGGTTCTTTAACCACACACACAAACTTATCAATATCTGTGTTGAAACTTGATTAAACTACATAGTAGCCGTGTGTATATCCCTTGTATGTATCAGACTTCTATTCTGCAGACATAATGAGGGCCAGACTCAGTTCTCTTTCTAATATTAAGTTTTTTATTAATATTAAGATTTCATTTTCCAATTTGCCCATTAAATAAGCCTTACACAGCTCTATCCCTATTACTTTCTTGCATTAAAACTGTGCGAGAATTTCATTAGATATGTAAGTACCTTAAGCTTCATCCCATGAATGCAGTCATTTTACTCCGACTGTAACGTGGGATATATTTATACTGATCGGCACAAGTTTCATTAGGGGATTGTTGGGAGGAATGCGAGATGCCTGATGCAAATATAATATATAATATAATTTTAAGGGATACTGTCATGATATTTATGGGGTACTTTTTATTTCTAAATGACACTGTTACACAGCAAATAATTCCCTCTGCCATTTAACCTTTTATTCTTCAACCAACAAATGTATTTGTAGCTGTAATATTGGTGTGTAGGCGCCATCTCAGTGCCTTGTGCCTGAGTCTGAGCTTTCAGCCAGCGCTACACATTAGAACTGCTTTCAGCTAACCTATTGTTTCTCCTACTCCCATGTAACTGGAGGAGTCCCAAGCCGGACTTGGATTTCTTACTATTGAGTGCTATTCTGATACCTATTGGGAGCTGCTATCTTGCTCCCTTCCCCTTGTTCTGCTGATTGGCTGCTGGGGGTGAGGGGGGGGGGATATCACTCCAACTTGCAGCGCAGCAGTAAAGTGAGACTGAAGTTTATCAGAGCATAGGTCACATGGCTGTGGCACCCTGGGAAATGAAGAATATGGCTAGCCCCATGGGAAAAACAGATTACAATGCAGGATTCTGCCGGAGAAGCTCTATTAACTGATGGGTTTGGAAAAAAAAACATCTTTTCCCATGACAGTATTACTTTAATGTTAGGTGCAAGTTGCCATGTTTTTTACCCACAGTGCAGCATTTTCAATAAAATATTAGGGGGTGATTCTCCAGCTAAAACTTGCCAAGATCATGTAGAAGTCAATTGCAGATTTTCCGCTCCCTTTCCTCAAAACAATCAGCCAATGGCAACATGCGGAAATTCGCCACAAATCCACGCCTGGCCAAAAAGTTCGCTCATCACTAGTTTCCGGGTGAAATTCGCAGTTTCTGCAACTTTTTCCCCGCAACAAATTGGCAATAAACTTGATTGGGTTCATTTGAGATTGTTTTTTTTTGCTTTGGCTATGGAGAAAAATGGAATATAAAAATTTGTAAATCGACTTCCCAACATAATAAATCCTGATTGGTTGCAGAAATATAATATGATAAAATGCTCTTTGCATTCATTAGTTCTGCCAATGACTGTGTTCTACTTACTATAATTCCTATATTACTGGATACACAGGCTGGCCAAACATTCTCCTTTCTGAATAACCCTGACAGATATTTAGGAGGAAGAAACCGCGGAATCGCTGAATGTAGGTGAAGAGTTGAGAGCTGGAATTCCCATCGTAGCCGAGGAAATTGCCGTCGGTTCCCAATGCACAAATTCTGAAGCAAATGACCTTAATGTTCTCTTACCCCAAGATCACATAACAGGAATGATGTTTTAGCGAGTCCAAAGGGACGTCATTTGTATGTCTTACAGGGCAGAGAGAAGATTAATGATAAAAAGGAGAATTCAAAGAAGAAGTTGACAGTTAGTTTGGTACAGTATTAACGGTGGCATTCTAATGCACAGAGCTACTGGGGTATATTCATTGTATAGCATTTATAACATATAATGTAAAAAAAAATGACACAATTATATCACATTGGTTATTTCTCTTTAATCTGTACAGGTATAGGACCCGTTATCCAGAAAGTTTCAAATTATGGAAATGTCATCTCCCATAGACTTCATTTTAAAAAAATATTCCCTTTTTCTCTGTAATAATAAAACAGTACCTGTACTTGATCCCAACTAAGATATAATTACCCCTTATTGGGGGCAGAACAGCCCTATTGGGTTTATTTCATGGTTAAATGATTCCCTTTTCTCTGTAATAATAAAACAGTACCTGTACTTGATCCCAACTAAGATATAATTACCCCTTATTGGGGGCAGAACAGCCCTATTGGGTTTATTTAATGGTTAAATGATTCCCTTTTCTCTGTAATAATAAAACAGTACCTGTACTTGATCCCAACTAAGATATAATTACCCCTTATTGGGGGCAGAACAGCCCTATTGGGTTTATTTAATGGTTAAATGATTCCCTTTTCTCTGTAATAATAAAACAGTACCTGTACTTGATCCCAACTAAGATATAATTACCCCTTATTGGGGCAGAACAGCCCTATTGGGTTTATTTAATGGTTAAATGATTCCCTTTTCTCTGTAATAATAAAACAGTACCTGTACTTGATCCCAACTAAGATATAATTACCCCTTATTGGGGGCAGAACAGCCCTATTGGGTTTATTAAATGGTTAAATGATTCCCTTTTCTCTGTAATAATAAAACAGTACCTGTACTTGATCCCAACTAAGATATAATTACCCCTTATTGGGGGCAGAACAGCCCTATTGGGTTTATTGAATGGTTAAATGATTCGCAGCGAATTTCCGCATTTCGCCATTGGCAAATTATTTTGCAAAACTTCTGCAAAAATTTGCCACGGAAAAATTCGGAGGGCGTCAAATTGGGCGCAGTCACTGCAAAAAAAAGACGCAGGCAACAAAAAGGTTCTGCCACAAACGCATTTCACAGATTTTTCGCGGTTTCATGAATTTTTCTGTTGTTTCGCAAATTTTTCGGCGCAGCAAAACGGGACAGATTCGCTTATCACTACTGGGGAATTGTCACATTCGGATTTTTAGCCGTTTGGATGGAGAGTAATTAATGTAAAAGTCACAACATTTACCTTTATTTTCTGCGACTTCTAGCGGTTAGTAAATGGCCCCCTTTGTGAATGAAACACTATAGGGCTGATTTACTAAAGTGCGTTAAAATGTGCGTCTTTATCTCGCCTAATTTTCCGCGTCTTAACGCATGATTCATTAAAAGGATATTTGTGTTTATGTACGCGCGATACTGTTTGCGTTATTTTAGTCGCGAAGACTATTTTCATCCGGTATTTGACGGAACGCGTATAGATAGTTGCCGCGGGGCGAAAAACGCACGCCATGTTAGCCATACATGCCAATACTTGCGGAAAATTACTGTACTGAAAATGCCCATTTCCCTGCAAACTGGCGGCTGCATTACTCTGGGGCCAACACAGACTGGAATAAATCCCACTGCAAAGTCCATATTGTGTTGCCAAAAGCTCATGAACTGTACTTTTCTATAATTACCGCCTGCCCCAAGTAGGGGTTAATTTCCGCATAGACTAATGCGATATTTAGCGCGTCTAAGTGTTTGTGAATCATGCGTTAGTATTATTTCTGCGCGCAAATGAACGCACACGGTAATACTGTAGTGAATCGCGTTTATTCTAACGCAAAAAAGCATGCGATAAGAATTAACGCACTTTAGTGAATCAACCGTTGTGTGAGAAAATGCAGTTAGTCAGTTAGTTAGTGTGAAATGATCTTCATGATTCCAATGACTCCGACACAGGATAAATACACAGTAGAACGTTCTCCCATCCGTATAAGTGGACTCATTACTGATGCAGAAGCCGTTGCGGGAATCAGAGCAGCGTATCATTAGAAGGTGTTGCGCGTATTTTGTAGCAAGTGCCCGGGCTCACTTGTGTTCCAAGCAATTAGAAAAGCTTAACTTAGTAGAACTGTCAGAATAAATGGAAGAGGTCAAGTGGCCCTTGTGTTTTTCTGCTGGTTTCTATGTAATTCTGTTTGATTACAGTTACTTTGGTATAACTATCCCCTCGCGAGGTTCTTTAGAGAATCGTGACCTTATAGAAAAGACTCTAAATTGAAGACCAGGCTCATGATGATGATGATGGTGAGACGGTGAAGCCAGGCCCTCCCCTCCGTGACCTTTACTATGGATATCGTTGTGCCCAGACACTGCAATCATTCCAATTAAGTCAAGCATTAATCAGGCTTAGCATTAACCATTGGAACAGATCTGAACATACAGTCATTGATGTGTTATCCTGTTAACAGAAGGAAGAAAGCAAATGGTTCGTTCACTTGGGAAAACTGTTTGGAAATATTGATTAAAGTGCTCATCTCTGATCGCTAGGCGCAGAGTTAGCCGCCAAAATGGTGCCCGTCCTATTGGCCTCCACTAAGGTGTCCATGTAAGTAAGTACGCCTGTAAAGGTGGCCATACACGTTAAGATCCGCTCACTTAGTGAGGTCGCCAAGCGAGCGGATCTTCTCCCAATATCCCCACCTACAGGTGGGTGATATCGGGTGAATTTAGGCTAATTCGGTCGTTTGTCCCTGGGGCCAAACGATCGAATTAGAACGACGGTAATGGGTGCTGTAGGTTCGGGGACCACATCAACGAGCCGATGCGGTTCCCGATCCGACTAAATTTTTTAACCTGCCCGATCGATATCTGCCTGATTTCAGGCCAGAGTGATCGGGCAGGCCCCTCGTTCCTGCCCCTACATGGGCTGATAAGCTGCCGAATCGGTCTAAGGGACCAATAACGCCAGCTACAATCGGCCCGTGTATGGCCACCTTAAGTGTTAAAAGAACAATATAAAAGGACTGTGTATGTGTTATACTGTATATTCAGCACCAACATATTAGCCAGAAAGGTTCATCACTGCCATCAATCACTGCCCCCGCAGAGGAAAGAAACCTTATGAAATATATCAAGAGAAGAATGAACAGAATGCAATACAATATATAGTTATATGACAGAGCTGTACTATTCCATTTGGTATTGTGTGGAGGAAAAGGGAAAATGAGATATACAAATGGAGTTCAACCATTGTGGCAGACTGGGTGGAGAAATGGGAGTTGGAGTGGATTCTACATACAAGTTTGTTGAGATGCTACACACTGAGGACATCTGAGATGGACAGGGAGGAAGGAACAATGGCAGACTGGGTGGAGAAATGGGAGATGGAGTGGATTCTACATACAAGTTCGTTGATGTGCCGGAGCCACTATATATGAGATGGACAGGGAGGAAGGAACAATGGCAGACTGGGTGGAGAAATGGGAGATGGAGTGGATTCTACATACAAGTTCGTTGATGTGCCGGAGCCGCTACATCTGAGATGGACATGGATGAAGGAACGATGGCAGATTGGGTGGAGAAATGGGAGTTGGAGTGGATTCTACATACAAGTTTTTGTTGATGTGCCGGAGCCGCTACATCTGAGATGGACAGGGATGAAGGAACAATGGCAGAATGGAAGGGTGGGAACAACCAGTGTCAGACTGGGACCCCAGGGGCCCACCAGAAAACCTTAGACCATGGGCCCACTCTCCGAACTATTTTTCCTCCTTTTCTCGCCCAACCTCTTTATTCTCCTAGTCTCTTTTATTTATATGCTAGCGTCTATTCTTCCATCTATTTCTCCTCTTTCTTTCCATTCAGAAATAGGGAATGACCATAAAACCAGCCAAATGGTCAGGAGCAGAAGGGCCCACTGACTGAGTTTTCCTGGTATCCTGGAGGGCCAGTCCGACACTGGGAACAACCCTGAGTGTAGAGAGTTGTGTTATCCATGGATTTCACAGGAGACAGTTAGAAATATAGTGATTTCTGCACAATTTACAGACAACTAGTATTGTGCCCGTTGAAGGTGGCTACTTACAGGTACAGCTTGTAGAATGGTAGATGCACCAAATCCAGGCCAAATCCTATTCAGTGGAACTTCAGTAGACTTTGACTCTGCAATTGAAAGCTGAGTGGCTTTTGAGAGCTGGTTCACAAATATTCTTAGCAACTTTCCATTTGGTCTTCATTCTTTATTGTGTTTACATCATAATAAAAGTTAATTTAAAGGTGAACAACCCCCATTTAATTGATAGCAATATATGAGTTTTTGACTTAATAAATAATTTTTGATTTTTTTATAAGAAGTCCTGTTGTGTGCTGTACTTCTACAGTATGTTTTACTAGCAGTAGGGCATTTATCCAAATTATATGGGAGTGCTCCTCTATTGAGTGGTTATATTGTTACCAATACAGGGCAATACCTCGGGGGCGGGGCCACTAGCATAATGACAAAGGTAAGAAAGGATGGTTCTATGTAATATATATATATATATATATATATATATATATATATATATATTACATAGAACCATCCTTTCTTACCTTTGTCATTATGCTAGTATATACTATATATATATATATATATATTCATTGCCACGGTGGATGAATTACCATGGTACCATGGGGTAAATGTATGGATGAGGGTTATATTGTAACCAATACCAATACAGATACAGGTCAGTACCTCGGAGGCGGGGCCACTAGCATAACTACAAAGGTAAGAAAGGAAGGTTCTGTGTAATATATATTGTCAGGGTGGATGATTAACCATGGGGTAAATGTATGGATTCAGGTTATATTGTAACCAATACCAATACAGATACAGGTCAGTACCTCGGAGGCGGGGCCACTAGCATAACTACAAAGGTAAGAAAGGAAGGTTCTGTGTAATATATATTGTCAGGGTGGATGATTAACCATGGGGTAAATGTATGGATTCAGGTTATATCATACCCAATACCAATACAGATACAGGTCAGTACCTCGGAGGCGGGGCCACTAGCATAACTACAAAGGTAAGAAAGGAAGGTTCTGTGTAATATATATTGTCAGGGTGGATGATTAACCATGGGGTAAATGTATGGATTCAGGTTATATCATACCCAATACCAATACAGATACAGGTCAGTACCTCGGAGGCGGGGCCACTAGCATAATGACAAAGGAAAAGAAAAAAAGTTCTGTGTAATATATATATAGTGTTGTGATGGATGAATTATCATGGGGTAAAAGTATTGATGCAGCTGATACTGTAACCAGTACAGACAGCAGCAGAAGATTTCTCCTACAGGAAAATATATTTATTTTTATATTTGTAACAAATTAGTATTTTATTTTTTCAATGAAAATGTGTGTTTTTGGGTTTTTTTTTCTTTCATTTGCGCAGTAATTCACTAACAAACCCATTACTCATTTCTCCTCGTTGATCGCCCCCTGTCTGCCAGCGAAAGCGCTCGCCCCCCTCATTATAAAAAAAAGAATTCCTATAGTTTCCCTTATCCGCGGAGCTGAATAACAGCCCTAATAAAAGCGTAATGAAAAGATGAAAAAAAAGTAATAATTTTAAAGAATTACGAGGGATTTGAAGAAAAGAACAACTCCCGTAATATAGTTTATGATTAGCATTTCGGCAATAATCACTTTGACTTAAGTAAATGGAAGGCTGCCATAGAGTGCGCATTATCACAGGAAGCAGACGAAGTAATTGGCACATATTTCAGAAAGTTATTAGTTTCAATCATAATTTATAACACATTCCCACTCAAAAACAAGCTCGTTCGACAAAGGCTGATTGCTCTTGTGCCGCTGTACATGGGAAAACACAGTAGCCATAGTAACTCACTGGCATATTCCATAAATTTCTATACCTTTGACTTTGCTGTCTGGGAAACTGATTTTCAGAAAGGTTTTTGGGAGAGAGTCAAACTCGGGGAGTTAAATATAGTTTAAAAAACAGAATTATCGACGTTATATGGAAAGTAGAAGATACTTTTTTGGGGGGGCGGGTGTTAAGAGTTGCCATAGAGACACCATTGTGTTTTGGCTGGCAGCACCCAGTAGGACAACTCTAGGGAAGGTCATGTTTATGACTAGTGTCCCGTTTCGCTTGGCCGAAAAATTCTCCCACCATATAGTCACCCACGACTATTCTTTTGATGCCCGTGACTATTCTTGCAACTATTCTTGGACGTGCAACTATTCTTGTGCCTATTTTTGGACACGCGACTATTCTTTTGACTCCCGCGACTATTCTTGTGACAATTTTTGGATGCGCGACTATTCTTGTGACAATTTTTGGACATGCAATGAATTTTTTATCCATTTCGCAAAACAATCCGCCAATGGCTCGACTATATTTTTGACACGCGTGACTATTCTTGGACGTGTGACTATTGTTGCGACTATTCTTGGACGTGCAACTATTCTTGTGGCTATTTTTGGACACGTGGCTATTCTTTTGACACCCGCGACTATTCTTGTGACAATTTTTGGACATGCAGTGAATTTTTTATCCATTTCGCAAAACAATCCGCCAATGGCTCGACTATATTTTTGACACGCGTGACTATTCTTGGACGTGTGACTATTCTTGCAACTATTCTTGGACGTGCAACTATTCTTGTGGCTATTTTTGGACACGCGGCTATTCTTTTGACGCCCGCGACTATTCTTGTGACAATTTTTGGACGCGCGACTATTCTTGTGACAATTTTTGGACATGCAGTGAATTTTTTATCCGTTTCGCAAAACAATCCGCCAATGGCTCGACTATATTTTTGACACGCGTGACTATTCTTGGACGTGTGACTATTCTTGCAACTATTCTTGGACGTGCAACTATTCTTGTGGCTATTTTTGGACACGCGGCTATTCTTTTGACGCCCGCGACTATTCTTGTGACAATTTTTGGACGCGCGACTATTCTTGTGACAATTTTTGGACATGCAGTGAATTTTTTATCCGTTTCGCAAAACAATCCGCCAATGGCTCGACTATTTTTTTGATGCGCGTGACTATTCTTGGATGTGTGACTATTCTTGTGACTATTCTTTTGACGCCCGCGACTATTCTTGCAACAATTTTTGGTCGTGTGGCGAATCCATGCCAAAGATTTCACCCATCACTATTTATGACCAGTCTGTTCTTCTCCATGTTTTTATTCTTATTTCAAACTTTCAGCAGGATGTGGGGATTGGTGGTTCTGGAGTCTCAATGCAGGGAAAACACAGTAGCCATAATAACTCACTGGCATATTCCTTTCCATAAATTTCTGTACCTTTGACTTTGCTGTCTGGGAAACTGATTTTCAGAAGGGTTTCTTTTGGTAGAGACTGAAACTCAGGGAGTTAAATATAGTTGTGATTTTAGAACAAAAAACAGAATTATCGACGTTATATGGAAAGTAGAAGAGACTTTGTTGGGGGGCGGGTGTTAAGAGTTGCCATAGAGACACCATTGTGTTTTGGCTGGCAGCACCCAGTAGGACAACTCTAGGGAAGGTCATGTTTATGACTAGTGTCCCGTTTCGCTTGGCTAAAAAATTCTCGAAACGGCAAAAATGTCGTGCAGCAAAAAAAAATTGTCACCCACGACAATTTTTTTGACCAGCGACTATTCTTTTGATGCCCGTGACTATTCTTGCGACTATTCTTGGACGTGCGACTATTCTTGCGACTATTCTTGGACGTGCGACTATTCTTGTGACTATTCTTGGACGTGCGACTATTCTTGCGACTATTCTTGGACGTGCAACTATTTTTGTGGCTATTCTTGGACGTGCGACTATTCTTGCGACTATTCTTGGACGTGCAACTATTTTTGTGGCTATTCTTGGATGCGCGACTATTCTTTTGACGCCCACGACTATTCTTGCGACAATTTTTGGACGTGCCGTGAATTTTTTCATCCGTTTCACAAAACAATCCGCCAATGGCTCGACTATTTTTTTGACGCTCATGACTATTCTTGGACGCCCGACTATTCTTTTGACGCCCGCGACTATTCTTGTGATAATTTTTGGATGTGCGGTGAATTTATGCCAAAGATTTCGCCCATCACTATTTATGACCAGTCTGTTCTTCTCCATGTTTTTGTTCTTATTTCAAACTTTCAGCAGGATGTGGGGATTGGTGGTTCTGGAGTCCCAATGCAGTGGTCAAGACTCAACAAGATACTCAACAAGATACTCAACAGGAAACTTCACTTTACTTTTACTCTTACTCTACAACAGGGATCCCCAACCAGTGGCTCGTGAGTAACATGTTGCTCCTCAACCCCTTGGATGTTGCTCCCAGTGGCCTCAAAGTCTGTGCCATTTTTACATTTCTGGCTTGGAGACAAGTTTTGGAAGCCCAGAGACACAGTTTTACCCCCCAAAAGCAGAGCCTCCTGCAGGAGAACAGTCACATGGGGCTACCAGATAGACAATCACAGCCCTTATTTGGCCCCCAAAGAGCTTTTTTCATGCTTGTGTGGCTTCCCAACCCTTGAGTGTGGTTTACAAGTAAAAAAAGGTTGGGGATTTCTGCTCTGCATCATCTACATTTTTTTGTTATTGTGCTATTGTCTTTTTGCTGCCTTTGCCTTTACTTAACCATTTGTCCTATTTCATATTTTCCTTATTTTATTCCTTATCTCAGTGATCCCCAACCAGTGGCTCAGGGGCAACATGTTGCTCCCCAACCTCTTGGGTGTTGCTCTCAGTGCCCCCAAACCAGGGAGTTATTTTTGAATTCCTGACTTGGGGGCAAGTTTTGGTTGAATAAAAACAAGATTTCCTACCAAATAAAGCCCCTGTAAGCTGATAGGGTGCATAGAGGCCCCTAATAGCCAATCACAGCCCTTATTTGGCTCCTCCATGAACTTTTATGGTGCTTGTGTTGCTCCCCAAGTCTTTTTACATTTGACTGTGGCTCACAAGTAAGAAAGGTTAGTGACCCCTGGCTTATCTTATCTGTTTGTTCTTGGCAACCTCGATCCCACATCTGTCTTTTCTCGTCTTCTTTATGTCTCCTATCCCTAAAATGCCTAAACACTTCCCTCCTTATCAGTTTTTTATATACTTTCCAGTAAGTAATCAGTGGATCCTCATGTTCTTCATGCACACAGCCATGAATCCTGGATGAGTCCCTGATGGCTGCCACGTTCAGGAGCAAGCTATACACTAACTGGCCTGGAGGTCATGGAGTTGCTTAGGGTGCTGCCGATGCTAGGCCCCACACAGGCCTTCAGTGAGGCCGGACTGCACAGAATTTAAAAAGAAGATGGAGAAAATAGAGAACTGAATGACTAGAGTATCTGTGCCTGGAAAATAGTACAACAGCTTTATTCAATGTTGCCATTTGAACTAATAACCAGGAACATTTGCTTCCTGCATGAGGGAACTCCTAGATATAAAATGAAGGAGGCAGTTCCTCCATAATCTGCAGGTTCTGCATAGATATATGGTTGAATATCAAGATATTAATTAAATGAAAGTTAGGGGTCTCCTAGACTAAGTAGGGGTCTCCCTGCAACTACTCCTTCCTTTACTCCTGACAGAGAGGGGGAAGGGAAAAAATAATCTATGCTTTATTCCACTGCTTAAATACTAGGGATGCACCAAATCCCTATTTTTGGATTTGGGCGAATTGCGAATCCTTTCTGAAAGATTTGGCCAAATACCAAATCGAATAGGAAATATCTTAGTTGGGATCAAGTACAGGTACTGTTTTATTATTACAGAGAAAAAGGAATCATTTAACCATTAAATAAACCCAATAGGGCTGTTCTGCCCCAATAAGGGGTAATTATATCTTAGTTGGGATCAAGTACAGGTACTGTTTTATTATTACAGAGAAAAAGGAATCATTTAACCATTAAATAAACCCAATAGGGCTGTTCTGCCCCCAATAAGGGGTAATTATATCTTAGTTGGGATCAAGTACAGGTACTGTTTTATTATTACAGAGAAAAAGGAATCATTTAACCATTAAATAAACCCAATAGGGCTGTTCTGCCCCCAATAAGGGGTAATTATATCTTAGTTGGGATCAAGTACAGGTACTGTTTTATTATTGCAGAGAAAAAGGAATCATTTAACCATTAAATAAACCCAATAGGGCTGTTCTGCCCCAATAAGGGGTAATTATATTTAGTTGGGATCAAGTACAGGTACTGTTTTATTATTACAGAGAAAAGGGAATCATTTAACCATTAAATAAACCCAATAGGGCTGTTCTGCCCCAATAAGGGGTAATTATATCTTAGTTGGGATCAAGTACAGGTACTGTTTTATTATTACAGAGAAAAGGGAATCATTTAACCATTAAATAAACCCAATAGGGCTGTTCTGCCCCCAATAAGGGGTAATTATATTTAGTTGGGATCAAGTACAGGTACTGTTTTATTATTACAGAGAAAAGGGAATCATTTAACCATTAAATAAACCCAATAGGGCTGTTCTGCCCCCAATAAGGGGTAATTATATCTTAGTTGGGATCAAGTACAGGTACTGTTTAATTATTACAGAGAAAAGGGAATCATTTAACCATGAAATAAACCCAATAGGGCTGTTCTGCCCCCAATAAGGGGTAATTATATCTTAGTTGGGATCAAGTACAGGTACTGTTTTATTATTACAGAGAAAAGGGAATCATTTAACCATTAAATAAACCCAATAGGGCTGTTCTGCCCCAATAAGGGGTAATTATATCTTAGTTGGGATCAAGTACAGGTACTGTTTTATTATTACAGAGAAAAGGGAATATTTTTTTATACTTTGAATTATTTGGTTAAAATTGAGTCTATGGGAGATGGCCTTCCCATAACTTGGAGCTTTCTGGATAAAGGGTTTCCGGATAACAGATCCCATACCTGTATATAAGAATGATACAAAATCATCCTTTGCAAACTAGGATGTTGCTGCTTTTCATCTTTCTTTTTATTGTGCACCAAGAAAAACTAACCCACAAGTACAGAGAGAGGAAAGCTTCCCTTTCAGAGCGTTAGAAGTGTTCCGTAACAGGCCATACGGCTGAATAGCAGGTTAAATAGGTTATTTTTCAAAGTATAATGGCAGCGAACATGTTATGTTCTCGGTGTCAAACTCTACAGGCAAAACTTTTTGATTTTATCTACAGTTTGACTTCAGTGACTCTTGAGTTATCTCCATAGCTACAGCACTTATATCTGTGTAGGTTTCATATTGTGGGTTTTCTTAAGATTTAGAAAAAGCCTTTCTTTTGTGACAATGATTCAGGAGTGTGTTTACTTTATATATATATACGCATTGGCTCGGAATGGTACACACAATCCCTTGTTTTTGTGCTACTGAATAAATGAAATGATTATTGTTAGTGCTAATTGTTTATATGGGATTAATGTGACTGTAATTAGTGTAAATTATACTCTTAACTAGAATGTCACCGAGGGGTTCTGTGCCCCCCATATAAAGGCACAAGGCTGCAGGCTGAGTTATACAGGGAACTCTGAGTATCACTCATGTATTATAAGGGATAATGTACCCCCTACTGTAAATGATAAGGATATTAGCAGTCACTGAGGGGTTCTGTGCCCATATAAAGGCACAAGGCTGCAGGCTGAGTTATACAGGGAACTCTGAGTATCACTCATGTATTATAAGGGATAATGTACCCCCTACTGTAAATGATAAGGATATTAGCAGTCACTGAGGGGCTCTGTGCCCCCCATATAAAGGCACAAGGCTGCAGGCTGAGTTATACAGGGAACTCTGAGTATCACTCATGTATTATAAGGGATAATGTACCCCCTACTGTAAATGATAAGGATATTAGCAGTCACTGAGGGGTTCTGTGCCCATATAAAGGCACAAGGCTGCAGGCTGAGTTATACAGGGAACTCTGAGTATCACTCATGTATTATAAGGGATAATGTACCCCCTACTGTAAATGATAAGGATATTAGCAGTCACTGAGGGGTTCTGTGCCCCCCATATAAAGGCACAAGGCTGCAGGCTGAGTTATACAGGGAACTCTGAGTATCACTCATGTATTATAAGGGATAATGTACCCCCTACTGTAAATGATAAGGATATTAGCAGTCACTGAGGGGTTCTGTGCCCATATAAAGGCACAAGGCTGCAGGCTGAGTTATACAGGGAACTCTGAGTATCACTCATGTATTATAAGGGATAATGTACCCCCTACTGTAAATGATAAGGATATTAGCAGTCACTGAGGGGTTCTGTGCCCATATAAAGGCACAAGTGGACCAAGGTTAAGAGTCACAAAAAAATGTTCACACTGTGTGAAATTGAATTCTTAGGGAAAGTCTCACAACTCAATATTATTTTCAAACCATTTCAGGAAAAAATACAAGTAAAGACTGGTAAGTAGAAGGCAATAGGGCACTGGGTTGGCGATGGCTCTGGGCAAGCCTTGTGCCTGACCCTGCGTATGGCTGGGGATGTTCATAGATTATTACACATGTTGCATTTGTTTGGTGGCTGATGCCCTTCGTAGCTTGTGTTGAATGTTGATGAACAAAGGTCAAAAAATGCTAAGTTTCCAAATAATAATGACAAGAAATCCAATAAGGACATTAACATCAAAGGTCAAACAGCCAACTCAGCACTCGGTGACCTTTATAACAACGTAGTGCGAAATAATTCTCTAAAGAGTCAAGAAGTGGACATATTGGCATGTGTGTGCTAATCAGCAACAGATTGGCCCAAAGCATTTCCCTGCAATTCTACAAGAAAATCAGCTGTAACCATTTATAACATTTTGGGGGTTCAAGTGCATTTTAGTTTTGTCAGGGCCCCTAAAGGAGAAGGAAAGGTTCAAACTCAGTAAGCTTTATCAGAAAGGTCTATGTAAGTACAGCCATAAGCACTCGCAGAAATGCTGCACTGAGTCCTCTATCAAAAGAAACACTGGCTTTATATTATTCTTTTGTGTATACATGTTCTTCTGTATCAGACGTCCTGCTCTCAGAAAAATCCTTCAGGGCAGGGGCACAAGTCTGCTCAGTTTGCTCCTATATCCCTCTTCCCCCTCCCTTCTCATGCTCCCCCTCCCATCAGAATTTGCTCCCCTTCCTGCCTCTGTGCAATATGAGCTACCAGCAGCCAGAGCTGCAGCACGGAAGCTACTGAGACCAAGACCTCTTATATGAGTGATCAGTCTACTGTATGTCTCACAATAAGAATAGTCACCATAACATAGTAAGTGAGGTGGAAAAAAGACAAACGTCCATCAAGTTCAACCTGCCTAACTGCTGGTTGATCCAGTGGACCCAAAACCCAAAAAACTTTTTGAGAAACATCTCCTCAACTTTGTTTCTTTGTAACTATAGTTTTCTTAGGACTTTTTTGAATCCAGCTCTGGAACTGGGATCTGGTTCTTAAGATTTAATTCTCTACATTTACCATACAGTAGGCCTTATAGAGCCTAGCTCCTGCCTCCTATCCAATCCCTACATCAATATATATAGGACTTGATGTTGTCTATGTGTATTTTGTGGTGGCGATCTCATTGCACCCGCACCTTATGGTTTGGAATTTAGTGGTTGAGCACAACTTTCCCTTTTTTGCTATCCTATCCAATCCCTACCCATGGCTATCCACCTTTCCTCAAGTCCCCAGCCCTACCCAGTCAACTCATCTGGTCAACTGCCCATACAAATTACCCTGGGGGCTTAGATTCGAGGTGCCCCCTACTGCCTGCTTCTGGTTCCAGCAGGTAAGATAACTTCATGGTCCATCCTTATGGGCCAATTGTAAGCCAAGCCAATCACATCCCAAGGCAGAAGCTTCCCTCCTAGCATTGTCATGTCCTGCTTCCCCCCACTACTGCCCAGGTAATTGCCCCCCAGGCATATAATGCTCACTCCATACTATTCATTTTGGATGGAATAAATGGGGTATCAGTGTGGGGTTTATGATTCCACCTTCTCCATTGGTAAATGACACAGGGCAATGTAATATGCTTATATACTGTCACATCTTCTGGATATTTTGATTGAATTATCACGATTTCCCCCCAGTTTTCTATCAAGGAGAAACTGAAAGTCAGGTCTGAACAAAAAAAGCTTCTTTCGTAGATTTGATTTGAAAAGGGAAATAAGTGATTCCTGTTACAGGTTGTCCTTTGTGTAAAACAGATGTATTACTACGGGAAAAAACAGCAACAGATGTCACAGTGAGACACATTGCCTTCCTTTTAATATGATTTTGTTCCCTGACATGGGGGGGGGGGGGGAAGCTTCTAAGGCAAGAAAGTTGTTCCACGTGTCCTTTAAAATAGCATTTCATATCCCCGCATGTATTCCTATGGCTCTGGGAGCATTTCGACCATGGAACATACTTTTAGAAATGAATAGTTTAATATCTCTTTGCCATCAAATAAATAGCCAGTATAAAAAAGGCTTTATACAGGTATAGGATCCATTATCCAGAATGCTCGGGACCAAGGGTATTCCAGATAAGGGCTGTTTCCATAATTTGGATCTCAATACCTTAAATCTACTAAAAAATCAATAAAACATTAAATAAACCCAATAGGTTTTGCATCCAATAAGGATTATTTATATCTTAGTTGGGATCAAGTACAGGTACTGTTTTATTATTACAGAGAAAAGGGAATCATTTAACCATTAAATAAACCCAATAGGGCTGTTCTGCCCCAATAAGGGGTAATTATATCTTAGTTGGGATCAAGTACAGGTACTGTTTTATTATTACAGAGAAAAGGGAATCATTTAACCATTAAATAAACCCAATAGGGCTGTTCTGCCCCAATAAGGGGTAATTATATCTTAGTTGGGATCAAGTACAGGTACTGTTTTATTATTACAGAGAAAAGGGAATCATTTAACCATGAAATAAACCCAATAGGGCTGTTCTGCCCCAATAAGGGGTAATTATATCTTAGTTGGGATCAAGTACAGGTACTGTTTTATTATTACAGAGAAAAGGGGATCATTTAACCATTAAATAAACCCAATAGGGCTGTTCTGCCCCCAATAAGGGGTAATTATATCTTAGTTGGGATCAAGTACAGGTACTGTTTTATTATTACAGAGAAAAGGGGATCATTTAACCATTAAATAAACCCAATAGGGCTGTTCTGCCCCCAATAAGGGGTAATTATATCTTAGTTGGGATCAAGTACAGGTACTGTTTTATTATTACAGAGAAAAGGGAATCATTTAACCATTAAATAAACCCAATAGGGCTGTTCTGCCCCCAATAAGGGTCAATTATATCTTAGTTGGGATCAAGTACAGGTACTATTTTATTATTACAGAGAAAAGGGAATCATTTAACCATTAAATAAACCCAATAGGGCTGTTCTGCCCCCAATAAGGGGTAATTATATCTTAGTTGGGATCAAGTACAGGTACTGTTTTATTATTACAGAGAAAAGGGAATCATTTAACCATGAAATAAACCCAATAGGGCTGTTCTGCCCCAATAAGGGGTAATTATATCTTAGTTGGGATCAAGTACAGGTACTGTTTTATTATTACAGAGAAAAGGGAATCATTTAACCATTAAATAAACCCAATAGGGCTGTTCTGCCCCAATAAGGGGTAATTATATCTTAGTTGGGATCAAGTACAGGTACTGTTTTATTATTACAGAGAAAAGGGAATCATTTAACCATTAAATAAACCCAATAGGGCTGTTCTGCCCCAATAAGGGGTAATTATATCTTAGTTGGGATCAAGTACAGGTACTGTTTTATTATTACAGAGAAAAGGGAATCATTTAACCATTAAATAAACCCAATAGGGCTGTTCTGCCCCAATAAGGGGTAATTATATCTTAGTTGGGATCAAGTACAGGTACTGTTTTATTTCAACATAGAAAAAGGAAATCTGTTTTAAAATTCTGAATTATTTGATTAAAATGGAGTCTATGGGAGACAGGCTTTCCGTAATTTGAAGCTTTCTAGATAACGGATTTCCGGATAAGGGGTCTGATACCTGTAGAAGTAACTCACGGAAATGGGCAGGAACACCGAAATACACATTTTTCTTAGCAACATTAGCTGTAAACTGCTGAGAAATTTGTGAAATGCTGCAACTGTTTTTGCCGCAACTTTTTTGACACAACTGCGATGTATTTGACACTTTTGTGAAGCAACTTTTTTAACGTAACCACAGCTTTTTTTTGCCGCAACTTTGGCAAATTTTTTCTGCGCTGAATTTTTCAAGCAAAGAAATTGCCAATAGCGAAATGCAGAATTTCACTGTGAATCCATGCCTGATAAAAAATGTTGCTGATCACTAATGATACAGGTATGGGATCTGTTATCCAGAATGCTCGGGACCTGCAGTTTTCCGGATAAGGAAAACACTCAGATGTAGAAAGTGTTGGGGAGCCACACAAGCATGAAAAAAGCTCTTTGGGGGTGCCAAATAAGGGCTGTGATTGGCTATTTGGTAGCCCCATGTGACTACTGGCCTGCAGGAGGTTCTGCTTGGATAAAACTGTGTCTATGGGTTTCCAAAACTTGTCTCCAAGCCAGAAACGTAAAAATGGCACCTACTTTGAGGTATCTGGGAGCAACATCCAAGGGGTTGGTGAGCAACTTGTTGTTCAGGAGACACTGGTTGGGGGTCCCTGCTCTAAGGTAACCCAAGTCTTGGTGAAACTGGGGATAAGGGACCTCATGAATGAGGTAAAGAAAATGCCAGAATCAAACATGTTGTAGAACATTCTAGGAATGATAGACACAGTTAGACACAGTAAAGCTAGTACTCCACCATGGACATCCTAGTGTGATGTAGTTTCCAAGGCCATATCTACCAGATTGTAGGGTTTCAAGTTTATTGGACTCGCAGAGAGAAAAGAAATTACTCAGAGCACACTGAGGAACCAGGTACATTTGGGAATAGACCATTCTGTTTCAATAAATCTTCTGTTTCTGGTTCAGAACCATTGGTACTTGTGAAAGTGAATGTGTTAAGAGCTATAGTTCAGCTTGAAGACATTTCCTCCAATACTACGTTGAGGGTTATGCCAAGGCAAGTAACCTGGAGAGCGGCTAGAGTTACATACATATTATATATATTTTATAACCTATACTGCTCTTGGCAATACCATCTAGGGCAGAATTCTGTTTCTTGGTGCCTCCCTGTGGGAAACTTGCCACAACATACAATATATATCTGCTCAGGCTGGAGCTGATTTAAACTCAACTACTAAGGGCAATGCCACATGGGTGTTTTAGACCATGTTCCTGAGGGATTCACGGCCGCATCCGCCATGATTTTGCTGTAGATAAATCTATACATTTGTTTATCAAAATATTCTATGACCATAAATACCCAAGAGTTCAGCTGAATAACTGCTTCAGATCCCCGCTCTACACTGACTATTCTATATGGTGCTTTATTGCCTCTCGCTTAGGAATAAACTAGAGAGATAAATGAGATATCTTATAAAGCATTACAGTTGATATATTGCACTTGCATTATGAAGCTGAAAGGTTCCATAACCTGATTTGTATCCTTATGGTTCCTGAGAGTAAATGAGAGAGGGGTGTGTATTATGGCATACGATGCATCATGTATGATCCAGTGTGGACAGCCTGTGCCCTGAATCAGAATTACCTTTGCAAATACAACTATCGGAGTTCTCCTAGCATATACCCTTCTTTATATCAACTACAGTATAGAGTATAGAGCCGGGGCCCCAACCTTTCTTACTCGTGAGCCACAGTCAAATGTAAAAAGACTTGGGGAGCAACACAAGCACCATAGAAGTTCATGGAGGAGCCAAATAAGGGCTGTGATTGGCTATTAGGGGCCTCTATGCACCCTATCAGCTTACAGGGGCTTTATTTGGTAGGAAATCTTGTTTTTATTCAACTGAAACTTGCCCCCAAGTCAGGAATTCAAAAAAAATCACTTGTGCTGCTTTTTGTCTCAGTAGAGTGAAATGTTTCATCTTTGGCATTCAATTTGGCATCCAAGTGTCCTGGGGAAAGCTACCGTCTGTGTCAAAAACTACAAAAATATCTTTCTTTGTGATTTAATCTTTATTGGGCCTTACATTTTAAAGCATAGAGACAAAACAAATCTAATCTAATCAAAACTATCTAGATTGTAAGCTCTATGGGGCAGGGACCTCCAACCTCTTGTATCTTTGGCTCTTAACTTATTGCAACTGTATCTTGTATTTATTTGTATTTATTGTTATACTGTGTATTTATCTATTATTATCTTAATAACCCCCTGTTTGTATTAATGTATTATACTGTACAGCGCTGCGTACATAAGTAGCACTTTATAAATAAAGATATACATACATACATACATACATACAAAACAAATTACAATATAAACGGTCACAACTCAGTTGGTTTCATCAGTAATCAGAGATTGGGAAAGCAAATTTGGGAATCATTTAACCATGAAATAAACCCAATAGGGCTGTTCTGCCCCCAATAAGGGGTAATTATATCTTAGTTGGGATCAAGTACAGGTACTGTTTTATTATTACAGAGAAAAGGGAATCATTTAACCATTAAATAAACCCAATAGGGCTGTTCTGCCCCCAATAAGGGGTAATTATATCTTAGTTGGGATCAAGTACAGGTACTGTTTTATTATTACAGAGAAAAGGGAATCATTTAACCATGAAATAAACCCAATAGGGCTGTTCTGCCCCCAATAAGGGGTAATTATATCTTAGTTGGGATCAAGTACAGGTACTGTTTTATTATTACAGAGAAAAGGGAATCATTTAACCATTAAATAAACCCAATAGGGCTGTTCTGCCCCAATAAGGGGTAATTATATCTTAGTTGGGATCAAGTACAGGTACTGTTTTATTATTACAGAGAAAAGGGAATCATTTAACCATTAAATAAACCCAATAGGGCTGTTCTGCCCCCAATAAGGGGTAATTATATCTTAGTTGGGATCAAGTACAGGTACTGTTTTATTATTACAGAGAAAAGGGAATCATTTAACCATGAAATAAACCCAATAGGGCTGTTCTGCCCCCAATAAGGGGTAATTATATCTTAGTTGGGATCAAGTACAGGTACTGTTTTATTATTACAGAGAAAAAGTAAAAAAAGTTTTAAAATTCGGAATTATTTGATGAAAATGGAGTGTATAGGAGCTGACCTTCCCGCAAATTGGAGCTTTTTGGATTACGGGTTTCCATATAATGGATGCCATTCTTGTATATGGATTTCAATAAAAATTATGTTTAACACATGGCAAACATCTCATCCTCCCATATATGCCTGCTGCCTACCCACCCAGAAATAACCTTGCCTGAAAATAAATCTGGAGCCGTTTCAGTAATGTAACCAAGCAACAAAAGTTTCTTTTTGATCCGTTTTACAGTCACCTACAATCATTAGCGTAAGAAAGAATACATTTGCTTCAACTAATGTGTTGCGTGGAAAACTTTAAATAACAGGGAAAAGAAAAAATATTCTCCAGGGGTCACCTACCGAGGAGGAATAAATCTCATCCGCAAACACAAGTTGTCACATCACATTTTGAAACAATACACAGAGGGAATGCGGGAGATGAAACCTACTATGTGTTCCACTCGGTGTCGCAGAACTGGATCCGATTGCCTTTAAAAATGGAATCAATGAAAGCCTTTTCCGGCCGACTCCAAAAATATGTTGAGAAATACAGTTGGGACACAATGCTTTTCCAATCATTATTAATAGCTTGTGGGTAGAACATTCAGTAAATGTGCTCGAGGCGTGCCGGGGGAAAGGCTCCGACTATTGGCCGCCGTTACCTCCTAACTATTTGTCATGCCCTGTGTATGGAGATGAGTAGTAATGGGTTACATTCTTCGGCAGGTATGGATTCGCCAAGAAACCGATGTGGTCGCATTAACAAAAATCTCGGCCGTGTCAAACAAATTGCGGTTGCGTCAAAAAAGTCGAGGTTGTGTAAAAAAAAAAAAAAGTTGTGCGTTTCAGTAGCCACATTTTGTAATATTTTTGCCATAAATAATTAAAAATCAATAAAAAATAAATACAGGTATGGGATCCCTTATCTGGAAACCTGTTATCCAGAAAGCTCCGAATTACGAAAAGGCCATCTCCCATAGACTCCATTATAAGCAAATAATTCTAATTTTTAAAAATGATTCCCTTTTCTCTGTAATAATAAAACAGTACCTGTACTTGATCCCAACTAAGATATAATTACCCCTTATTGGGGGCAGAACAGCCCTATTGGGTTTATTTAATGGTTAAATGATTCCCTTTTCTCTGTAATAATAAAACAGTACCTGTACTTGATCCCAACTAAGATATAATTACCCCTTATTGGGGCAGAACAGCCCTATTTGGTTTATTTCATGGTTAAATGATTCCCTTTTCTCTGTAATAATAAAACAGTACCTGTACTTGATCCCAACTAAGATATAATTACCCCTTATTGGGGCAGAACAGCCCTATTGGGTTTATTTCATGGTTAAATGATTCCCTTTTCTCTGTAATAATAAAACAGTACCTGTACTTGATCCCAACTAAGATATAATTACCCCTTATTGGGGGCAGAACAGCCCTATTGGGTTTATTTCATAGTTAAATGATTCCCTTTTCTCTGTAATAATAAAACAGTACCTGTACTTGATCCCAACTAAGATATAATTACCCCTTATTGGGGCAGAACAGCCCTATTGGGTTTATTTTGAGAAACAGCAATTTTTTGGTCATACACAACTTTTTTTGCTGCAACCTATTTTACACCAAGAATGGATTTGCAGCGAATTTCCGCATTTCACCATTAAAGAATTATTTCACAAAACTTCCGTGAAAATCCGCTGCGAAAAAATGTGTTCAAAAAAGGTCAAGCCCATTTTGACGCGACCGTGGCTTTTTTTGATGCGTGATGAATTTTCACAGCAGATTTTCGTTTAAGCTTCGTAAAACAATTCGCCATAAGTTACATAGTTACATAGGGTTGAAAAAAGACCAGAGTCCATCAAGTTCAACCCTTCCGAGTAAACCCAGCACCCACAACCTATCTATACATAACCATCACCATACAGAAACTGTATGGCGAAATGCGGAAATTCACGGCAATTCCATTTTTTGCTAAAAAATTCGCTCATCACTACTTAATACATAATCTGCAAGTGAGAAAGGAAACAATAAACAATATTTATAGCATTTTGAGCTGATTCAAATTCTTCAAACGTGTCTTCTAACGCCTTTTTTCCATTGGTTTCTTCCGCCATTTTGATAGCCGAAAGAATGAATGTGAATCTAATCATAACATTAACCTTCTGCCATACCCATTATTATTAATGTACAATTCCCTCCATCCCATAGGAATCGGTAGCTCTCTTGGGATGCTGATAGCTTTGGCTACAACTGCCAAGAACGTATTTATTATCATTACGTTAAACATAATGATTTTTGGCATTTTTTTTTCTGCTTATAAATGGAATAAAACCGCACTTAAACCCCAGCAGCTAAAAAGCGACGGTGAAAGCTCTTAACAAAACCATTTATTTAAGACCTTACATAAAACCTCCCCATAATGCCCAGCTTCCCTGTTATGAAAGCCGCTGTCAACAAGTGGCAATGACAATTTTCAGGTCCACATCTCTGTACTTGAATAACGGTCAAAATAATAGAGAAGAACTTTTAGAAATGACAGGCTAATCGTATCATGGCAGGACACGGAATATATTGAACATTTATGTTGCCAAGGTTACCGGCAGCTATCTGCAGCTTCCTGACATACACAATGCACTTTATTTTATTCTCTCGGCTTCATGGAAATTGATCTGAAAGGTGTTTGGACACAATGGGCGCTGACACATTCATCGGATACTGGCGCAGCTAAAAAAAAAGGGTATTTTGAGTGCTCCTCGTTTTAGAACCGGTCTTTATTAATGGCTGCACCACTTTAATGGCGACGGGCACTTTTTTTTTTAGTTACAAAATTTATGGAAATAATAAAGGAAATAAGAAATAAGAAAGGAATCCTAGTTACTTTTAAATACTAATTTGAAGTATAGACATTTTGGAGCTGATTCACCAAAGTACGAGTTCGAATACCGAACTGGGTAAAATTCGGATTAGATACGGTAATTTCTGATGATCGGAAATGTCACAAATATGATTTTGTAGCACAAATTGTCTCGCTTTTTGTTGCCAAGTACAAAAACGCAAATTTATGAAAAAGTCGCAAAAAATATGCACAATACAACAACTTACACAAAATATGATTTTTTTTTGTATTCGGAAGCGATCGTACTTTGATAAATGGGCCCCTTTTTGTATCCAAAATGAAAAATGGGGGCAGATCTATTAAAATGCAAGATAAAAATGTGAGTTTAGAGTTTAATACGTAAAACCTCACCCATGCTCTATTCATTCCTATGGGATTTTTTAGAAGCCTTTTTATCAAATGGTGAACTCTAATTTTCACCCATTGATAAATAAGCTTGTAAATATCCCATAGGAATGAATAGAATGTGGGTGAATATTTATGTATCAAGCTCTGAACTCACTTTTTGATAAATCTGCCCCTTGGAGAGCGAATCTGTCTGGTTCTGCGGCAGAAGTTTCACGAAATAATTTACCAATGGGGAAATGTGGAAATTCGCTGCATACCTGGCAAAAAAATTTGCTCGTTGCTACTGGTGAGCCATATTTAATTGTAAAATTGTAAAATTTAGAGAGCAACACAAACATTCAAAAAGTTCAAGGGGATTCTATATATGGGCCATACTTGGCTAGTGGTAGCCCCTATGTAGAGTGGCAGCCTACAGGAGGCTCTGTCCGGCAGTACGCATGGTTTTTAAAGCAACTAAGGCTTGCTCCAAGCCAGAAATAAGAACCAGCTTTGAGGCTCCTAGGAGCAATAGCCAAGGGGTTGGTGAGGAACATGTTGCCCCTGAGCCACTGGTTGGGGATCACTGGTCTATATAATAGGTCTGGGCAGCTAACAGTCAAAAATAGTTGGGGATAGGCAAAAAGCTCTGGGCGGGTTTTTATAAGAAGAATAAAAAGAGGCAGGTGTCTGGGGAGGTTCCATTCAAGCAAAGTCAGCAAATGTTTGTGGCAAATATGTTATAAATAGATTCTACATCTATGCACTATTAATGGGCGAAATGTTTCGCCAGGCATGGATTTGCGGCAAATCTCTGCGTTTTGCCATTGGCGGATTTATTTGTAAAATGGCTGAAACAATTTTTTTTTGACGCGCAACATTTTTGCCGTTTTGTAAATTTTTCACCATTTCACAAAACTTTTGAAAGATTTGCGGATTTTTCGGCGAAGCCAAACGGGACAGATTTGCTCATCACTAGTATGCACCAATGTCATAGTAACGTTCCTGCCGCACCTTCACAAAACTCATATCTTCCATGGTGGTTGTAGCTGCAAGATAATGAACAAAGTGCTTTACACCAGAAGGTCCAAGAATGCGCATGTCCCCACAAACAGAATGCAATCCAATCAAATCCAATGCAATCAGAGCAAGGTCTACCAAATGATAACTGAGCTGTTAGGGCTCGGTGGGATGGCATACGCGGCGGAGTTTCCTCTCAAGGCAACTTCCGCCATTTTACTGAAATCGTGCCACCGTGTATGCCATCCCACCGGTGATTTACATTTTCGCCGGTGGGATGGCATTTTGGGGAGATAAGTCGCCCGCGAACAGGGAGATTTGTCACAGGGGACTAATCTCCCCATGTGCCAGAGCCCTTAATGTCCTTTTGTTAATGTATCTCTTGGTACACAATGGTGTAAGATGTTTTTAGTAGTGATTGGTGAAATGTTTCGCCAGGCATGAATTCGCAATGAATTTCCGCGTTTCGCCATTGACGGATTGTTTCGCGAAGCGGATGAAAAAATTTGCAGCGGAAAATACACTGCGCGACAAAACAATAGCCACGGCCGACAAAATAATAGCTGCGGGCGCAAAAGAATAGCCGTGTGTGACAAAAGAATAGCCGCGTGTGACAAAAGAACAGCCGCGTGGGACAAAAGAATAGCCGCGGGCGACAAAAGAATAGCCGCGTGTGACAAAAGAATAGCCGCGGGCGACAAAAGAATAGCCACGGGCGACAAAAGAATAGCCGCTGTCAGGCCGCAGGGTGGTAACAGGCCGAGGAGAGGAGTCAAGCCGGAGGACGAGTTGTAGTGAGCAAGCCCACAAACGTCTCACACTAACCGGAGGCTTGCCTGAGGATGTGGACAGGAAGCACGGTAGTGGAGAGATGCCGGAGAGCCAATAGCGAAGTACCAGGGATCAGGCGAAGGAGTAGTCAGACGGGTCAGAGTCGGGGCAGGCAGAACAGGTTCAAGAGCGAGAATCTGGGCAGAAGTTCAATCGGAGAGTCAGGGTATACGGAAACGCCAGGCACCAGAATAAACTTGATAACCAAGCAAGGATGGCTTGGAAATGGCGACTATTTACAGGCCTCATGGCGTCAAGACGCACGCCGCAGCGTGCGTACGTGCGCGCGCGACTTTTCGCCGCATGTGATTTTGCGTGCGCGCCCTTTAGTTGTGCGCGTGATTTTACGCGCGCACCTTTTTGATGTGCGCGCGATTTTACGCGCGCGACTTGGCGCACGCAAGCGTCTCAGCGGCATTCCTTTAGGCGCATGCGCTAAAAGACGCGCATCCTTACAGCCGTGTGTGACAAAAGAATAGCCGTGGGAGACAATTTTTTTTGACGCGCAACATTTTCGCCGTTTCACGAATCTTTTGAAAGATTCGTGAATTTTTCGGCGAAGCGAAATGGGACAGATTCGCTCATCGCTAGTTTTTAGTAGATCTATAAAGCTGAAGTTCCACATAGTTATATATTAAAGTAGCTTGAAAAAAAGTCCATCAAAGTCAAAAGTACAACAGGCGGAACCCATCTAAACTTCGGCACAATGTGATCAAAACAAAGGGAAAAAAAATCTCTGTGCACAAAGGTAAATGTCTCTCCTTGACAGATAAAGAGAATGTTAGGTCACATCTGTCAGTCTCTTTTGACATAACTTTATACAACAAACCATGTCAATGTGATCAGTCATCTACGTATCAAGGCCTGACGGATCTATTACTTCCAAGTATTATCATTTACACTGTGACTGGCTGTCAGAAAGTGAACTTCAGGGAAGGGCCATGGAGATACCGTGCCACAAGCTCTGAACTGTGGAATATGTGGAATTATAAAGTACTATTCAGTTACTGAACTACACAGGGTTCAGGGAATTGCTGGAGAGAAAGGAATGTTGCTATAAAGAAAATTTATATAGAGACATTTTGATTAATTTTCAAGTCTACAACTACCTGGTATACAAGTGAAAATGAACTTTATGGATAGTCAGGGTCTACCAGGGCTTAGAATTGGCAGATGAAAATCAGATTAAATCCTCCAAAAAACACAATTAATTATTTTGCATAATGTTATTTAATCTGTGCCTTGCCTTTTGGCAGAGATCTCAAAAATATCCTTACTTTTACAGTAGGGGGTACATTATCCCTTATAATACATGAGTGATACTCAGAGTTCCCTGTATAACTCAGCCTGCAGCCTTGTGCCTTTATATGGGCACAGAACCCCTCAGTGACTGCTAATATCCTTATCATTTACAGTAGGGGGTACATTATCCCTTATAATACATGAGTGATACTCAGAGTTCCCTGTATAACTCAGCCTGCAGCCTTGTGCCTTTATATGGGGGGCACAGAACCCCTCAGTGACTGCTAATATCCTTATCATTTACAGTAGGGGGTACATTATCCCTTATAATACATGAGTGATACTCAGAGTTCCCTGTATAACTCAGCCTGCAGCCTTGTGCCTTTATATGGGCACAGAACCCCTCAGTGACTGCTAATATCCTTATCATTTACAGTAGGGGGTACATTATCCCTTATAATACATGAGTGATACTCAGAGTTCCCTGTATAACTCAGCCTGCAGCCTTGTGCCTTTATATGGGCACAGAACCCTTCAGTGACTGCTAATATCCTTATCATTTACAGTAGGGGGTACATTATCCCTTATAATACATGAGTGATACTCAGAGTTCCCTGTATAACTCAGCCTGCAGCCTTGTGCCTTTATATGGGCACAGAACCCCTCAGTGACTGCTAATATCCTTATCATTTACAGTAGGGGGTACATTATCCCTTATAATACATGAGTGATACATATAAATGTAATTATGGGCTACATTATACCTGAAACATGTTACGGCTGGTTTCCATAGGTTGTTAGTACTTGGATACTATTCAGTGCTATTATCACAAACACTCCCCGTGTAGTGGAACAAGCTGTTTCTCTCACACATTTAGTTACAAGTCATGTCTCTCCTTACAGAGCTGCAGGGCACTGATTGAGGGAGGAAGGAAGCACACGGTGGCATGTCTCATTATGTCTCAGCTCCTCTGTATTCCGCATTAATATGACTAAAGACGCGGCTTGTTTTGCAGCTTGATTTGCCAGACTCCCTCTTTTCCTTTACATTTCCCCTGAAAGCCAGTGCATGACTGTAGTTTATAGCCAATCAGATAAGGGAGTGCTCCTCTGGGAGTGCTGCATTGGAGGCCGATGCTCCTTGTTTACTGCGCTTCTAGACATATTCCAGCCTTGCTGAAAAGCAGCCATCTGGGGTTCTCGAGTGTTTATACTCTTAATTATAAGAAATCAAAATATAGGCATGATGATTTTTTTTTTTTAAAGAACCAGTAGGTAAAAAAATGAAAATGCCCAATTTGGATATATCAATAATGGTCCTCAATTCCAAAAATCATCATTTTGAGACCTCCTATGCTTTTATTTGGAATTAAGATTGCTTTTACTTTGTAGGGCATTTGGGGTTAATCCACAAATATAGTTAAATGATAAGCAAAATTTTCGGACCAGGGATAGGGTAACTACCCCTTCTACCCTTAGTCCATTAAGATATCCACAAGTAGTGATGAGCGGATCTGTCCAGTTTTGCTTCGTTGAAATATTTACAAATCTTTCAAAAGATTCGCGAAATTGCAAAATATTTGCAAACCGGCGAAAATGTTCACGGCAAAAAAATTGACGCCCACGACTATTCTTTTGATGCGTGACTATTCTTGCAACAATTTTTGGATATGCGAGTATTCTTTTGATGCCTGCAACTATTCTTGCGACAATTTTTTGGATGTGTGACTATTCTTTTGATGCCCGCAACATTCTTGAGACAATTTTTGGATGTGTGGTGAATTCTTTCGCTCCGCACGTCCAAAAATTGTCGCAAGAATAGTTGCGACATGCCTGGCGAAACATTTCGCCCATCAATATCCACAACCAATGGCAACATGTTGCTTACCAACCCCCCCAGGGGTTAAAAGGGTTGGGGAACCCTGCTTTAGAGCCTACGGATGGAGCCCAGTAAGAGTGTTCCCTCCTTATATAGCCCAGGGGTCCCCAACCTTTCTCACTTGTGAGCCACAGTCAAATGTAAAAAGCCTTGGAGAGCAACACAAACACCATAAAAGTTCATGGAGGAGCCAAATAAGGGCTGTGATTGGCTATTAGGCAGCCTCTATGCACCCTATCAGCTTACAGGGGCTTTATTTGGTAGGAAATCTTGTTTTTATTCAACCAAAACTTGCCCCCAAGTCAGGAATTCAAAAATAACTCCCTGGTTTGGGGGCACTGAGAGCAACATCCAAGGGGTTGGGGAGCAACATGTTCCCCCCGAGCCACTGGTTGGGGATCACTGACCTAGGAACTTTTTACATGCTTGCATTGATCCCCAACTTTATTTTTATTTATGTTGTTCATGAGTAATAAAAGGTTGGGGACCCCTGCTCCATATAATGGGAGGGAGCACTCTTACTGGGCTCCATTCTTAGGATCTAAAGCAGGGGGTTCCCAACCTTTTTAACCCGTGAGCAACATTTAAATATTAAAAAAGCTGGGGAGCAGCACAAGCATGAAAAAAAGTTCTTGGGGGCGACCAAAAATGGCTGTAATTGGTTATTTTATAGCCCCTATGTGGATTGGCAGAATACTGGAGACTCTGCTTGGTAGTACCCATGGTCTTTATGCCTCCAAGCTAGAAATTCAAGAATAAAGACCTGCTTTGAGGTCACTGGAAGCAACAGCAAAAGGGTTGGGGAGGACCCTTTGCCACTGGTTGGGGATCACTGCTCTAAAGCCTTCAAGACGTCAGGGGAACCGGCACCCTATGAACGAGGTAAAGAATGTAAATGGCATCTCTTAGGACATCTGAGTTAGGCAGGCCAACTTAGCTAAAGCAGCTCTTGGCATAACCAAGAAATGGTGTGGAAGTAGTGCTACTTGCTTAGTGTAGGTACAATGGGATAGGAAGGGAGAACCTTCTGCCTGAGGGACCCATTTTTCTGATGTGTGCCTGATTAATCAAACTATACTTCACCAGTTGCATCTCCTTACATGTAATGGTGTATATTTGTCTGTGCTGTACCACTCGCTACTAGTGATAAGCCAAGTGATGACATATGGATAAGGTCCGCATTTCGCCATTGGGGAATTTTTTCACGAAACTCCTGCAAAAATTCACGTTTCACGAAATTTTCACCATTTTGTGAAACTTTCAGCAGTTTCACAAAATCTTTGGTGGGCGGATTCGCTCATTACTACTCGATACATATTGTCTCACCATTTGTTGTACTCAACGGAGCACCTGTGCTACTGTTCAGTAAATCCTACTGAAGGTAAAGAATCACTGGCACCTCATTATTTATTATTATTATTATTTATATAGCGCCATCAGTTTACGCAGTACTTTACAGAATAAAGGGGTACAAAAGACAGAACAGTTAATGTACATATAAACAATTCACAAAAATGGTTTGCAGTTACATTGGATGAGGATCGGAGACCCTAGGGGGAGGTCCCTGCTCGCAAGAGCTTACATTCAAAAAGAGTCACAGTTCCATCACCCTTTCTCCAACACTATTATGAGGGATCCAGCTGGGAGACTCACGGTGTAACTGGGTTCTACAGGTCAGCAGCTCTGGTATTAGAAGGGATTTCATTCACAACCCTTTCTACCTGTTATACATCCTTTGATGCTGAGCTTTGGGAAGCCTGGAATAAAACATCTTCATTTTTCCCCCCCACAAGAATAAGGATTTCAGTCTTGTAGCCGAACACAAGTTTTATTCATTGTGTGTTTTCTGATGTATAATTTAGTTGCATCAAAACCATGTGCAGTGCCAAACAGAACATCCTATAGGCTATTTGCCCACATAGGGGCTACCAATTGCCAATCACAGCCCATATTTGGCACCCCCAGGAACCATTTGCATGCTTACGTCAAAAAAGGTTGGGGACCCTCGGTCTAAAAGAACCTAGACACAGCTTGAGTACTCAAGTAATGATACATATTGCCATATGGGCATACATACTGAAGAAGGGACATTTGTTTCTGGAGGCCATGTCATTCTCCATGAGGGACTCATATTGATGGAGAAGTGGATACAGTATTGTCCTTCTCATCCCCTGCTTAAATCTTAAATGTATCTCAGGCTCTACAACAGTTGAAGGAGAAGCCACCTCTACATCTGAACCATATAGAGTAGAAAAAGCCTGGAGAGCCTTTGAGTGCAGTCAAGTGTACCTTTTATTCAAGTGACATTGTTTTGGACCTCAAGGGGTCCTTCCTCGTGTGTGTGGGACAATGTGAACTTGACCACATCAGTCAATTAATTGTGCCATTGGGTAATCCTATATAGAAAACTGCCATTTTAAGTACTAAGGGCCGCCCCCTGGGATCATAGGAGTCACAGTGCACACAAACAAGCCAAGGCACACATACATGCTAGGCCCCATCAGCCAATGAATGGGCAGAGTTCTGCCTTTTGCTCCCACACTACTTCCTGTTACAGTTAGAGCTGCATCACTTCCTGTCAGCTGATCTCTGAGGGAGCACACAGCCCATCACTAAATGGCGGCTCAAGGGAAAGGGTGTAAAAGGGCAATATTTACTGATATATATATTCCAGTTTGGCGAGATTCTTTAATAGGCCACTTAACATGATATAAACTGGGTAAAATAGTCAACAATATCTGATGCTTGTAGTCCTACTTATTGTACAGCGCTGCGGAATATGTTGGTTCTTTATAAATAAATGTTAATAATAATAGTATTAATAGGGGACACCAGGGGATCGTATATGTCCCTTTATACAGACCTTTACTTGCCATAAATGAGCGTCTCCAACACAAGCGGCAAACAGCACCCCAGCGCTCACTTCATACGATTCATAATTCAAGAACAATATTCACGCCGTTAAAGTTGCCTTTTTTTCCAAAGCAACATCTGGCATTTCTCATTTCCACTGAAGTTTATGATTCATCTCTATCAGGAAATGCAGGGACCTGTTCTCTATTGTCACGGCAACAATGAGTAAATAATTCAGTAGGACCGCACCGAGGAGCATCAGCCTCTTTCCGCTGTTTCTCATCAGTTTATTTGTCATTTTTAAATTCCTAAACTGAGACTTACTACGGGCCCGGCTGCCATCCCAGGCGACTTACAGCGGCTCTCTATTATAATACTGAGGCACTGGGTTGGCTAATTGACTTTTCTTGCTCAACTTCATATCATTTAAGGGGCATAAAAGCAGATCCGTGATTTGGAGAGTAATGGAGTGTCTAAATGACACTGTTACACAGCAAATAATTCCCTCTGCCATTTAACCTTTTATTCTTGTACCAACAAATGTATTTGTAGCTGTAATATTGGTGTGTAGGCGCCATCTCAGTGCCTTGTGCCTGAGTCTGAGCTTTCAGCCAGCGCTACACATTAGAACTGCTTTCAGCTAACCTATTGTTTCTCCTACTCCCATGTAACTGGAGGAGTCCCAAGCCGGACTTGGATTTCTTACTATTGAGTGCTATTCTGATACCTACTGGGAGCTGCTATCTTGCTCCCTTCCCATTGTTCTGCTGATCGACTGCTGGGGGTGAGGGGGGGTATCACTCCAACTTGCAGCACAGCAGTAAAGTGTGCCTGAGTCTGAGCTTTCAGAAGGAGCCGGCGCTACACATTAGAACTGCTTTCAGCTAACCTATTGTTTCTCCTACTCCCATGTAACTGGAGGAGTCCCAAGCCGGACTTGGATTTCTTACTATTGAGTGCTATTCTGATACCTACTGGGAGCTGCTATCTTGCTCCCTTCCCATTGTTCTGCTGATCGGCTGCTGGGGGTGAGGGGGGGGGGGATGTAATAACTGCTCTATATTTATTAAATTTGTGTAAGTTCTATGGTCAACAGATACCACTCACCATATTTTACAGGGGATATCACTCCAACTTGCAGCGCAGCAGTAAAGTGAGTCTGAGCTTTCAGAAGGAGCCAGCGCTACACATTAGAACTGCTTTCAGCTAACCTATTGTTTCTCCTACTCCCATGTAACTGGAGGAGTCCCAAGCCGGACTTGGATTTCTTACTATTGAGTGCTATTCTGATACCTACTGGGAGCTGCTATCTTGCTCCCTTCCCATTGTTCTGCCGATCGGCTGCTGGGGGTGAGGGGGGGATTTTGCAGTTTGGTTTGACTGGGCTACGGCAGATAGAACGTGTAAGAAAGAAACACATGAATCTTTTTTTGTGATTTATAAACGGAGCCCATGTATTTATATTTATTTTATCTACCGTTGGTGAAACCGTATCCGGCTACAGACCCAAAATGGAAGTCAAACTGTGCCCGCGCAATGATTTCACAAGTTCAGATTCCGAGAGGAACAAACTTCAGAGATGGTTTGTATCCACCTGAGTACAAAGCAGGGGATATTTTTTCCATTCTTTCTTCTCAACCTTTTTACCGTTACATTAGATCTGAGAAAAGAATGGGAGGAAAGTCATCTGAGGATTCTCTTTTTGTTCTCGGAGAATGCACAGAAGGAGAGGTGGCAGAATTAAAACCCTTTATAACAGAACCTTCATTGTTCCAAATGTTCCCACATTGTGTAAGCCGTGCAAAATTTGGGAAAAAACTGAAAACTGTGAAAATGCAGATATTAAAAGTTTTATATCTATAAAAGGGCAATAAAAATAAAAAAAGTTCTATGGACAGATTTATGCTTAAGAATGCTTTGGGGAATATCATATGTATTTTAATGTATAACATACATTTATGATGTAGACAGTAATATTCTAGAAAAAAAAAAATTTGTTGGGTACTTAGACTGTCTGGTTGCTTGGATGCCATTTTCCCTAGCAACCAGGCAGTAGTGTGAATGACAGAGTGGAAGATGAACAGGAAAGAAAATGAAAAACTAGTTTAGAATGAATCTGCCAATTCTGGTAAATAATTCCAACACAATAAAGTAAGATAATATCAAATGGAAATTATCTCAGAAAATCAACCTTTATATCATTGTGGGCCGTATTTACGCCAAATATTTTCGCCAAAATGAAAATTTATAAAAAGTTATAAATGAAAAACTAGTTTAGAATGAATCTGCCAATTCTGGTAAATAATTCAAACACAATAAAGTAAGATAATGTTAAATGGATATTATCTTAGAAAATCAACCTTAATCAACCCAATCAATATTTTCGCCAAAAATGAAAATTTATAAAAAGTTATAAATGAAAAACTAGTTTAGAATGAATCTGCCAATTCTGGTAAATAATTCAAACACAATAAAGTAAGATAATGTTAAATGGATATTATCTTAGAAAATCAACCTTAATCAACCCAATCAATATTTTCGCCAAAAATGAAAATTCAACAACAAAAAAAAAATCACCAATTTATAAAAATCAAAGTATGGCGAATATTGGAGAATTAAATTTACATGGTACTAATTAGTTTTGCATTGACAATTAGTGAAGAGCAAATTGTTTCGCTAGGCATGGATTCGCAGCGACTTTCCACTTTTATCCATTGGCAAATTGTTTTGCAAAGTTTCTGCGTAAATTTGCTGTGGAAAAATGAATTGTGCGTCAAAAAAGTCATGGTCTCATCAAAATGGGCATGGTTTAGTCAAAAATAGGTGTGGGCGCGTTAAAAAATGACGAACGCGACCAAAAATTCTTGCGGCAAATGCTTTTCGGGGATTTTTTGTCGTTTCACAAATTTTCCCGTTGTTTCACGATTTTTTCGGCAAAGCAAAACGGGACAGATTTATCAATGTTTGAGGGTTTTTTTTCACAATTCCTAGTTTTATTGTGCTAAAAAAAACTTGAATTCGATTTATGGTTTAAAAACTCGAATGTCTGGTTTTTATTAAGTGCAAAAAACCCCAAAACTGGCTAAAGAAATGGGAGTTGCCCTAGGCACCGTCAAGTCACATTTTCAATTCCAGATATTTGAGTTTCCTTAGGGGCACATTTACTATGGGTCGAATCCGAGTCCGAATAGAGAAAATTCGGATTGGAAACAAACGTTTTGCGACTTTTTCGTATTTTTTGCGATTTTTTAAGCGCCTTTACGACTTTTCGGAAATTATCGTGACTTTTTCGTTACCAATACGATTTGCGCGAAAAAATGCGAGTTTTTCGTAGCCATTCCGAAAGTTGCGAGTTTTTCGTAGCGTTAAAACTTGCGCGAAAAGTTGCGCTTTTTTCGTAGCGTTAAAACTTAAAAGGCGCGACGTTTTGCGCAAGTTTTAACACTACGAAAAAAATCGCAACTTTTTGCGCAACTTTTTGCGCAAGTTTTAACGCTACGAAAAAATCGCAACTTTCGGAATGTCTACGAAAAACTCGCGTTTTTCCGCAAAAATCGTATTGGTAACGAAAAAGTTGCGATAATTTTCCGAAAAAATCGCAAAATACCGATCATTACGAAAAAAAACGCAATCGGACGCATTCGGCCCGTTCGTAAGTAAATGGGCCCCTTAGAGTTTGTAAACTCGAAAATTTGAGGTATTCGAGTTTTTTTATTCAGATGAGTTTTCCTTATTAATAAATAAGCAGAATCCGATATACAAATTAATTTGATTTAGAAAAACAAAATCAGTGGCTGGTTCTTAGCAACTTTTCAGTCGGTCTTTATTTTTAATTCTTATAGTTTTTTTCATTTTTAATATTATTTGCATTTCTTTTCTGGCGCTTTCCTTGTTTCAAATGGGGGTCGCTGACCCTGACAGGCAAAAACCTATTGCTCTGTGAGGCTAAAATGTTATTGTTACTTTTTATTCCTTATCTTTCTGTTCATGCCCTATCCTGTGCGCTTCCCTGTCTCTCATTCAAACCGCTGCCTGGTTTCTAGGGTAAATTGGAGTCTAGCAACCAGATAGCTGCTGAAATTCCAAACTGGAGAACTGCTGACCGAAAAGCTAAATAATTAAGAAAACACATAAAATAAAAAGTGAAGACCAACTGCAAATTCTGTTAGAATAAACCCTCTTAAGGTGGGCAGACACAGTAAGATCTGCTCATCGGCTGAGGTTGCCAAATGAGCAGATCTTCTCTTAATAGCCCCACCTAAAGTGGGCGATATCGGGCTCATTTGATTGAGCACAAGAGCCTTCAGTAGTAATGAGTGAAATTTTTCAGCAGGCATGGATTTGCGGCAAATTTCCGCATTTTGTCATTGGCAGATTTTTTTGTGAAATACCCAAAAAAAAATTTGCCAAAAAATTCAGCAAAATTGTCAAAAAGAGTAGCACAAATCAAAAAAAGTCCTGCTTCACACATTTTTTTGGAACAGATTCACTCATCACTAGCCTTCAGACCGAGGACCACATCCATGAGCCGTTGTGGTCCCCGATCTGATGGAAAATCAAACCTGCCCAATTGAGATTTGGCCAATTTTAAATAAGCTTCTAAATCGGCCTAAAGGACCTGAATAGTGATGAGCAAATGTTTTTGCCAGGCATGGATTCACAGCTAATTCCTGCATTTAGCGAATTGTTTAACAAATCTTCTGTACAAATTTGGCACAAAAAAATTTGGGGAGCGTCCAAAAAAAGTCACAGAATTATTATTATTAGATAATTAGTTGGTTTAATCTGTCCATCTTGTTTTGTAGTTAAAACTAGTCATGGGTAGTGATGAGTGAATTTTTTCGCCAGGCATGGATTTGCAGTGAAATTCCGCATTTTGCCATGGGCAAATATTTGAGAAAAAAAATTGTTTGTGACAAAATAAAAATACAAATCTTTTTTCGCAAAAAAAAAAGTTTTTTTGCAAAAATTCACAGATAGAATTTCAATACAAATCCAAAAAAAAGTCACCAAGACAAAAAAGTTGCCAAGAAATAATGTCGAAGAGACAAAAAAGTCACCACAAAAAGAAAAACCCCATTGACTTTGATGCCGTTGGAATAAGAAAAACCGCCCTTTGACTAATGCATTTGGAGTAAAATAAAAAATGTCATGCATGTAAAAATTTGGCACAAAAAAGTTTGGGGAGTGTCCAAAAAAAAGTCACAGAATTATTATTATTAGATAATTAGTTGGTTTAATCTGTCCATCTTGTTTTGTAGTTAAAACTAGTCATGGGTAGTGATGAGTGAATTTTTTCGCCAGGCATGGATTTGCAGTGAAATTCCGCATTTTGCCAAGAAATAAGGTCGAAGAGACAAAAAAGTCACCACAAAAAGAAAAACCGCCCTTTGACTAATGCATTTGGAGTAAAATAAAAAATGTCATGCATGTAAAAATTTAGCACAAAAAAATTTGGTGAGCATCCAAAAAAAGTCACAGGTGCGTCAAAATAGACACCGTTCCGCAAAGTGGATGCAATCAAATCAAAATGGGCGTGGTCACGTTAAAAAAAAGGTGCACAACTTTTTGCAGTTTCGCAAATTACCGGTATTTTCGCTTTTTACTTTTCATATTCTACGTCGAAGCAAAACGGAACGGATTTGCTCACCACTAGACCCGAATCGGCAACTAAAATCTGCCCGTGTATGGCCACCTTTAGATTAAAGTGTCCTATTAAAATCGATGGATAGGAAATAACACAGTTCTATGAATAAACCCAACAGTTATTTGCTTAGATGTTAGAGTTTAGCTCCCTCTTCGTGATATTTATAATGAACGACTCTCAGCCGCACAGAATTATAAACCAATTTACGACGGCACAGTCAGACGGCTTTACATTGTCTTTGTTATAATTTACCATCTTTTTATAGTCGCTTCCTACATCCATTCTGCTTAAACATATGTCTTCCCTCTAAATGATCAGCAACAAGTCTAAAGAACAAAACAATTAGATCCCCATTTCCTATTACTGAGCACCTGCTTACGGCTGATACAGTTTCACTCGGCACCCACACAGTCTGCAATGTAATTAAATCTATATCTTCTATGCACGGAGAAGGGCATTATGGGGCATATTTATACAAGTCAGAGGTGGAACACGTGTAATCAGGAATGATCTTTTGTTCCTGTAGAGGAAAAAAAAAAACTTCCGGCCAATTGAGAAAGAAAATGAAGGAACTGTTGAAGCAGTAATGGAAATTCTGTCCAATCAAAAGTCAGCAGTGATGAGCGAATCTGCGAAAATGTTGTGCGACAAAAAAAATTGTCGCCCACGGCTATTATTTTGTCGCGCGGCTATTGTTTCGTCACCCGCGGCTATTATTTTGTTGCGCGGCTATTGTTTCGTTGCCCGCGGCTATTGTTTTGTCACCCGCGGCTATTATTTTGTCGCGCGGCTATTATTTCGTCGCCCGCGGCTATTATTTTGTCGCGCGGCTATTATTTTGTCACGCGCCCATTATTTCATCGCCCGCGGCTATTATTTTGTCGCGTGGCTATTATTTCATCGCCCGCGGCTATTATTTTGTCGCAAGGCTATTATTTTGACGCCCGCGACCATTCTTTTTTGACGCCGGCGACAATTTTTGGACGTGCGGCGAATTTTTCTGTGGCAAATTTTTTCATCCTTTTCGCGAAACAATCTGCCAATGGCGAAACGCGGAAATTCACCTCAAATCCATGCCTGGCAAAACATTTTGCCCATCACTAAACATCAGTATTGTTATTACTAGAGTAGAATTTGAAAGAGTTTAAACAAATAATAAAATGTGGAGGAAACATTCTCGCTCTTTGCCAAATGCTCTTCTTCCTCCAGTAGGATATTCTGTAGGATATAAGGAAATGCTGCCAGTTCTGAGTTGACAAATAAATTTTTTTTATGATATTTTGGACAAAAAGACGTGGCAAATAGTGATGAGCGAATTTTTTTTCCAGGCATGGATTCACAGTGAATTTCCGCATTTCGCCATTGACAAATTGTTTCACGAAACTTCCGTGAAAATTTGCCACAGAAAAAATTGTTGCCCCTCAAAAAAAGAGCGCGGTTGTGCCAAAAAAGGCGCGGCTGCGTAAAAATACCCGCGGGCGGCAAAAAAAAATAGACGCGGACAACAGAAAATAGATGAGAGCAACAAAAAAGATGCGGGTGACGCGCAACAAATTTGTTTTGCTAATTTTTCAACGTTTTGTGAATTTTCTTGCAGTTTCGCAAATTTTATGGTGAAACGAAACGGGACAGATTTGCTCATCACTAATGGCAAAATACTGCAAAAACTAAAAGCAAAATGTCCCCGTAACCCCCAACACAGAATTATTATTAGATAATGAGTTGGTTTAATCTATCCATCTTGTTTTGTAGTTATAACTATTCATGGGTAGTGATGAGCGAATTTTTTCGCCAGGCGTGGATTTGCAGTGAAATTCCACATTTTGCCGTTGCAAATTTTCAAGAAAAAAATTTATTTGTGAAAAGTTTTTTGGTGAGACAAATCGTTTTCGCAAAAAAATGTTTTTGCATAAATTCACAGAAATGTGGAATTTCCCTGCAAATCCCAAAAAATGTTACCAAGACGAAAAAGAAAAAATGTCGCAGAGACAAAATAATCATCAAAAAAACCCAAAACCCATTGACTTTGATGCCTTTGGAATAAGGAAAACCGCCATTTGACTTTTATGCATTTGGAGTAAGAAAAAAAAGTTGCAAATAAAAAATGTCATGCGTGTAAAAATTTGTCACGAGTAAAAAAAGTTGCCTATTGGCTTCAACGTGTGAAAATTTTTTGCCATTTCCAAATTTTTCAGCAGTTTCGCAAATTCTTTAGCAAAGTGAAATGGGACAGAAAAATGGCTCATCACTAGTGCTATGCAAATCTGTCCCTTTTCTGTCCCTAAAAATTCACAAAAAAAGTAAAAATTCACAAAATACAGCACATGATACATTGGAGTCTATGGGAGTTTTTTGGCAGTGAAGCCTGGGGAAAAATTTCGCTCATTGCTAGTTAAAACTATGGATACACCGAATCCACTCTTTTGGATTAGGCTGAACCCCCGAATCCTTTGTAAGAGATTCGGCCAAATACCGAACCAAATCCTAAATTGGCCCAATCCTTTACAAAGGATTTGGGGGTTCGGCCAAATCCAAATATATGCTAATTAGGCTTTCAGAGGGTTAAACGTCAAATTTTCAACTTCCATGTTTACGTGACAAAAAGTCACATGATTTTTAGGATTCAACTCAGCCAGGACCATGAATTCGGCTGAATCGCCGCACGTCCAAAAAGTGTCACCGGTGTCAAAAAAAGAATAGTCACAGGCGTCAAAAGAATAGCCGCGGGCGACAAAAGAATAGCCGTGCGACAAAATAATAGCTGCTGGCGACAAAACAATAGCCGCGCGACAAAATAATAGCCGCGGGCGACGAAACAATAGCCGTGCGACAAAATAATAGCCGCGGGCGACGAAACAATAGCCGCGCGACAAAATAATAGCCGCGGGCGACAAAAGAATAGTCGTGGGCGACAATTTTTTTTGTCGCACAACATTTTCGCACAGATTCGCTCATCACTACTCATGTTTCTTTTCTGAAAACTTCTGAAAATTCTGTATTCTGTATTTAAGTGTTTTATGTTTTTTATCACATTTTTTTTAAATAACTAAGGTACATTCATAAATAAGCCTCCCCGTATTTTTATTATTCTTAATACCCAACACATTCTGTAAGGGCCTATTGGACAAGTCTTACTTGAAAAACCTGCATTTCTGCCAAGAACTGTTTTCACACAATTCTTATATTTTTGCTGCGTTTTAGTGAGGAAAGATTGATGGATTGAATAACTCCCACTAACTGCCACCTTCTAACTGCACAGTGGGCAGAAAACACAAAGTGATGACAAAACTGTCTACTGCTCATTAGAACTTACGGTACAGATGGTATTTGATATAATAACACAGCTGAGAACCTCGGCTTTATACTGTATGCTTAAGGGTTTTAAGAACCGTATTTATCAATTGGTAACTTTCACCCATTGATAAATACGCTTGTAAAAATCACATAGGAATGACTAGAACATGAGTGAGTTTAATATATTAACTAGTGATGAGCAATTTTTTTTGCCAGGCATGAATTCGCAGCGAATTTCCCCATTTTGCCATTGGCAAATTGTTTTGTGAAACCTATGCGAAATATAGCCGCGAAAAATTTGCCACGTGTCAAAAAATGTTGCACTCGCATCAAAATAGGCGCAGTTGCATCAAAATAGGCGTGGTCATGGAAAAAAGAGGCACTGCTACAAAACTGCAACAAAAAATTAGCGGGGCAAACAATATTTTCCTGCCGTTTCGCAGATTATTCACTAATATTAAGTAGTGATGATCGCATTTTTTCGCCAGGCATGGATTCGCAGAAATCCAACACGAAAAAATTTGTTGCACATCCAAAAAAGTTGCGGTCATATCAAAATAGGTGTGGTCACGCCAAAACTAGGCACGGTCGCTTAAAAAAAAAAAAGAGGCACCTTAGTCCCTTTGAAACATAGGGAATATAATAAAGTAATAAAATGCATACGACAAAAAAGTTCCGCGTCAGACATGTTTTGCGGATTTTTTGTCATTTCGCAAATGTTACTGTCGTTTCGCAAATTTTCCAGTGAAGAAAAATGGGACAGATTCGCTCATCATTATCCAGAACTAAAATCACCTCTGAAACAGATCCAATCAGTTATTACCTTTTTTAGTTTTCCACTACATTTCTATGTTATTTATGCCAAAAACTGTATTTATAATAAACTAGAGGGGGAAATTGGTCCAGTAATTCAAGCAAATTTTTTCAGCAGACATGGATTTGCGGCCATTTCACCATTAGCAGCATTTCACCATTGACAAATTTATTCGCCAAACTTCATCAAAAAATTTGCCAAGAAAAAATCGCCCATTGACTTTAGAGTCAGAGTATTTGGAGTAAGAAAAAAAAGTGAGAAAAGTCGTGCAGATATGAAAAAATTTTGCACAAAAGAAAACATTGTTGCACAAAAGAAAAAATTGAATTTTCACGCGGCACGCACAACTTTTTTTTTCACTCCAAATGCATTTAAGTCCATGGGCATCTTTTGCCAGGCATCGATTCGCTGCGAATTTCCGTGTTTTGCCATTGGCGGATTGCTTCATGAAATGGATGAAAAAATTCGCCGTGGAAAAATTTGCCGCACGTGCAAAAATTGTCGCCGGCGTCAAAAAAGAATAGTTGTGGGCATCAAAAGAATAGCCGCGCGAGGAAATAATAGCCACGGCGACAAAAGAATAGCCGTGCGACAAAATAATAGCCGCAGGCGACAAAATAATAGCCATGCGACAAAATAATAGCCATGCGACAAAATAATAGCCATGCGACAAAATAGTAGCCGCGGGCGACAAAATAATAGCCGTGCGACAAAATAATAGCCGCGGGCGACAAAATAATAGCTGCGGGCGACAATTTTTTTCGCCGCTCGACATTTTCGCCGTTTCGCCATTTCGCGGATCTTTTGAAAGATTCACAAATTTTTCGGCGAAGCCAAACGGAACAGATTAACTCATCACTATCCATGGGTGTTTTGCTCTCACCCCTACAGCGCAACTTTTTAGGTGACAAATAGTGAATTTTTTCGTCAGGCATGGCCTCACAACGAATTTCCTCATTTCGCCATTGGCAAATGGTTTTGCGAAACTTCCGCGACTTTTTTTGACACGCAACAAATTTTTCCGCTATGAACTTTCGCAGAAGTTTTGCAAAACCATTTGCCAACGGTGAAATGCGGAAATTCGCTGCAGTTCATTGCCTGGTGCAAAAATCTGTGGAAGTAAAAATTGCCGTACGTAAGAAAAAATTGACGCCCATTGACTTCAACACATTTCGCTAATTTTTGCCATATAGTGAATTATAGAGACAAGTCACACATTTGAAGGGGGCAGATTTATTAATGCACGAACGGACCGAAAGCGTCCGAACGCGTTTTTTCGTAATGATCAGTATTTTTGCGACTTTTTCTGCGCCGTCGCGACTTTTCCGTACGTTCCGCAATTTTTTCGCCGCCGTTACGACTTTCTCGTATATTTTCCGCGACGTTTTCAACGCCGTGGCAGAAAAAATCTGATTGTTTTTTCCGCCGTTTCCAATTCCTCAATACAAAAAAATTTGTGACGCTGATGAAAAAGTCGCAAAATTTTTGTTTCCAATCTGATTTTTTCCCATTGGGGATTCGTGGATTAGTAAATGTGCCCCAAGATGTTGGATTATTGACAATAATAACAAATTCAAAATTCACAAAGATTTCCTATAACAACGGTCTTGTCCCCTAGGAGTTAAATGTATCCGTAATATAGTTTGGCTCCGCCCCTGCAAGGCCGTATCTCACTAAGCCGCTAAGTACTCTGTCCTACAGTATTGGCTGCTTCTCATTCCGTTATTAGTACAATAAGGAGGCTGTTGAATTCTATTGTTCTGAACACTGCTTAAAGGCCTTTCTACTTTAATTTAGACAGGCTGAATAAAGATTTGAAGAGCCAGTGATTTCCGTAACTCCACCGCGGAATACTAATGAATTACGGTAATTTGAATGGCTGCCGAAATCTGACATTTAACAAGAGCAGAACTGGCGGCTGAAGACAAGGACAGACGTGTCAGAGATAAACATAAAAATGAATAAACCTCAATATCTATCATAGATAGACGGATAAATGGATAGATTTCTATTATTGTGCGATAGTCATTTATACAAAAGACAGAGCGTACCAATCAAATTCAGCATAGATTTATCCAGCACACTGAAAAGGTACAAAAAGTGGTATTGAGTACAGGTATAAGACCCATTATCCAGAATGCTCGGGACCAAGGGTATTCCAGATAAGGGGTCTTTCCGTTATTTGGATCTCCATACCGTAAGTCTACTAAAAAATCAATAAAACATTAATTAAACCCAATGGAATTGTTTTGCATCCAATAAGGGGTAATTATATCTTAGTTGGGATCAAGTACAGGTACTGTTTTATTATTACAGAGAAAAGGGAATCATTTAACCATTAAATAAACCCAATAGGGCTGTTCTGCCCCAATAAGGGGTAATTATATCTTAGTTGGGATCAAGTACAGGTACTGTTTTATTATTACAGAGAAAAGGGAATCATTTAACCATTAAATAAACCCAATAGGGCTGTTCTGCCCCAATAAGGGTTAATTATATCTTAGTTGGGATCAAGTACAGGTACTGTTTTATTATTACAGAGAAAAGGGAATCATTTAACCATTAAATAAACCCAATAGGGCTGTTTTGCCCCCAATAAGGGGTAATTATATCTTAGTTGGGATCAAGTACAGGTACTGTTTTATTATTACAGAGAAAAGGGAATCATTTAACCATGAAATAAACCCAATAGGGCTGTTCTGCCCCCAATAAGGGGTAATTATATCTTAGTTGGGATCAAGTACAGGTACTGTTTTATTATTACAGAGAAAAGGGAATCATTTAACCATTAAATAAACCCAATAGGGCTGTTCTGCCCCCAATAAGGGGTAATTATATCTTAGTTGGATCAAGTACAGGTACTGTTTTATTATTACAGAGAAAAGGGAATCATTTAACCATTAAATAAACCCAATAGGGCTGTTCTGCCCCCAATAAGGGGTAATTATATCTTAGTTGGGATCAAGTACAGGTACTGTTTTATTATTACAGAGAAAAGGGAATCATTTAACCATTAAATAAACCCAATAGGGCTGTTCTGCCCCCAATAAGGGGTAATTATATCTTAGTTGGGATCAAGTACAGGTACTGTTTTATTATTACAGAGAAAAGGGAATCATTTAACCATTAAATAAACCCAATAGGGCTGTTCTGCCCCCAATAAGGGGTAATTATATCTTAGTTGGGATCAAGTACAGGTACTGTTTTATTATTACAGAGAAAAGGGAATCATTTAACCATTAATTAAACCCAATAGGGCTGTTCTGCCCCAATAAGGGGTAACTATATCTTAGTTGGGATCAAGTACAGGTACTGTTTTATTATTACAGAGAAAAGGGAATCATTTAACCATGAAATAAACCCAATAGGGCTGTTCTGCCCCAATAAGGGGTAATTATATCTTAGTTGGGATCAAGTACAGGTACTGTTTTATTATTACAGAGAAAAGGGAATCATTTAACCATGAAATAAACCCAATAGGGCTGTTCTGCCCCCAATAAGGGGTAATTATATCTTAGTTGGGATCAAGTACAGGTACTGTTTTATTATTACAGAGAAAAGGGAATCATTTAACCATGAAATAAACCCAATAGGGCTGTTCTGCCCCCAATAAGGGGTAATTATATCTTAGTTGGGATCAAGTACAGGTACTGTTTTATTATTACAGAGAAAAGGGAATCATTTAACCATGAAATAAACCCAATAGGGCTGTTCTGCCCCCAATAAGGGGTAATTATATCTTAGTTGGGATCAAGTACAGGTACTGTTTTATTATTACAGAGAAAAAGGAAATCAGTTTTAAAATTCTAAATTATTTGATTAAAATGGAGTCTATGGGAGATGGCCTTTCCGTAATTTGGAGCTTTCTGGATAATGGGTTTCCGGATAACGGATCCCATACCTGTATTTTAAAAGTTACTTACAAAATATGTTTTCTCAACCATCCATACACTGATAGAAATGAAGTTATAGATTAGTAATGAGTGAGCCTGTCCCGAAAAATTTGCCAAACTTAAATTCTTAAATTTAAAAATTTGCTAAACAAATGTCAAACAAAATTGCCGAGCACCAGTGAAAACAATGTTGCAATAATGTGTGCAACGATTTTTTGACGCACCCAACAATTTTTTTTAAGTGCGTGTCAGTTTTTTTGACCCAGGTCATTTTGTCTTCTTACCACGGCAAATTTTTGCACTTGTTTCGCAATTGGGCGAAACAAGGAAAAATTGTACTCACTATTACTGACTGGTAATGGGTAGTGATAAGCGAATCTGTCCCGATTCAATTCGCCGAATAATTCATGAAACAGGAAAATTCGAGAAACGGTGGAAAATCCATGAAACGCATTTGTGGCATTTTTTGCCGCCCCCGTCTTATTGTTGTTGCACATTTTTTTTTTTTGCCGTGTCCATTTTGATGCGACCTTGACTTCAATGAGTTTGGCCTGGATTTGAGAATTTGTGGCGAAGCAAAACGAGACAGATTTGGAGTTAGGAAAAAGGGCCCCATTTGTGCGATGAGCTAATATAGACTTAGTTTTTCTGTTGATTTGTAACTGGGGCAATAAGTTGCGTTGCACCATCAGTGACATTGTGCATTAGGGCTATGGGCCTCCGCTTACACATGCCTCTCTTCCATACATTTTTTTTAAGCCAAAACCTAAAAAATAGAGTATGGGCTTAGCATACAAATGCTGAACTATATGTCTGGCCAATGTTAGTTGCAAGGGGCTCCATTACTCTATACTGGGCATTGAGCCTAAAGCACACAATCTTTGGGCACACAAGGAAGTCAGAATGCTAGTCAGGACTATAGTAAGCACCTGAGGACCCATGCTTAGGGGGGCAGCTTTAAGGGGCCAGTCCATGGGTAACCTTGGGTATATAAAAAAAACATGTCTCTCTTCCACAAGAGTGGAGGACTAGTGCCAAAGGCAACACTGGAGCCAAATACTGTACATCATTGCTGCTAGCCTCCTTATAGCCTCCATAAGGAATTTTTCCAGGCACATACTTGCGCATGTTCTTGCATAAGTACCATGTAAGGGGTAGATATTATTTTTGTAAATTGTTGTTATTGTCATTCCAGTCCCTAGATGGCATTGCTAGATGGGGGGTCCAATTGAGGAGGTTTTGAGCAGGTTTTCCTCTGTGGCACTCAAGAGGGGATGTCCCTTGGTAGGATATACAGTATAAAGGTCCCCATACACCATAAGATCCGCTCGTTTGGCACCAAGTGAGCGGATCTTCTTCCGATATTCCCCACCTACAAGTGGGCGATATCGGGAGAATCCAGGGTAATTCGATCGTTTGGCCCTGGGGCCAAACAATCGAATTATAACGGCAGGTATAGGAAAAGTCAGTCCGGGGACCGCATCAACTAGATTTTCTAACCTGCCCGATCGAGATCTGCCCGATTTCAGGCCAGATATCAGTCGGGCAGGCCCATCGGGGGTTCCCATACACGGGCCGATTAGCTGTCGAATCGGTCCAAGGGACCCATATCAGCAGCTACTATCGGCCCGTGTATGGGGACCTTAAGGGAAGATCATTGGGCCACTTTCTCTTTGGCTAATGAAAAAAGATGGATGATGCCAGGAAGCCTGAGGCTAGCCACCTCAGAGAGGTACCAGATTGTAGTAACCTCTGCTTGTGTGGACATTTTTGGTTTGCCATTTGTCTATGAATCCTTATCCAGTTCCTGTTTCCCACTTCCTGTCTAGGCTGAGAGCCAGTATGGGGCCGGCCAGTTTTCCTGCCATGTTATAAGAAATGTCCCAGATGTACTGGGCAGGTTGACATGTTATAATAAATGTACCAGAAGTTTGACTGTTTACACCTGTACTAACGCAGTAGAATCACTTAACCCACAGCTATCCAAGCAGTTTATCACACAGATGAGTTACACATTTGGGTTAACAAGTGATAGGCCAGTTTGTGTGCAGCTCACTCTAGGCAGTGACAAGCAAGTTAGCTGAACAGAGGCTCCAACTAGGAGTAAGGAAGGGGCCAATACCCTGGCAGTATCTCGCCAGTAAGGTATAACGTTCAAGTTAGGTAGGAACCAGTGTGCGACTCTTATGGTATAGCAGGAACTCCCAGCCCTTCCCGGTCTTCACCGACACCCTTTTGGGGCTCCGGAACTTTCCGCTGCGGTCCAAGCTGGGGTCCTGCAAACTTTCAGTGTACAGACGAAAATACGAGGTACCGGCAAGGCAAAGGCAGAATCGTAGTCGGGGTACAGGCAAAGGTCGAGGCAGGTAGCAAGAATCGTAGTCGGGGTACAGGCAAAGGTCGAGGCAGGTAGCAAGAATCGTAGTCGGGGTACAGGCAAAGGTCGAGGCAGGTAGCAAGAATCGTAGTCGGGGTACAGGCAAAGGTTGAGGCAGGTAGCAAGAATCGTAGTCGGGGTACAGGCAAAGGTCGAGGCAGGTAGCAAGAATCGTAGTCGTGGTACAGGCAAAGGTCGAGGCAGGTAGCAAGAATCGTAGTCGGGGTACAGGCAAAGGTCGAGGCAGGTAGCAAGAATCGTAGTCGGGGTACAGGCAAAGGTCGAGGCAGGTAGCAAGAATCGTAGTCGGGGTACAGGCAAAGGTCGAGGCAGGTAGCAAGAATCGTAGTCGGGGTACAGGCAAAGGTCGAGGCAGGTAGCAAGAATCGTAGTCGGGGTACAGGCAAAGGTCGAGGCAGGTAGCAAGAATCGTAGTTGGGGTACAGGCAAAGGTCAAAACCGGAAACAACAATCAAAACGCTTGAGCAGGTACTGATAAATAACCAGAAGCCAGCTTGGGCAAGGAGAGAATGAGAAATCAGTTTAAATAGCCGGCTTTTGGCGCCAAAAACATCAAGGAAATGAGGTAATAGGAACTAACAGAAAACCTTTACAAAGATGGCGTCAACCAGCTTCATGTGTGCAACCGCGCATGCGCAGCTGGCCGCGCATGCACAGTTGCGCGTTGCCGTGAACCCGGAAACACAGTCGGCCGTACGCGAGGGGGGTGAGTAACGCGTGTCTGCCGGCCGGCGCGGCCCAGGTCAGGGGATCGGACCCCAACAAGGGCAGCCATGATGTAAGCCAGCCCCATTGCCAGGTACCTGTGAGCTGCAGGAAGAGGCGGGATGGTGGGCAGTGGAAGTGGGCCAAAGAGGCCTGGGAACCCCAATACTGTATTAGTGGAACTTATATGGATACCTGTTACCCAAGTGAGTGTGTTTGTGCAAGACCATGGGGCACCTCCAACCTATTCCAACAAGTGTTCCAGTTACAAGCTTCCTATTATATTGCACCACAGCTCTTTGTAAATAATGGATGAGACTTATCTCGTAAATTGCAAAGTTCATTTGGAATGGAGATTTAATTAGCTTCGCCCAAACTGGATGAGCACGGACTTGCACACAGGCCCAGAGATTTCTTTTCTCTTCAACTTCCCAACGTGTTGATGATTCCCGACACGACTCTCCAAAACCTCGAGCCCGTTTAGCAAAAACATCTCCCTTTTTTATTTTTATTTTTTTGTTTGGGCCTCGCCGAGCTGAAAAAGAGAAGTAGTTTAACTGCAATTAAATTTTAACAATGACTGGTACCGGGGAAAAGTTGTTAATTTGATTTTCTATAATAAGGAGGCGTGCATGCAGTGTGAAGGAACGCATCTCCAGGCGCGCATTCGCCGCCGCCGCTTGTCACTATTCCAAGGCAAATTACTGTATCTGGCAAATATGTTGTTTTCCTTAATACTCAGACACAAATGGAACGATGAGCTCAGGAGCAGCTCGGTGTGTGCCGACAATGCTTTGCCTGCTTATTTCATTAAAAACGGCCTGGTTTTCTTTGAGCATTTTACACACTGTAAGTTCATTATAGGGTTCATTTACTAATTGCTAAGCACAACATTGAAGCAAATCATTATGTTTTTACCCACAATGCAGCATTTTTCCAAGACTGCCGTCAATAAACTATTTTTTTCCTCAACTTCTATGTTATTTATCAATGCAGCAATGCAACATTGCTCAGAAGTACTGGGACTAGTATTCTTACATAGTAACATAGTAACATAGTAAGTTGGGTTGAAAAAAGACATACGTCCATCACGTTCAACCATAATGCCTATATATAACCTGCCTAACTGCTAGTTGATCCAGAGGAAGGCGAAAACCCCATCTGAAGCCTCTCTAATTTGCCGCAGAGGGGAAAAAATTCCTTCCTGACTCCAAGATGGCAATCGGACCAGTCCCTGGGGCAACTTGTTCTTTGGTCAAAGCATCTGCAAATGGCAACAGCTGAGGCATTAGCATGTGATTCTCTAGATGCAAGTCATTTTTGTGTACAGACACAACATGCTATGGCAGTGATGGGGGCAACATGTTGCTCCCCAACCCCTTGGGTGTTGCTCCCAGTGGCCTCAAAGTAGGTGCCATTTTTACATTTCTGGCTTGAAGACAAGTTTTGGAAGCCCAGAGATACAATTTTACCCCAAGCAGAGCCCCCTGCAGGCCAGCAGTCCCCATGGGGCTATCGAATACGAATAGCCAATCACAGCCCTTATTTGGCACCCCCAAAGAACTTTTTCCATGCTTGTGTGGCTCCCCAACACATTATATATCTGAGTGTGGTTAGCAAATAAAAAGTTTGGGATCTCTCTGCTAAGGGAACAATGAAAGCTAAAGCACGTTAAGCCACGTTAAGCCTGGCTCATTGGCACTAGGGGTACAGGCACCCCAGGTACCATATACCCCTAAAGGGGCCGTTGAACATACATGTTTCATTGTTCCATCTGAATGAACCCCTTGAACCTATAGTGTCACCTATAGTGGAACAATGTTGGCTATTAGCCAGTGAATGAAATGTTGGAGCCAGGATGGGCCAGCAGATGTCCATCAGAGTTGGCCATCGGATGATGTATCTGTTGAAGTCAGTGATTTTGACAGCTTATATGGAAAGCAGTTGCCAGAAGGACTCAAGGATTTGGACATAGACAGGGGCCCTTTGCAGATTATCTGTCATGCCAATTCCTGATTTTCAATCAATACTCTTATTTATTATTACAAATAGTGATGAGCGAATCTGTCCCGTTTCGTTTTGCCGAAAAATTCACAAATCTTTCAAAAGATTCGCGAAAGGGATGGAAAAGTCGCGAAACGGCGGCTATTCTTTCGTCGCGTGGCTATTATTTTGTCGCCCGCGGCTATTCTTTCGTTGCGCGGCTATTATTTTGTCGCCCGCAGCTATTCTATCGTTGTGCGGCTATTCTTTTGTCGCGCAGCTATTATTTTGTCGCCTGCGGCTATTCTTTTGTCGCGCAACTATTCTTTTGTCGCCCACGGCTATTCTTTTGTCGCCCACGGCTATTATTTTGTCGCCCGCGGCTATTCTTTCGTTGCGCGGCTATTATTTTGTCGCCCGCAGCTATTCTATCGTTGTGCGGCTATTCTTTTGTCGCGCAGCTATTATTTTGTCGCCTGCGGCTATTCTTTTGTCGCGCAACTATTCTTTTGTCGCCCACGGCTATTCTTTTGTCGCCCACGGCTATTCTTTTGTCGCCTGTGGCTATTCTTTCATCGCGCGGCTTTTCTTTTGGCGCCCGTGGCTATTCTTTTGTCGCCCGCGGCTATTCTTTCATCGCGCGGCTTTTCTTTTGTCGCCCGCGACTATTCTTTTGACGCCCACGGCTATTCTTTTGTCGCCCGCAACTATTCTTTTGACGCCCGCGGCTATTCTTTCATCGTGCGGCTATTCTTTTGTCGCCCGCAGCTATTCTTATGTCGCCCGCTGCTATTCTTTTGTCACGCGGCTTTTCTTTTGGCGCCCACGGCTATTCTTTTGGCGCCCGCGGCTATTCTTTTGATGCCCGCGGCTATTCTTTCGTCGCGCGGCTTTTCTTTCGACGCGTGGCTTTTCTTTTGTCGCCCGCGGCTATTCTTTCATCGTCTGGCTATTATTTTGTCGCCCGCGACTATTCTTTTGAATAGTCTTTTGGATGTGCGATGAATTTTTCTGCTGCGAATTTTTTCATCCGTTTCGCGAAACAATCCGCCAATGGCGAAACGCGAAAATTCGCCGCGAATTCATGCCTGGCGAAACATTTTGCCCATCACTAATTACAAACTGAATGGAAGAGTTAGAGCAACAACACACTTTGCCCATATAGTGCTCCAAGCAGCTTACTTGCAAAATACTTTTAGCTCCTCAGAATTTTTCTGTTTCTTATTTATTGTTGTGCTCCGTATAATGTGTGATTGATTGGGCACCAAGCCATGAATGTATTGCTACCATTAATATGGGCAGAAAAGAGAAACATTGATTAGTACTTACCAAACACTTATATTCCTCTCTAAGACTACTTGGTATGGAGGAAAGGGGAATTTGGTGGTGGCATCTCCTCCTTAGTGACCAGAAGGGAAGATTAACCTATAAGTTTAATGCTGCAGTAATAGATTGCCGGGAAAAGAAAATGATGGTAAGTATTACTATTGTATTACATTGTTACATTTGAAACCATTTTAATGACTCTTATTATTACCTTTCTGCCTAGGGAAGTTCTTGATCCTTTATCATCTTAGACAATGGCGGAAGAGAGGTAGTTACGAAGCTCGGAATTATCTAGCAGCATTAATTAATTTAGTACATGCGATACATTTTTTTTTCCCCCGAAGGTTCCAAGAAAAGAACAATGAGGTTCGACCTTCTAAAGTAATTAAAAGTGTGTATTCTCCGTTTTTAGGAATAATGGAGAGTCAGTTGCATGAATGTCCTTGTCTGATGGGCCAGTGGCTGGCTGCCATCCAAGACCTCGAGCCACTTAGCAGCTTCCCATACTGTACAACTCCTCTTTCAGCTTCTTCAAAACTTGCTGATGACATGCAAAGACTTCGGCTTGATTGATGAAGGTGTCTCCAATCCCTGACCTCTTTGTATTATTTGCAAAATGCTTGTGACAGTTGAAAATTCTCATATTCATTTCGGATAATCAAAACCTTTATTGCGATGGGATTGGCGGGGGCATAAATGGAAGCAGATCTTTTCGCGTCTGCCCGGTTTCCTTTTCTATGAGATGAAAAACAAATATGGACATTAATATATTAAAATGATATCGTATGCATCTGGAGTCTGCAGGAAATTCTGGTTTAGCGTACACAATAATGATATTGTTAGGTGGACTCTAGGTCCTAGAAAAAGCCTAGAACCAGGGGAACAAGTTGCAGTTTTTAGTTTCTATTGGAGCATCCGGGGGGTGATATGAATGTTTTATTCAAATATAAAATCAGCTGAACAACAATATTACTGGATTCCAGGTACAGGTATGGGATCCCTTATCCAGAAACCCGTTATCCAGAAAGCTCCGAATTACGGAAAGCCTGTCTCCCATAGACTCCATGTTAATCAAATAATTTAGAATTTTAAAACTGATTTCCTTTTTCTGTGTAATAATAAAACAGTACCTGTACTTGATCCCAACTAAGATATAATTACCCCTTATTGGGGCAGAACAGCCCTATTGGGTTTATTTAATGGTTAAATGATTCCCTTTTCTCTGTAATAATAAAACAGTACCTGTACTTGATCCCAACTAAGATATAATTACCCCTTATTGGGGCAGAACAGCCCTATTGGGTTTATTTCATGGTTAAATGATTCCCTTTTCTCTGTAATAATAAAACAGTACCTGTACTTGATCCCAACTAAGATATAATTACCCCTTATTGGGGGCAGAACAGCCCTATTGGGTTTATTTCATGGTTAAATGATTCCCTTTTCTCTGTAATAATAAAACAGTACCTGTACTTGATCCCAACTAAGATATAATTACCCCTTATTGGGGGCAGAACAGCCCTATTGGGTTTATTTAATGGTTAAATGATTCCCTTTTCTCTGTAATAATAAAACAGTACCTGTACTTGATCCCAACTAAGATATAATTACCCCTTATTGGGGGCAGAACAGCCCTATTGGGTTTATTTAATGGTTAAATGATTCCCTTTTCTCTGTAATAATAAAACAGTACCTGTACTTGATCCCAACTAAGATATAATTACCCCTTATTGGGGCAGAACAGCCCTATTGGGTTTATTTAATGGTTAAATGATTCCCTTTTCTCTGTAATAATAAAACAGTACTTGTACTTGATCCCAACTAAGATATAACTAATCCTTACTGGATGTAAAATAATTCTATTGGGTTTAATAAATGTTTTATTGATTTCTTAGTAGACTTAAGGTATGAAGATCCAAATTACGGAAAGACCCCTTATCTGGAATGCCCTTGGTCCCGAGCATTCTGGATAACAGGTCCTATACCTGTACTTACAATATAAAATACAACGTACAATGCCATGATGATTATAAATCTATAGTGACAGCATCCAAGTGTCAGGGCATCCCCAAGCTGACTAAAAACAATGAATGGGCCAATACTAGGGAGAGATTAGGGCAGTGATCCCCAACCAGTGGCTCAGGGGCAACATGTTGCTCCCCAACCCCTTGGATGTTGCTCCCAGTGGCCTCAAAGTAGGGGCTTATTTTTGAACTTCTGGCTTGGGGGCAAGTTTAAATAACATGTCAACTACCAAACAGAGCCTCCTGTAGGCTGCCAGTCCACATAGGGACTACCAAATAGCCAATCACAGCCCTTATTTGGTGCCCCTGGTCACATGTTCATGCTTGTGTTGCTCCTCTTTTTACATTTAAATGTGGTTTACGGGTAAAAAAGGTTGGGGGTCCCTGGATTAGGGGTTATGGTTTATTTCCTGAAGATATAAAGGACAGATCTATTTTTATTCATTTATTTTATTATTTCTCTTCGATAAGGGGCGAAGGTCGAATAAAAATGGGGATATAACAAAAAGAAAGCTTGAATAAAATATTTTGAAGTGCTATACTAAATTAAAAGTAGTCACTCCCTGACTTGGGGTTCTGAATGACAGGCATAGGGAAGGCGACACCTAGGTCCCTCCCCTTCCTGCCCGGCATGAGTACAGGGCTGCTGAAAACAGGCAGCACTGTATTCATTAAAAAAAAATTACTTAGGTCTGGGGTGCAAGAGAAAGAAAGAAAGGAAGGAGAGAAGAGAGGAAGGGAGGAAGGAAGGAAGGAAGGAAGGAAGAAAGGAAGGAAGGAAGAAAGGAAGGAAGGAAGGAAGGAAGAAAGGAAGGAAGGAAGGAAGGAAGGAAGGAAGGGAGAAAGGGAGGAAGGAAGGAGGAAGAAAGGAAGGAAGGAAGGAAGGAAGGAAGAAAGGAAGAAAGGAAGGAGGAAGGAAGAAAGGAAGGAAGGAAGAAAGGAAGGAGGAAGGAAGAAATGAAGGAAGGAAGGAAGGAAGGAAGGAAGGAAGGAAGGAAGGGAGGAAGGGAGGAAGGAAGGGAGGAAGGGAGGAAGGGAGGGAGGAAGGGAGGAAGGAAGGAAGAAAGGAGGGAAGAAAGGAAGGAAGGAAGGGAGGTAGGAAGGGAGGAAGGGAGGAAGGAAGGAAGGAAGGAAGGAGGGAAGGAGGGAAGGAGGGAAGGAAGGAAGGAAGGAGGGAGGGAGGGAGGAAGGAAGTAGGGAAGGAAGAAGGAAGGAAGGATGAAGGAAGAAAGGATGGAGGATGGAGGAAGGAAGGAAGGAAGGAAGGAAGGGAGGAAGGAAGGAAGGAAGGAAGGAAGGAAGGAAGGAAGGAAGGAAGGAAGGAAGGAAGGAAGGAAGGAAGGGAGGGAAGGAAGGGAGGGAGGGCAGAAGGAAGGAAGGAAGGGAGGAAGGGAGGAAAGAAGGAAGGAAGGAAGGAAGGAGGGAAGGGAGGGAGGAATGAAGGAGGGAAGGGAGAAAGTAGGGAAGGAAGGAAGGAAGATTTTAGTGTACAACATAGAGTTTTTGATTGTTAATAATAAAGTACATGATAGACTGTGATATATCTGCCAAAACATGATATCCGTCTAGCATGCCAGGAAGGTATTTTGCTAGGCGGAGTGCAATCTGTGCAAGGCCGTCTGTTCCCTTAGTGATATCATTCCCTACCTACCGTACGTGACTGCGGATGAACAGACTCTTCTGAAATGAAGTATTGTGTCTGTAAGCAGCACCCAGACTCCAATGGAACCTTATCTCTCTGTGCTGGGAAACTAAAGTCTCAAAGCTAGCTGAAAGGGTTAATTACTGATGAAACGCGGCATTGTGCCCCTTAATAAGGAAAAAAAACGAGATTCATTTCTGCAAACAAACAGAGGAACCTTATTTTTCCCCATTGTATCATACCCTACAGCACGCCATCTGGCAACGTGGAAGGCAGAAAAATAAACATACCTGTCAAGAGTCCTATTAAAGAAAATATGTAAAAATAGAAAGGCTTACAGCGAATCATTAAGGAAATGCTCGGAAAATAATGCGCCGTGTCATTGCGAAATCATTTCTCTGTCACCGGAAAATTGGTCCTACTGTGAATTCAAGCGCTTAGCCACGCCGGGGACTCTCGGGCCGCGGCACAAAGCTTCACTGTAATTGTTGCCGTATTGAATGGTGGAGAGAAGAGTTGAGTGGCTGTATATTCGTGGTAACATATATAACAATGTACAGTACCCCAACAATGGAGTATAAGGATATCACAAGGTGGTTATGTAATGCACAGGATATAGGCCATTCTTTTAAAGGAGAAGGAAAGGCTAATAAAGAGTTAATCCCAAGCTGCAGGCATACCTTCAGTTGTCTCAATAGTGCCCTTAAGTCTCCCCATATTTCACCCGTTCAGATGATCAGAAGCCAAACAGGAAGAAAAAACGCTGAGCTGTGTAAAGAAAGTTCCCATAATGCCTCACTCCTGCACTGAAACCAAGACCAAGTGAACATGCTCAGCTAGTTAGACTATGGGGGAGATTTACTAATCCACAAATGGTCCGAAGGCAGCCGAATGCGTTTTTTTTTCATAATGATCAGTATTTTTGCGACTTTTCCGTTGGCGTCGCAACTTTTTTGTATGTTCCGCGACTTTTTCGCCGCCGTTGCGACTTTTTCGTATATTTTTCGCAACTTTTTCGCCGCCGTCACGAAAAAATCGGATTGGTTTTTCCGCCGTTTACAATCACGCCATAAGAAAAAATTGCGACGGCGACAAAATAGTCATGCAAAATAACAATAAAGTCGCGGCGGCTAAGGAAAAGTCACAAAGTTTTCGCTTCCAATTAGATTTTTTTCCTTTCGGGATTCGGATTCGTGAAGTAGTAAATCTCCCCCTATGAGTCAGCTTCTTGCTGATTGGCTCAGATCTACATTCCTAAGGGGGGGAGTGAGTTCTGAGCATTCTTGAGGGAGGGGGGAGCAGGAGAGAGCAGAGAGCTGCGTGTCTCTGGCACAGGAAAACAGACACAACAAATCTTTTGATAGAGGACTCAGTGCAGTGTTTCTGTGAGTGCTTATGGCTGTATTTACATAGAACTTTCTGATAAAACTTACTTTTTAGTTTTTACCTTTCCTTCTCCTTTAATGAGACTTTTTCTGTGTGACTTTTCCGATACAACTGTGACTTATTTGACATCATCACGACTTTTTCAATGCGACTGTGACTCTCTTTGATGTGACTGTGACTTTGCTCACTCTCCAAATTTTTGTTGGGTGAATTTCGTGAAAAAATTTTGGCAATTGCAAAATAAGGAATTCCGCAGTGAATCCATGTCTAGTGAAAAAGTTCTCTCACATGGGTCGCACTGCGTCTTAGGTTTCTCGCTGTGTGTGGGTCAGCTAGGGACTGGGTAAAGCCAACATGGCAGCTTTTTCAGCATGAACCCCTACCCTTTACTAGCTGAATTTCAAATTTGTTTAAAGGAAAACTATACCCCAAACAATGTAGGTCTCTATACAAATATATTGCATAAACAGCTCTATGTAAAACCCTGCTTCATCTAAATAAACCATTTTCATATAAATATACTTATTTAGCAGTATGTGCCATTGGGTAATCCTAAATAGGAAACTGCCATTTTAAGTACTAAGGGCCGCCCCCTGGGATCATAGGAGTCACAGTGCACACAAACAAGCCAAGGCACACATACATGCTAGGCCCCATCAGCCAATGAATGGGCAGAGTTCTGCCTTTTGCTCCCACAATACTTCCTGTTACAGTTAGAGCTGCATCACTTCCTGTCAGCTGATCTCTGAGGGAGCACACAGCCCATCACTAAATGGCGGCTCAAGGGAAAGGATGTAAAAGGGCAATATTTACTGATATATATATTCCAGTTTGGGGAGATTCTTTAATAGGTCACTTAACATAATATAAACTGTCTGTTGGTTACGTATTCATTCTGGGGGTGTAGTTTCCCTTTAAAAAGGGTCACTCAGTGTGAAATGACTTCCAAAATGAAAGACACGCCACAATGTGTACGCTCAGCCCAACACAAGACGCCTGGATGGAATGTGAGCCTTATTTGTGCTGCCTGAGTTTCTCATCTGCTGATTTACTGCTTGACTTGATTTGAACACATCAGGTTCTACCTGGATTCCATTCTCTTGATTTCTTTTTGTAATCAAAAAGTTTTATGAGTCATCAAAGTTCTTGGGTCTTTCACTTCTCTCTAACAAGTATCCCCCACTAACTAAAGTCTCTGTGCAACCTGTGCCTTTCCTGCAGCTTGAAAATGATATATACAGGTATAGGACCCATTATCCAGAATGCTTGGGACCAAGGGGTAATTATATCTTAGTTGGGATCAAGTACAGGTACTGTTTTATTATTACAGAGAAAAGGGAATCATTTAACCATTAAATAAACCCAATAGGGCTGTTCTGCCCCCAATAAGGGGTAATTATATCTTAGTTGGGATCAAGTACGGGTACTGTTTTATTATTACAGAGAAAAGGGAATCATTTAACCATGAAATAAACCCAATAGGGCTGTTCTGCCCCAATAAGGGGTAATTATATCTTAGTTGGGATCAAGTACAGGTACTGTTTTATTATTACAGAGAAAAGGGAATCATTTAACCATGAAATAAACCCAATAGGACTGTTCTGCCCCCAATAAGGGGTAATTATATCTTAGTTGGGATCAAGTACAGGTACTGTTTTATTATTACAGAGAAAAGGGAATCATTTAACCATTAAATAAACCCAATAGGGCTGTTCTGCCCCAATAAGGGGTAATTATATCTTAGTTGGGATCAAGTACAGGTACTGTTTTATTATTACAGAGAAAAGGGAATCATTTAACCATGAAATAAACCCAATAGGGCTGTTCTGCCCCAATAAGGGGTAATTATATCTTAGTTGGGATCAAGTACAGGTACTGTTTTATTATTACAGAGAAAAGGGAATCATTTAACCATTAAATAAACCCAATAGGGCTGTTCTGCCCCAATAAGGGGTAATTATATCTTAGTTGGGATCAAGTACAGGTACTGTTTTATTATTACAGAGAAAAGGGGATCATTTAACCATTAAATAAACCCAATAGGGCTGTTCTGCCCCCAATAAGGGGTAATTATATCTTAGTTGGGATCAAGTACAGGTACTGTTTTATTATTACAGAGAAAAGGGAATCATTTAACCATGAAATAAACCCAATAGGGCTGTTCTGCCCCAATAAGGGGTAATTATATCTTAGTTGGGATCAAGTACAGGTACTGTTTTATTATTACAGAGAAAAGGGAATCATTTAACCATGAAATAAACCCAATAGGGCTGTTCTGCCCCCAATAAGGGGTAATTATATCTTAGTTGGGATCAAGTACAGGTACTGTTTTATTATTACAGAGAAAAGGGAATCATTTAACCATGAAATAAACCCAATAGGGCTGTTCTGCCCCCAATAAGGGGTAATTATATCTTAGTTGGGATCAAGTACAGGTAATGTTTTATTATTACAATTCTGAATAATATGATTAAAATTTAGTCTATGGGAGATGGAGCTTTCTGGATAACGGGTTTCCGGATAAGGGATCCCATACCTGTATATTAGGGATTTCTGCGTTGTGTGTGGCTCTTTAACACATTTCGGTTCAAAAGTTGGAGTTCCCCTTTAATTATGTAACAATATTATCTCAAAATAGCCTGGATTCAATCCTTTGTTTCCATTTTACATAAATCCATACTATGACTTTGACCCGACATGCAGCCGCAGAAGGAATTCTCATTCAATCAATTAAATACCCAAGGAAAGGCTAACAAAGAGGGAACGTTCCTCGCATCAAAGCTGGATGGCTGCCGTTGCTTTATGTAACACGGCGATGAGTATTCTTTCATCTGTTGTCTATAGCGAGCCTACAAGGGTCTCCTTTGATGAGAAGGAAAAAAGGGAAAAATATGAAACCAGTAATTACTGCATTAAATGAGTTGGGTAACCTTGAGTTTCTCCATATCAACCCAAGCACAGTTCTTATTAAAAGGTCGTTGTACTCACAAGTGGTGGATTTACAAAGTATAATTGCTGCAGGGATTTTCTATTGAACTAAAGCTTAGGGGCTCATTGACTAACCATCTCATTTTTTCAATTTGAATTGTAGTTTCTCCAACTTTTTCGAGATTTACTATTAGTGATGAGCGAATCTGTCCCGTTTCTCTTCGTTTCGCAAAAAATTTGCAAAATGGCAATAAATTTGCGAAACGGTGAAAAAGTCACGCGGCAAAAATAAATTGTCATGCGTCGCTTTTTTACGAGTGTAACAATTTTTTTTTACGTAGATAATTCGTTTTTGTCATGTGGCAAATTTTCCACCTTCTCCCTTTTTGCGAAAAAAATGGCGAAATGCGGAAATTCACCGCAAATCCATGCCTGCCAAATTATTTCACCCATGATTATTTACTGTCTGTCTAAACTAGTGATGAGCGAAATTTTTCACCAGGCATGGATTCACAGTGAATTTCCGAATTTCACCATTGGAGAATTGTTTCACAAAACTGCAATGAAAATCCGCCACGGAAAAATTTGTTATGCGTCAAAAATAGGCGCGATCGCGTAAAAATGGGCGTAGTCGCATACAAAATGGATTCGGTCGCATCAAAAATAGGCATGACCGTGTCAAAGTGGCCACGGTCACGTCAAAAATAGGCACAGCAAAAAAAAAAAAAAAAAAAAAAATGCGCGCAACGAAAACTGTGCGTGACAAATTTTTTTGCCGATTCACGAATTTTCCTAGCGTTTTGCAAATTTTTTGGTGAAACAGGACAGATTTGCTCATCACTGCATAAATGGCTAAAAATCTGAATCCGACAATTCACCACTTTAAACAAGTCACCAGTTCATCAAGTTTCGTTTTGTTAACGCTGTTTTTTTGTGCGACAATTCGAAAAAGTTGAGCTTTTGCAGCGAAAAGCAACAGCAACTTTTCCTACAGGATTTAGTTTTCAGATTTTTAATAGTTTTGTCACATAATAAATCACAAAAAATTGTGTTGTTTTCCATGACAAAATCGCATTTTGCCACAAATAAAAAATGAGTACTGAATAAAAATTGAACGTTAGTAAATGCCCCCTTTGAGTTTTTTTTTTCAGTTCCAAAAAGCTTGAAATTTTACAATGTTTGCTTAAGCTCAAACTGAAAAAAAATGCTTACAAAATCTCTTTATTGGAACCCTGGAGCTACCTCAGCCTCAGAATGAGATGGTAGGTCCAGAGTTCCCACTGCAGCCTGAGCCAATCGCTGCAGTGCAGTTGCTCCAAAATAATGGGGTGCACATGTCACTCTGAGTGCCTGAGATGAGGATGCAGGGCCCAAAAATCAGGGTGAAAGATGAGCGATTTTTTTTTTTTTTTAAAAATGGCCATAGACTCCATTGGCTGTAAAAAAAAATGCTTGGAAAAAATATTGTTGCCCATAATATTCAAGGCATTTTACAAATTTTTGCCATTTCACAAATTTTTGCCATTTCACAAATTTTTGCCATTTCACAAATTTTTGGGTGAAGCAAAATAGGACAGACTCAGCCATTTTCATTTTAAAATCCCCTAATATTACTCCGTACAGCCCCCAGACTAACATACCTTTATCCCTGCATTCAGATTTACTTTGTTTCTCTATTACAAGCAGCTGAACTGCAGCTCTTTTACTAACTTCCTCATCTAGTGTGAAGCCCCGCCCCTTTTGCTTTCTGAGCCCTCCTTCTCTCTCCGGCTAGGATGACCTCAAAGAGTTTTCTACAGGTCATGCTCATTGCCTCCAATTAAAAGCAATCAAGCATGTGCAGTAGGAACCTCTCTGAGGTCGGAGAGAGAAGGAGGGCTCAGAAAACAAAATTGGGCGGAGCTTCAAACTAGATGAGGAAGTCAGTAAAAGAGCTGCAGTTCAGCTGTTTGTAATAGAGATAGGGAAGTCAATAAAAGAGATGCAGTTGAGCTAGCTGTAATAAACCTGGGTGCAGGTTATTCTGGGGCTGTACAGAGTAAATTTAGAGATTAAAAAAAAAGGTTTACTTCTACTGTAAGGTTTCAGTTCATTGTCTGAAACTTTTATGTGTCTAGCTTTGTAAACCAACAGAAGTGTGTAGAGATTCCAACAAGTAACACACTCACATGTAATACCGTGGTAACCAATGGTAACACTCAGTAACAGATAATGCTATTTCTATAGCCCTTACAATGTATAGGTTGCGGTGCAATATACAAAGGAGCAGGGAGTGAGTGAGATAAATAAAGAGCCATTAGTAGGATCGGTCCCGGCGAGTCTCGGCGAGTGGAACAATCTTTAAATTCAATTGCCTGAAGTGATATTTATTGAATGCTCTGTACCTTCTGTGACTGAAGTTCATCTCACACAGGGACATAACAATTCTGATAGAATGTATTGTTTCTATAACAACCCTGTTGTAGAGAGAAGTTAAAATCGCCCTAAAGGTGAAATTATAGAAAGGAGGAATCTAAAAATAAAATTTGTATTGTTTTAAAAGCAGAACAAACAAATAGATTATATTCCCTATAAAATGCATTGTTTTTTCATTTACTATCTACCTACCCTGCAAACTGAGTTACCCTGGCATCATATGAGGCATTCTACATGTTACACCAGTGATCCCCAACCAGTGGCTCAGGGGTAACATGTTGCTCCCCAACCCCTTGGGTGTTGTTCTCAGTGTCCCCAAACCAGGGAGTTATTTTTGAATTCCTGACTTGGGGGCAAGTTTTGGTTGAATAAAAACAAGATTTCCTACCAAATAAAGCCCCTGTAAGCTGATAGGGTACATAGAGGCCCCTAATAGCCAATCACAGCCCTTATTTGGCACCTCCATTAACTTTTATGGTGCTTGTGTTGCTCTCCAAGTCTTTTTATCTTTGACTTTGACTACACGAGTAAGAAAGGTTGGGGATCCCTGAGTTACACCATAGAACATGTTTTTCAGTTACTGTACCTTTTTGTACAATACGTTTCAGCCACAAGGAGCAATGATTCTTTGCCACAGTTGTTACTTGTATCCATTTCTGAACCACAGGTTTAGTTCTAATCTGATAAGGTTATACAGCCACCCTTGAGGACTGCCCTAGGGTGGCATTGAGAAGATGACAAAGGTGAAGGAGCTATTCTGGAGAGCCAAGTATATATCCCTAAGATACTGTACTACTACTGTTACTCGGTAGGGCAAAGGCTTCAAGGTTTCTTTCTCTTTCATTTGGAAGGCTAGTTTATCTGTTAGGCGATGGTACAGCAGTATTCCTCAAAGATGGTCCAATATAACCTCAACCTGTCTGGTGGAGCTTGCATAGGTCCTAAATAACATTACATAGGCAAAGGTGCCATAGTATGTAGAGCTACATGCTTTTACAGCTGCTTTCCAAATAAATTACCCTCAATGATACTGAAATAAAAATACTGCCTAAGCCAATGTTTTGTCAGGATTTACCAGATAGGATATGCACTTTCCTTCTCAATTTGGTGACAACTTTCTATTTTCTTAAAGAGATGTTTATAAAAACACCATGGTAGGCTTTGATCCCAGGACCTCCTGGTTGTTGGCTGTTCTCCCTAACCATTGAGCCAGGAGAGCAGCCAGCAAGAGGTGACTGCTTGGTGTTTCCATTCACCTGTATCCTGGGATTCGTGACATCACCCCCAGCAACCTTATTGGCTAGGTGGAGTCAGCCAATTAGGGCTGACTCTGCCCTATTTAAGCCCAGCCCTCCTCACACACTTTGCCTGAACATTGGTTAACATTAAGCACTGTGGCTTGCCCCTAGTTTGTGTTCATTGTTCTGGCTCCTTGTCTTGCTCCTTTGCTCCTTAGTCTTGCTTCCTTTGCCTTCGCTCCTGGCTTCACCTGTCCTGTCTAGTCAAGTCTACGCCCACTCTGTCCTGTCTGGGCCTGTTCAGTCTACACTTGCTCTCTCCCATCATGTCCAGTCTACGCCTGATCCGTCCCGTCCTGTCCAGTCTACGCCCGCTCTGTCCTGTCCTGTCTGGTCCAGTCTATGCTCACTCCGTCCCATCCTGTCCAGTCTACGCCTGCTCCGTCCCGTCCTGTCCAGTCTACGCCCGCTCTGTCCTGTCCTGTCTGGTCCAGTCTATGCTCACTCCGTCCCATCCTGTCCAGTCTACGCCCGCTCCGTCCCATCCTGTCCAGTCTACACCCGCTCCGTCCCGTCCTGTAAAGTCTACGCCCGCTCCGTCCCATCCAGTCTACGCCCACTCTGTCCCGTCCTGTCCAGTCTACGTCTGCTCTGCCCCGTCCTGTCCTGTCTGGTTCTGTCCAGTCTACGCCCACTTCATCCTGTAACAGCCCCTGTCTCAAGGACTCATCTTCCCATCTCCCACTCATAACACATGTTTGAAATGAAAGGATATTGTTCAGAACTATTTCAGTGATAACTCTACAGAGGAGGCGTATATGGTATATCAAGTCTTGGTTTGCCTGAGTCACTAACACTTACAGAAAGGCCTGGAAATTGTGATATTACTGGTTTGGTCACTGTCCAGCTAACCTTGACCTCTCTTCTATGTAGACGTTTTGTGATGAACATCGAGTAAGTTTCTATTGCATGCCTTCTTGCCTCTACAAATAATAATGATCCAAACCAAATGTATCTCTGCTAGTTAGAAGTTTGAATACTTTTTTTATTAATACACAAAGCAGAAGAAATTCTGGGAAGAAGGCTGTGGGTTTCCATTTACAAGGAATATCCTCAAGGTTGAGAGTTGGAAAGCCTGAACATATCTCGTCAACTTTGATGCTTTTCTTGTGGATCTACTTCCCTGGCTGTACATATGCTGACCCAGAAACCCTGTCCTGATGAGCCTCAACAAGGGTGAAAGTGGTCTGCAGTTCCAAATCTGATAAGCCTAGTGCCCTGACTGTCCTTTAAACCCTTGTAGATGACTTTCAGCCTTGAGGGCTTTCCATGTAATTGTAGATCCACAAGAAAAGCATCAAAGTTGAGGAGATATGTTCAGCATATTACCCTGGCTTTCCAACCCTCAACCTTGAGGGTATTGCTTGTAATTGGAAACCCACAGCCTTCTTGATGCTGGGTCTTTTTCCCAGAATCCTTTGTAATTTGCTTCCACAGATGTCTGACTGGGGATTTTAGATGCCAACGCTGGGCTTATTGTAGAACAAGGGGAAAGTTTAAATTGAATAACTGGAAAAATGGTCTATTGTGCTAAACAAATAACATATATGGAGTGACTTTGCTGTCTCTTTTCCACTTTATTCAAATAACAGCTGGACTTTGCAAAGCTAAATAGTTTTATTTATAAGGCATTTTACCCCATGTGGTACTGTCAAGCTAAGAGTACAAAAGTGACACAGTACTAATGAACTTTGCTTTGTGTATACACAGTATATATTCCATATATCAGAGTCATTTTCTCACCAAACTCTCTAATGTGTCTGTTCTACTTATGTTTTAATGCCTTAGTGGAGCAGAAATGTAAACATTTTCTAATGGTACAATTAGACATTATGTCTGCATTCACTAAATTATTCACATGGCTTGCAATTTAGTTTGAAGAAGTCAGTTACAGTTGAATGTTTATCATATAAATTGTATAAATTGTACCACAGCTGAGCCCGTGTGTGAGCAGAGAGAAACAGAAATCCAATACAACAGATATTCTCAATAATTGTCTATTTAATAATCAAAGGGAAGAAAAAAACTGCAGAAGCCCAGTTTGGTTTGAGAAGACAATTTGAAAAAGTTGCAGTTATTGTGCGACAATTCGAAAAAGTCTCACCTTTTTCCCACACAAACTTTTTTTACTTCAGATTTTTGAAAAATGTCTGGCATTGGTGGTTTCAAACAAATTAAAACGAGATAAATTCGAGTTCCTGCCCCTTAGATGGGCCTCTGCAGTATGGGAAGAACCAGGCAGGATCTCACTTACATAGACCTGAATTCCAAGGTTACTGGAACCCATTTGGAAGAGGTTTACTCTTCAGCAATACAACTTAGAAGGGAAAGGAGGATTTCCTTATATGTTTAGGCAAAAAAAAACTCTATCTGTTCTTCCGCTTCCGAAATAGACATGCTATGGTAGAGCAAATACACTGCAATTTCTATGAGTGGACTTCATTGTCTCCTTGATGGAGCACAAGTTGGCCCATTTTAATTCTGACCTACAGTGACCCAACACTTAGGGCGACATTTATTAATGTAAGAACATGTACGAACGCTCCGAGCATTTTTTCTGCGACAATTTCATACCTTGCGGAAAAATTTGTGCAACAAAATCATATTGTCGCGACGAGTTCATTCAAGCTTCGGTATCGTGACTTTCCTTGGGCCAGGTTGGAGCTGCAGAGTGCCATTGAGCCCTACGGGAGAATTTCCTTGGGCCGGGTTGGAGCTGCAGAGTGCCATTGAGCCCTACGGGAGACTTTCCTTGGGCCAGGTTGGAGCTGCAGAGTGCCATTGAGCCCTATGGGAGGCTTTCCTTGGGCCGGGTTGGAGCTGCAGAGTGCCATTGAGCCCTATGGGAGACTTTCCTTGGGCCGGGTTGGAGCTGCAGAGTGCCATTGAGCCCTACGGGAGACTTTCCCTGGGCCAGGTTGGAGCTGCAGAGTGCCATTGAGTGCCATTGAGCCCTACGGCAGACTTTCCTTGGGCCGGGTTGGAGCTGCAGAGTGCCATTGAGCCCTACGGGAGACTTTCCTTGGGCCGGGTTGGAGCTGCAGAGTGCCATTGAGACCTACGGGAGACTTTCCTTGGGCCGGGTTGGAGCTGCAGAGTGCCGTTGAGCCCTACGGGAGACTTTCCTTGGGCTGGGTTGGAGCTGCAGAGTGCCATTGAGCCCTACGGGAGACTTTCCTTGGGCCAGGTTGGAGTTGCAGAGTGCCATTGAGCCCTATGGGAGACTTTCCTTGGGCCGGGTTGGAGCTGCAGAGTGCCATTGAGCCCTATGGGAGACTTTCCTTGGGCCGGGTTGGAGCTGCAGAGTGCCATTGAGCCCTATGGGAGACTTTCCTTGGGCCGGGTTGGAGCTGCAGAGTGCCATTGAGCCCTATGGGAGACTTTCCTTGGGCCGGGTTGGAGCTGCAGAGTGCCATTGAGCCCTATGGGAGACTTTCCTTGGGCCGGGTTGGAGCTGCAGAGTGCCATTGAGCCCTATGGGAGACTTTCCTTGGGCCGGGTTGGAGCTGCAGAGTGCCATTGAGCCCTATGGGAGACTTTCCTTGGGCCGGGTTGGAGCTGCAGAGTGCCATTGAGCCCTATGGGAGGGTTTCCTTGGGCCGGGTTGGAGCTGCAGAGTGCCATTGAGCCCTATGGGAGACTTTCCTTGGGCCAGGTTGGAGCTGCAGAGTGCCATTGAGCCCTATGGGAGACTTTCCTTGGGCCGGGTTGGAGCTGCAGAGTGCCATTGAGCCCTATGGGAGACTTTCCTTGGGCCAGGTTGGAGCTGCAGGGTGCCATTGAGCCCTATGGGAGACTTTCCTTGGGCCGGGTTGGAGCTGCAGAGTGCCATTGAGCCCTATGGGAGACTTTCCTTGGGCCGGGTTGGAGCTGCAGAGTGCCATTGAGCCCTATGGGAGGCTTTCCTTGGGCCAGGTTGGAGCTGCAGAGTGCCATTGAGCCCTATGGGAGACTTTCCTTGGGCCAGGTTGGAGCTGCAGAGTGCCATTGAGCCCTATGGGAGACTTTCCTTTGGCCGGGTTGGAGCTGCAGAGTGCCATTGAGCCCTATGGGAGACTTTCCTTGGGCCGGGTTGGAGCTGCAGAGTGCCATTGAGCCCTATGGGAGACTTTCCTTGGGCCGGGTTGGAGCTGCAGAGTGCCATTGAGCCCTATGGGAGGCTTTCCTTGGGCCAGGTTGGAGCTGCAGAGTGCCATTGAGCCCTATGGGAGACTTTCCTTGGGCCAGGTTGGAGCTGCAGAGTGCCATTGAGCCCTATGGGAGACTTTCCTTTGGCCGGGTTGGAGCTGCAGAGTGCCATTGAGCCCTATGGGAGACTTTCCTTGGGCCGGGTTGGAGCTGCAGAGTGCCATTGAGCCCTATGGGAGACTTTCCTTGGGCCGGGTTGGAGCTGCAGAGTGCCATTGAACCCTATGGGAGACTTTCCTTGGGCCGGGTTGGAGCTGCAGAGTGCCATTGAGCCCTATGGGAGACTTTCCTTGGGCCGGGTTGGAGCTGCAGAGTGCCATTGAGCCCTATGGGAGACTTTCCTTGGGCCGGGTTGGAACTGCAGAGTGCCATTGAGCCCTATGGGAGACTTTCCTTTCCTTCCTTATTGTAAGTTAAGTGTATGAAAGTTTCTCAAAAAACTTTTGTTTAATATTGTGCGAAATTTTTGAGCATATATTGGCATTTCTTGAAAAAGTCATTAAATTTCAACAACTGTTTATTTCCATTAACTTCCTCTTGAAACTGCGTGAAATAAAGAACAACGATGGGATTAACTTTTCCTAGAAACTTCCCCTTGAAAGTGTGTCGAGAACAGACTGTTACTGACTTTTCTATTCTTCTGCTATTCTAAACCTCCACGGGACTCAAAGTTTCTCGGTATCTTAAACCTGGCATGCTTTTTGTCAGTAAAAAAAGAAGTCACATAACGTTTTCTAAATCTTGAATGTTTGTATACTGTCAAAAAACACGTACGTAAATCGGAAAAAAAAAGAAACAAAAAAAAATCTTAATTAATGAGCCCCTTAATAACGTTTAAGGATCAGTCTCATAAATGGTAATGTGTTTATTCTTTAACTCAGGGGTCCCCAACCTTTCTTACTCATGAGCCACAGTCAAATGTAAAAAGACTTGGGGAGCAACACAAGCACCATAAAAGTTCATGGAGAAGCCAAATAAGGGCTGTGATTGGCTATTAGGGGCCTCTATGCACCCTATCAGCTTACAGGGGGCTTTATTTGGTAGGAAATCTTGTTTTTATTCAACCAAAACTTGCCCCCAAGTCAGGAATTCAAAAATAACTCCCTGGTTTGGGGGCACTGAGAGCAACACCCAAGGGGTTGGGGAGCAACATGTTGCCCCTGAGTCACTGGTTGGGGATCACTGCTTTAACTATTGAAGGAAACACTCACCTCTTCTTGGTTGGGGCTACCAGCTACCTACAGTGTCTTCTATCTAGACAACTGCCTGACTCTTTCCTACTGACTCAGTTAGTAACAATGGGCACCTTGGCACTAGTACAGTAACCCATGGGCACCAATCACATTTTTTCTTTCGTCGTAGGTCCTGCTACTAATTGACAATACTAAATTGCTGTACAATATCAAGTAACCCTTTGGTCAATGAAAGGCAGTTATGGAGCCATATTTAGCATCTTTGGTCCCATCCTAGGAAGATTTTGAACCAATATTGATGTTAGCAGTGAAATAAACACTATATATAAAGAGAAGAAGGAATATAAATGGGCAGAAGCAGTTATTCTTGCCAGTAGAACAAGCAGAGTTCAAATAATTAGTCACAGTGAAAGTGAGAATTAATGGTATGCTCTTGAATCCTTTGCTTTTATGGCTGGCCACAGTGTCCATAACATATCATTACACGCATACGGGGGGGAGCTCTGAAGCAACACCACACATCGCTGATTAACCTTTGGCTTGCCCCCTATTTATTTCTAACAGCCCCAAACTTGCTGAAGTGTTTACAAGAAAAAGAGTTCAGATTGCTATCATTAGAGTCAATTATCAGCAGTAGCGCCGGCTCTATAATAACAGCAATCAGTGTTCTGTTTCATTGTATGGAAATAAATACTTCTGGGAGGGCTGATTTATTGGAAGTGTCCTATTATCACATGGGGGATTCATAATTTATACTTTGTAATTGTCTCTAAGTATATACATCCATCATCCAGACCCATTGGTTTGACTGTATGGATTTACGGATATACTATATTTGGATATATGAAGCCATTGCTGGGCTACCCCCCTTCCAACATAGTTTCAAAAGAGATCTGGCAAACAATAATGGGAGTATTTATCAATTTAAACTCAAAAATATGGCTTGAAAAAAAACTTCAGACATTCATAAATCACCCCTTAAGGGTTTGCCCCAAATCCAAGTCTAGTTTACCTTTAAACTGAGCTTCCAGAAGAATCTTAAAGAAGAAAAAAAGACGCATTCTCCACCAATCTCAACTGTGTTTTAGTCTGGGCCCCCCTAGTAGGAACACCCTCATAGTTTGGGAACCTATGATTTAACCCGAGGTGCACACAGTTTTTGTTTTGTTAGATATTATTGGCACATAATATGGAGCTTTGACACGTAGGACTTACAAGGAAAGGTAGAAATACTGGGGGTACTGATTTGTTAGCAACCCCAGTGACTTAGTTGCTTACACCATACTCAGTAAATTATCCGGCCATCTTATTTATTGTTCCAATCCAGCTTGGTACATGAGTAGTGATGAGCGAATTTTTTCACCAGGCATGGATTCGCAGCGATTTTCCGCATTTCACCATTGTTTTGCAAAACTTCCGTGAAAATTCGGAGCAAAAAAATTGGGCGAGCGTAAAAAAAAATTTTGTCACGCGTCAAAGGTCACGTCAAAAAGGGTGCAGTCACGTAAAAAAAAAGGTGCGGTCTCGTAAAAAAGGGGCGCAGGCGCGTCAATAAAGTGTGCGGTTGTGTCAAAAAAGTGCGGGCGGCTGAAAAAGGCGCAGGCAACAAAAAAGACGCGGGCGACAAAAAAAATTGAGCGACAAAAAAAAATTGCACAACAAATGCATTTTGTGAATTTTTTCACTGTTTCGCGAATCTTCTTGCCGTTTCGGAAATTTTATGGGGAAGCAAAATGGGAAAGATTCACTCATCACTACACTTGAGTAGACCCAAATTTTTCCAAAAAGCTCAAGTTGCTGAGAATTCGGAGGAAGTTGGTGGTTGCCCATCCTGACATAAACTACCCTGGTGTGGTTTTTAAAGAAGTGGAGGGCCAGGCCAGGGCATTAGCCACAAATTACCAACCCCTAGTGACTTTACCTTGCCTTGTCCTCTACTACACCACTACAATGGAAATCACTGCCCCCCCCCCCCAACCCTACCGTTCTGGAGAACTCTAGTCAACAACACCCTTACCAACCAGAAGCTGACCTACCTCACACGGGGTTGTCCAAAAAAAATTTCATGCAATATGGGGCCCCTGGTTGACCTTCCATGAAACCCCAGAAAACACCACGGACAGCATACAGTACCACAACAATGACGACAAACTGGCTCCAATCTCCCCAGCTCTAAACTCAGCCTCTCTTCCCTCTTCCTTATCCGTTCACCCTGCTTCCCCCTCTGTTTTTTGTTCTTTTTATGTTAAATTGAAAAATGCAAAAATAAAACTCATTTAGCAGACCACGAGCAGAAAGACATTATCTGGAGCCACATGTCGCACACATACTGCAGGGGGCAAATAAATCCATGAGTCACATACCCAAGTGAAGAAAGACGAATAAGGACCGGACTCTTCCATGGATGCAACCAATTTGTGCCAAGAGAATCCCATAGTAACGCCATCCATCCTCGCTGGGGGGGAGGCCCATAAGTACGTGGTCACTTTAATGGGAACATAAATTTGGCACAAAGCCTCTGTACATTTATTTAAAGTCCCTATTAAACCCATTGAAAGTCTTCCCCAATTGCCATCATGCGGAGCAACTCTACTGTAATTACAACTATAGATAAATATCTAACATCACAGTTTGTTTTCTAGAAAGTCACTGTAATTACCCTTCTTTTTATTAGTCCACATCCAATTATATCTCTTTCTTAATTCATTTTATTACTTCAAATTTGAAGGCACTGCCTTTTAGCTAATGATCACCAATGATGAGCTTAGATATAGTGTTTTGGATCCACAATAACATGAGTATACTCAATAATTGGCTGAAATTCTATCCACAATCATAGTGCATTAGGCTCATTTACTAAGGCAAGTGCAAATGTAATGTACAGGTACTGTTTTATTATTACAGAGAAAAGGGAATCATTTAACCATGAAATAAACCCAATAGGGCTGTTCTGCCCCAATAAGGGGTAATTATATCTTAGTTGGGATCAAGTACAGGTACTGTTTTATTATTACAGAGAAAAGGGAATCATTTAACCATTAAATAAACCCAATAGGGCTGTTCTGCCCCCAATAAGGGGTAATTATATTTTAGTTGGGATCAAGTACAGGTACTGTTTTATTATTACAGAGAAAAGGGAATCATTTAACCATTAAATAAACCCAATAGGGCTGTTCTGCCCCCAATAAGGGGTAATTATATCTTAGTTGGGATCAAGTACAGGTACTGCTTTATTATTACAGAGAAAAGGGAATCATTTAACCATTAAATAAACCCAATAGGGCTGTTCTGCCCCAATAAGGGGTAATTATATCTTAGTTGGGATCAAGTACAGGTACTGTTTTATTATTACAGAGAAAAGGGAATCATTTAACCATTAAATAAACCCAATAGGGCTGTTCTGCCCCCAATAAGGGGTAATTATATCTTAGTTGGGATCAAGTACAGGTACTGTTTTATTATTACAGAGAAAAGGGAATCATTTAACCATGAAATAAACCCAATAGGGCTGTTCTGCCCCAATAAGGGGTAATTATATCTTAGTTGGGATCAAGTACAGGTACTGTTTTATTATTACAGAGAAAAGGGAATCATTTAACCATGAAATAAACCCAATAGGGCTGTTCTGCCCCCAATAAGGGGTAATTATATCTTAGTTGGGATCAAGTACAGGTACTGTTTTATTATTACAGAGAAAAGGGAATCATTTAACCATGAAATAAACCCAATAGGGCTGTTCTGCCCCCAATAAGGGGTAATTATATCTTAGTTGGGATCAAGTACAGGTACTGTTTTATTATTACAGAGAAAAGGGAATCATTTAACCATTAAATAAACCCAATAGGGCTGTTCTGCCCCCAATAAGGGGTAATTATATCTTAGTTGGGATCAAGTACAGGTACTGTTTTATTATTACAGAGAAAAGGGAATCATTTAACCATTAAATAAACCCAATAGGGCTGTTCTGCCCCCAATAAGGGGTAATTATATCTTAGTTGGGATCAAGTACAGGTACTGTTTTATTATTACAGAGAAAAGGGAATCATTTAACCATGAAATAAACCCAATAGGGCTGTTCTGCCCCAATAAGGGGTAATTATATCTTAGTTGGGATCAAGTACAGGTACTGTTTTATTATTACAGAGAAAAAGGAAATCAGTTTTGAAATTCTGAAGTATTTGATTAAAATGGAGTCCATGGGAGACGGGCTTTCTGTAATTTGAGCTTTCTGGATAATGGGTTTCTGGATAAGGGATCCCATACCAGTATACCATCATTGTTTGCACTTAATGCCCCGCTGTTAGTGATGAGCGAATCTGTCCTGTTTCAGTTCAGCAAAAGAATTAGCAAAGCTGCTGAAAAATTAGTGAATTGCAGCTACCGCGCAACTTTTTTGCCGCGCGTGAATTTTTTTTATGGAACTGCGACTATTGTGATGCACAGCAATGTATTTGACATGACCGTGACTTTTTTGACGCAACCAGGAACAGTTGTGTCAATGAAATTGCGCGCGGTACCCGAGTTTGGCAAATTTTCCACCGCTTTGCACATTTTTTCCGTAGTTTTGCAATTTGTACGGCGAAGCGTAACAGGACAGATTCGCTCATCACTAATCACTACCTGCCGTGCATACAGAAATATGCCCATAGGTCACTGTGTTCAGCAGCCCTGTATTTATGAAGGGCAGAAGGGGAGTCATGTATTTACCCTCCCTATCACCTTTTCAAAAAAGTTTCACCCCCCATGGGGGGCACTTGCATGAGTATATGAGCTTTACTGACGTGCTTTATAAACTGAGCAAAACTTGGTTCAGGTGGACATTCACAACATGGAGAGGAAAAGGAACATAACCAGAAGAAGTGACGTTGCATTGTAACTAGCGATGAGCAAATTTTTTCGGCAGGCATGGATTCGCAGCGAATTTCCGCATTTCGCCATTGCCAAATTGTTTCATGGAAATGACGTAAAAATTTGCAGCAGAAAAATGCGTCGCATGGAAATGTTTTTGTTGTGCATCAAATTGGTGGGCAACACATCAAAAAAGGGCGCAGTCACAGCAAATTGGGCACGGTCGCGTAAAAAAGGTGCGGTTTGTAAAAAAAAAAGGCGCGGTCTTGTAAAAAAAAAGGCGTGGTCGTGTCAAAAAACATGCGCGCTAGTAAACGGTGGGCAAACCATGCCGATTTTTTCGCAACGGCTACAAAAAAGTCGCGACAATTCCCGCAAGTCGGAACAGCTACGATAAAGTCGCGACGGCGACGAAAAAAACACAAAATACCGATCGTTACGAAAAACACGCATTCGGACGCTTTCGATCTGTTTGTGGATTAGTGAATCAGCCCCCTAAATGTAACTATTTGTATTATGTAGGCTAGAGAGTGCTATTCTGAGGCAATTTGCAATTGGTCTTCTTTTTTTATTAATTGCAGTCTCAGCAGCTATTTGGCTGCTAGGGTCCATTTTAGGAGGAGGGCATAAATAGAAAGATAAGTAATGAAAAGTAACAATAACAATAAAATTGTCGTTACACAAAGAAACAGTTTTTTGGCTGCCGGGGTCGGTGACCCCCATTTTAAAGCTGGAAAGAGTCCGAAGATGACGTGAAAAAATTCAAAAACTATAAAAATCGCGGCCAATTGAAAGTTTCTAAGAATAGGCCATTCTGTAACATACTAAACATTAACCTGAAGGTGATCCACCCATTTAACGATCCGATTGGTGGAGCTCCAAGAGAGCTTATCCTACCAGAAGAGCAATAGAGTGAAGTCGTGGCAGCTGAAGAAAAGTTTCCCCAAGTTCCAAAAGGGCCACAATCATTTCCAAATAGAATGACACGAATACATATCGGAGGCTACTAATTCTTATTGCAGATCCATTTCTGCCGGTCTGACATTTCCTTTCACTAAAAGGTGTTCATTGTTAATAAATGTCCTACCTGGTGTTTCCAATTATACAAAGGTTCTGGCATCCGAAACAATTAACGTCACAATTAACTTCAAAATTAAATATACCCATCGATGAACATTTTTCCAGCCTATTATTTATACAAATGCGGGCGCCACGGCACCGTGCTTGCAATTTGCAGAGACATTTAATTTAATCGCGGTACAATATATTTCCCGTAGCTCTCAATCAATCATTCCAACATTCGCGGAATATGAAATTACTGTCTAAAGCAAATGATGTATTTTCAGCCTCTTTCACTCTAGCCATCTTGATGGGGAGATCATTATTGGAATGTGAGTGGAGAAAAAAATATGGATTCCTAATCATAATCATGATAAAGTAGTAAAGTAAAGACCAAGTTACTAAGGGGCAGATTTACTAAAACAAGACTCTTGACTCGTATAAACATAACTTCTTGCATTTATTAAATGTCACGGTAATGATGGTAGGGTCAAACTAAAAGATTGAGTTTATTGCCCGAAGATTGTTTTGAGCGAAAAAAATTAAATGCCCATTCATTTCCAAGAATCCTCTGCCCCAGCAGCCATTTTATGAGCATTGGCACCCAATCTTGGAAAACAATAATGTGTTTAAGTTTCACTTGAAACTGGGTGAAATAGAAAAGAATGATATGATTGACTTCCCCTTGAAACTGGGGGAAATAGGAAACCAACCCCTTGAAACTGGGGGAAATAGAAAAGAATGATTTGATTAACTTCCCCTTGAAACTGGCTGAAATAGGAAACAATGATGGAATTAATTACCCCTTGAAACTGGGTGAAATAGAAAACAATGATGGGATTAATTACCCCTTGAAACTGGGGGAAATAGAAAAGAATGATTTATTGACTTCCCCTTGAAACTGGGTGAAATAGGAAACAATGGTGGAATTAATTACCCCTTGAAACTGGGGGAAATAGAAAACAATGATGGGATTAATTACCCCTTGAAACTGGGTGAAATAGAAAACAATGATGGGATTAATTACCCCTTGAAACTGGGTGAAATAGAAAACAACGATGAGATTAATTACCCCTTGAAACTGGGTGAAATAGAAAACAATGATGGAATTAATTACCCCTTGAAACTGGGTGAAATAGAAAACAATGATGGAATTAATTACCCCTTGAAACTGGGTGAAATAGAAAACAATGATGAGATTAATTACCCCTTGAAACTGGGTGAAATAGAAAACAATGATGGGATTAATTACTCCTTGAAACTGGGGGAAATAGGAAAGAATGATTTATTGACTTCCCCTTGAAACTGGGTGAAATAGGAAACAATGATGGAATTAATTACCCCTTGAAACTGGGTGAAATAGAAAACAACGATGAGATTAATTACCCCTTGAAACTGGGTGAAATAGAAAACAATGATGGAATTAATTACCCCTTGAAACTGGGTGAAATAGAAAACAATGATGGAATTAATTACCCCTTGAAACTGGGGGAAATAGGAAACAATGATGGAATTAATTACCCCTTGAAACTGGGTGAAATAGAAAACAATGATGGAATTAATTACCCCTTGAAACTGGGTGAAATAGAAAACAATGATGGAATTAATTACCCCTTGAAACTGGGTGAAATAGAAAACAATGATGGAATTAATTACCCCTTGAAACTGGGTGAAATAGAAAACAATGATGAGATTAATTACCCCTTGAAACTGGGTGAAATAGAAAACAATGATGGGATTAATTACACCTTGAAACTGGGGGAAATAGGAAAGAATGATTTATTGACTTCCCCTTGAAACTGGGTGAAATAGAAAACAATGATGGAATTAATTACCCCTTAAAACTGGGTGAAATAGAAAATAATTATTGTATTAACTTCCCCTTAAAACTGGGTGGAAGAGAAAACAATGATGGAATTAATTACCCCTTGAAACTAGGGGGAAATAGAAAATAATTATTTTATTAACTTCCCCTTGAAACTGGGTTGAAGAGAAAACAATGATGGAATTAATTACCCCTTGAAACTGGGGGAAATAGAAAATAATTATTTTATTAACTTCCCCTTGAAACTGGGTTGAAGAGAAAACAATGATGGAATTAATTACCCCTTGAAACTGGGGGAAATAGAAAAGAATGATTTTATTAACTTTCCCTTGAAACTGGGTGAAAGAGAAAACAATGATGGAATTAATTACCCCTTGAAACTGGGGGAAATAGAAAAGAATGATTTTATTAACTTTCCCTTGAAACTGGGTGAAAGAGAAAACAATGATGGAATTAATTACCCCTTGAAACTGGGTGAAATAGAAAAGAATAATTTGATTAACTTCCCCTTGAAACTGGGTGAAAGAGAAAACAATGATGGAATTAATTACCCCTTGAAACTGGGTGAAATAGAAAAGAATAATTTGATTAACTTCCCCTTGAAACTGGGTGAAATAGGAAACAATGATGGCATTGATTACCCCTTGAAACTGGGGGAAATAGAAAAGAAAAATATTGATTCCTAATCATAATCATGATAAAGTAGTAAAGTAAAGACCGTTACTAAGGGGAAGATTTACTAAAACAAGACTCTTGACTCGTATAAACATAACTTCTTGCATTTATTAAATGTCGCGGTAATGATGGTAGGGTCAAACTAAAAGATTGAGTTTATTGTCCGAAGATTGTTTTGAGCGAAAAAAATTAAATGCCCATTCATTTCCAAGAATCCTCTGCCCCAGCAGCCATTTTATGAGCATTGGCACCCAATCTTGGAAAACAATAATGTGTTTAAGTTTCACTTGAAACTGGGTGAAATAGAAAAAAATGATATGATTGACTTCCCCTTGAAACTGGGGGAAATAGGAAACCAACCCCTTGAAACTGGGGGAAATAGAAAAGAATGATTTGATTAACTTCCCCTTGAAACTGGCTGAAATAGGAAACAATGATGGAATTAATTACCCCTTGAAACTGGGTGAAAGAGAAAACAATGATGGGATTAATTACCCCTTGAAACTGGGGGAAATAGAAAAGAATGATTTATTGACTTCCCCTTGAAACTGGGTGAAATAGGAAACAATGATGGAATTAATTACCCCTTGAAACTGGGGGAAATAGAAAACAATGATGGGATTAATTACCCCTTGAAACTGGGTGAAATAGAAAACAACGATGAGATTAATTACCCCTTGAAACTGGGTGAAATAGAAAACAATGATGGAATTAATTACCCCTTGAAACTGGGTGAAATAGAAAACAATGATGGAATTAATTACCCCTTGAAACTGGGGGAAATAGGAAACAATGATGGAATTAATTACCCCTTGAAACTGGGTGAAATAGAAAACAATGATGGAATTAATTACCCCTTGAAACTGGGTGAAATAGAAAACAATGATGGAATTAATTACCCCTTGAAACTGGGTGAAATAGAAAACAATGATGGAATTAATTACCCCTTGAAACTGGGTGAAATAGAAAACAATGATGAGATTAATTACCCCTTGAAACTGGGTGAAATAGAAAACAATGATGGGATTAATTACTCCTTGAAACTGGGGGAAATAGGAAAGAATGATTTATTGACTTCCCCTTGAAACTGGGTGAAATAGAAAACAATGATGGAATTAATTACCCCTTAAAACTGGGTGAAATAGAAAATAATTATTGTATTAACTTCCCCTTAAAACTGGGTGGAAGAGAAAACAATGATGGAATTAATTACCCCTTGAAACTAGGGGGAAATAGAAAATAATTATTTTATTAACTTCCCCTTGAAACTGGGTTGAAGAGAAAACAATGATGGAATTAATTACCCCTTGAAACTGGGGGAAATAGAAAAGAATGATTTTATTAACTTTCCCTTGAAACTGGGTGAAAGAGAAAACAATGATGGAATTAATTACCCCTTGAAACTGGGTGAAATAGAAAAGAATAATTTGATTAACTTCCCCTTGAAACTGGGTGAAAGAGAAAACAATGATGGAATTAATTACCCCTTGAAACTGGGTGAAATAGAAAAGAATAATTTGATTAACTTCCCCTTGAAACTGGGTGAAATAGGAAACAATGATGGCATTGATTACCCCTTGAAACTGGGGGAAATAGAAAAGAAAAATATGGATTCCTAATCATAATCATGATAAAGTAGTAAAGTAAAGACCGTTACTAAGGGGAAGATTTACTAAAACAAGACTCTTGACTCGTATAAACATAACTTCTTGCATTTATTAAATGTCGCGGTAATGATGGTAGGGTCAAACTAAAAGATTGAGTTTATTGCCCGAAGATTGTTTTGAGCGAAAAAAATTAAATGCCCATTCATTTCCAAGAATCCTCTGCCCCAGCAGCCATTTTATGAGCATTGGCACCCAATCTTGGAAAACAATAATGTGTTTAAGTTTCACTTGAAACTGGGTGAAATAGAAAAGAATGATATGATTGACTTCCCCTTGAAACTGGGGGAAATAGGAAACCAACCCCTTGAAACTGGGGGAAATAGAAAAGAATGATTTGATTAACTTCCCCTTGAAACTGGGTGAAATAGGAAACAATGATGGAATTAATTACCCCTTGAAACTGGGTGAAAGAGAAAACAATGATGGAATTAATTACCCCTTGAAACTGGGTGAAATAGAAAAGAATGATTTATTGACTTCCCCTTGAAACTGGGTGAAATAGAAAACAATGATGGGATTAATTACCCCTTGAAACTAGGGGGAAATAGAAAAGAATGATTTGATTAACGTCCCCTAGAAACTGGGTGAAAGAGAAAACAATGTTAAAATTAATTACCCCTTGAAACTGGGTGAAATAGAAAAGAATGATTTATTGACTTCCCCTTGAAACTGGGTGAAATAGAAAACAATGATGGAATTAATTACCCCTTGAAACTGGGTGAAATAGAAAAGAATGATTTTATTAACTTCCCCTTGAAACTGGGTGAAATAGAAAACAATGATGGGTTTCACTTCCCCTTGAAAGTGTGTGTAGCAAAAGGACAGGCTGACAATGAATATTTACTTTTTTAACCATTTTCGAGTACTAGTATTTGTAGCCTCCATAGGACTCAATGGTACTCGACAGATCAAACCTCCCAAATTTTTTTTCTGAGAAAAAGGTAATCGAAGGGTTAATAAATCGAGAATTATACGAGTTATTTTTGAAATTTAATTTTCAGGGAAAACTTCCCCATTTTAGTACAAAACAGTGAAATATTTTGGCAATAAAATTTTTGCAGCTTGAAAAGTGCCCATTGACTTTAATATATTTTGTGAGAAAAAAAGGCTTTGCAACTTCAGTGTGTCTTGCAACAGAGTTGCTCATCAATATATATATATTTCTATAGCTTATCAGTACTGTACTGCACTTTTGCCCAAAAAATTAAATCTTGGGGGCAGATTTACTAAACCTCAAACATTTCTCTTTTTTCATTGTAAAATTCAAATAAACTTGTGTCGATGAATGTCTTACATTTACTAAAAAGTCTAAATGGAAAAAGTCAGCGCAAGAAAAAGCCCCAGAAATGTGGTGAAATTTTTTTTGAATTTTCGCACACAAAAAAACCAGCATCAAAAATCAAATAACTCTAGTGTTGAAGCAAAAATCCTGGCACAGGAGGAGGGACTAAAACCCTGATGAATGCAGGAACTACATAACCCACAATGCATTGCACTGGGATGATCCTTTCCTTATTGACATCACGTGTGCAGCAGGGGATTGTGGGATTGGGAGGAGGCAGGCTGAGGACAGGCGACTACTGTTACATTTATTTGAGTCACAAAGTAGTCAGCCAGATCAGCAGGGGAACAGGGGGCGGGGCTTAGGGAACAGGGGGTGGGGCTTAGGGAACTGTTCCAAACCAGATTATTACATTAAACATCATGAAAAGGCTGTATATTTTTAATTGAAGTATATTGAAATTATGTTTACTTTACAAAAAGCCTAAGTTGTTTTTGGGTGGAGTTCCCCTTTATTATTATCTATTTTTGCTCTTCCAGACATTCTAGGGGCTCAGAGGAGTAAAAGAGAACTGTAGAACAGTAGTGATGGGCGGAATGTTTCGGCAGGCATGGATTCGTGGAAAATTCGCCGCACGTCCAAAAATTGTCGCCGCCGTCAAAAAAGAATAGTCGCGGGCATCAAAAGCATAGCTGCGGGCGACAAAAGAATAGCCGCGGGCAACAATAGAATAGCCCGGCGACAAAAGAATAGCCGCGGGCGACAAAAGAATAGCCGCGGGCGACAATAGAATAGCCGCGGGCGTCAAAAGAATAGCCGCGGGCGACAAAAGAATAGCCGCGGGCGACAAAAGAATAGTCGCGGGCGTCAAAATAATAGCCGTGGGTGACAAAAGAATAGCCGCGGGCGACAATAGAATAGACGCGGGCGACAAAAGAATAGCAGTGGGCAACAATAGAATAGTCGCGGGCGTCAAAAGAATAGCCGCGGGCGACAAAAGAATAGTCGCAGGCGACAATAGAATAGCCACGGGTGAGAATTTTTTTTGCCGCACAACATTTTCGCTGATCTTTTAAAAGATTCGCAAATTTTTTGGCGAAGCACAACGGAACAGATTCACTCATCACTATAGAACAGTGCTCCTCTATGGGGTACAGAGACAGACCCCCTCAGTGCTGAGTTTCACTACATAAATACCATTAAGCTCCTGTTTTACTCCGGCCATAAAGAATCCGCCTCAGCCTAGATATACCGCGTATCCCATTCCTTTGCCGTTCCAGTGAGGGCTTTGCTTAATTAAGTAATGATTTCCGAGGCGGTAATTCAATGTATCGTTTCACTAAACAATATTTTAGAGTCCCCACATTAATGCCTACAAGTACATATTAACAGGGGCTAATTTGTTTGCTGGAAATCAATTAAAAAGAAATCGATGGGACCTGTGTTTTCCCTACCACAGAGCGTGGCCTTGACTGAGAGAACGAGGCTGCGCGTCTACGAGGGATATAATCGCTACGGCCCCACTGAACTTGTATTTTATTAGCAGAATTGATCCACATAATGTCAAAGGAAACAATGGCGTAGAGCTTCCATTTCATAGCGAGAGCCACCCAAGCACTACCGGCTGAAATTCATAATAAAAGCCAAGTCGTAGCTTGGGGAGTCTCACCACTAGAGTCTCACCACTAGAGTCTCACAATTGGAGTCTCACCACTAGAGTTTTACCACTGGAGTCTCACCACTGGAGTCTCACCGCTAGAGTCTCACCACTGGAGTCTCACCGCTAGAGTCTCACCACTGGAGTCTCACCGCTAGAGTCTCACCACTGGAGTCTCACCGCTAGAGTCTCACCACTGGAGTCTCACCGCTAGAGTCTCACCACTGGAGTCTCACAACTGGGGAGTCTCACCACTGGAGTCTCACCACTGGAGTCTCACCACTGGAGTCTCACTTCTGGAGTCTCACCACTGGAGTCTCACCACTAGAGTCTCACCACTAGAGTCTCACCACTGGAGTCTCACCACTGGACTCTCACAACTGGGGAGTCTCACCACTAGAGTCTCACTATTAGAGTCTCACCACTAGATTCTCACCACTGGAGTCTCACCACTGAAGTCTCACCACTAGAGTCTCTCACCACTGGAGTCTCACCACTAGAGTCTCACAACTGGAGTCTCACCACTAGAGTCTCACAACTGGAGTCTCACCACTAGAGTCTCACCACTGGAGTCTCACCACTGGAGTCTCACCACTAGAGTCTCACCACTGGAGTCTCACCACTGGAGTCTCACCACTAGAGTCTCACCACTGGAGTCTCACAACTGGGGAGTCTCACCACTGCAGTCTCACCACTGGAGTCTCACCACTGGAGGGCAGTAAGAAAAAAAAATGTAATCAAAGAAATAGTGGCACAGTGGGCCCAGAGCTGATGCCCCCTTTGGCCATTTAGTAGTGATGAGCGAATATGCCCCGTTTCGACAAAGAAATTATGAAATTTGCTACAATGCAACTTTTTTGACACAAACAACTTTTTTTTATGCAAACAAGACTTTTTTGACACAAACTGCGATATTTTGCGACCCGACCACAACTTTTTTTTAGATGCGATTGCAACATTTTTGATGTAACCTCAACAATTTTCTCACTGGCAAATTGTTGCATCTGTTGCATCGCGAAAAAATCCACCACTAGTGAAATGTAGAATTTTGCAGCGAATCCCTGCCTGGCAAAAAATGCCGCTCATCACTGCCATTTAGTAAAGGGACCCGGCTCCTACCATGAAAACAGACTCTGATTGGCTGTCCCACCTTCAAAAGCATCTTTATATCAAACATTCTCAGGGGAGCAGTTCCTTTATATATACTTACTATTTAGGGGGCTTTCCCCTGAGTATGTAAATATATTCTAGCAGCCATTTCTAGTGATGAGCACATTTTTTTGCCAGGCATGGATTTGCAGTGAATTTCCACATTTCGCCATTGGCAAATTGTTTTGCGAAACTTCTGTGAAAATTTGCCACGGAAAAATTTGTTTGCCAGAATTTTTTTAACGTGCGAAATTGGGCATGACCGTGTCAAAAAAGGGTGCAGTCATGTCAAAAAAGGGAGGGAGACAAAAAATAGACGCGGGTGACAAAAAATAGACACGGGCGACAAAAAAATAGATGCGACGCAGACGACAAAAAAATAGATGCAGGCGACAAAAAAATAGATGCAGGCGACAAAAAATAGATGCAGGCGACAAAAAAATAGACGTGACGCAGGCGACGAAAAAATAGGCACGGGCGACGAAAAAATAGACGCGGGCGACAAAAAATAGACACGGGCGACAAAAAAATAGATGCGACGCAGACGACAAAAAAATAGATGCAGGCGACAAAAAAATAGATGCAGGTGACAAAAAATAGATGCAGGCGACAAAAAAATAGAAACGACGCAGGCGACAAAAAAATAGGCGCGGGCGACAAAAAAATAGACGCGGGCGACAAAAAAATAGACACAGGCGACAAAAAAATAGACGCGGGTGACAAAAAAATAGACATGGGTGACAAAAAAAATCGAGCGACAAATGCATTTCGTGAATTTTTTGCTGTATCTCAAATTTTCTTGCCGTTCTGGAATTTTATGGCGAAGCGACATGGGACAGAATCGTTCAACACTAGTCATTACGCATCCGTTGCCCACATGGCAAATGGCTTTAGTAGCCAGTCAGGTTAAATGGAGGTTAGACTGGAAGCGGACATTTTGGCTTCTGGCAGCTCCGTGACCCTGATATACAGAATCCTGGCAATTTCTTTCTAAATACAAGAACACAAGGAGAGATTAGCACTGAGTCCCATAAATGACTCTCTCACTGTATAGACCTCCGGTACATGAATCACTGGCATCTAAAGCACTTGTAGTAGGCTAAGAATAGGTTTTATTATTCCCCGGGAGGCAGTCTGCCCTTTACAGTCCATGCACGGCAACAGTAGTTTGTCCCACAGGAAACCATGAAACCTATTATTAGTTTGTTACTAGCAATCAGCTACAGCCCATTCATCCTCTCCGGCCAATAATCAGATTACACCCAGGCTGCGTGCTTGCTCAGAATTTCCAAAAGCCCCAAACCATATGCAATAGATATAATACAGTTTTCTTTTTATAATAAGTATTCTTTTTCAGAGAGAAACTAGTATAAAGCAAATCTAGGGGGCTGTTCCTGCTGAATTGTGCTTAGTACAGGGGAATCCCTATGTGCCATAGTTTTATGGTATCTCTCTGTACAGGCTATGAGCAAACTTAGGGGCTGTTCCTGCTGAATTGTGCTTAGTACAGGGGAGTCCCTATGCTGGTATAGTTTTATGGTATCTCTCTGTACAGGCTATGAGCAAACTTAGGGGGCTGTTCCTGCTGAATTGTGCTTAGTACAGGGGAATCCCTATGCTGCCATAGTTTTATGGTATCTCTCTGTACAGGCTATGGGCAAACTTAGGGGGCTGTTCCTGCTGAATTGTGCTTAGTACAGGGGAATCCCTATGTGCCATAGTTTTATGGTATCTCTCTGTACAGGCTATGGGCAAACTTAGGGGGCTGTTCCTGCTGAATTGTGCTTAGTACAGGGGAATCCCTATGTGCCATAGTTTTATGGTATCTCTCTGTACAGGCTATGGGCAAACTTAGGGGGCTGTTCCTGCTGAATTGTGCTTAGTACAGGGGAATCCCTATGTGTCATAGTTTTATGGTATCTCTCTGTACAGGCTATGAGCAAACTTAGGGGGCTGTTCCTGCTGAATTGTGCTTAGTACAGGGGAATCCCTATGTGCCATAGTTTTATGGTATCTCTCTGTACAGGCTATGAGCAAACTTAGGGGGCTGTTCCTGCTGAATTGTGCTTAGTACAGGGGAATCCCTATGTGCCATAGTTTTATGGTATCTCTCTGTACAGGCTATGGGCAAACTTAGGGGGCTGTTCCTGCTGAATTGTGCTTAGTACAGGGGAATCCCTATGTGTCATAGTTTTATGGTATCTCTCTGTACAGGCTATGAGCAAACTTAGGGGGCTGTTCCTGCTGAATTGTGCTTAGTACAGGGGAATCCCTATGTGCCATAGTTTTATGGTATCTCTCTGTACAGGCTATGAGCAAACTTAGGGGGCAGGTATAAGGGCCCTATACAATACCACTGCCTCCCATGCTACGTTCCCTTTGCCCTGCCATATGCCTTTCTGCCTCGGCTTTCTAAATGAAATTAATGCAGGTAACAACTATGCAACCCATATTTTTTCAAGGCAATTATCAGGCTGTCGTACGTGTGAGAAGAGATTTTTTTCTCCTCAGCGGTATCACCATTCCCTGCTAAGACATACCTTACTAAATCCCGCTATAGAGGTTAAGGTTTGACGTACTGCAAAATGCAACTCAATTATATGTTGTAACTGGGTGAGTTGGTGTGAGAAACGCGTCTCGTTGCCGCTATTTCACATGGAATTTAAAGGTTAAGCTGTAAAACAGTTTTGCACGAAGATTTAATTGTATGGGGTTTTTTTGTTTAAATTAGTTGCAACTGGCAACATAGTTGCAGCCAAGAACTAACGCAATGGTGGATGTAGGGGGGCGACAGGATCGTTACGTAACATTTCTTTTTAGTGGTTACTGTTTTTGAATTGTTTAACCTACAGCCGGGCAGTGATCTAAGTAGGAAAAGGGACAGATTACCCAAGGAAAGAAAATAGTTACATAGTTCATCTGGGTTGGAACAAGTCAAATGACCCCCATTACATATATATTTATATTATATCTATACAGACCTATCAATACAAATTATAGCAAAAATCTACACTCCAATTTTGTATTCTTTTTGTATCCTCGCCCCAGAAGGCAGAAAATAGTCCAAAAATGATAAAATTCAGGTTGCAGTAAGGATCAATGAGCACGGATTTTTTCTGACTTCTTCTCACCGGCATTTTTTACACTTTAACATTCTGAATCTCAGACGTACGAAGATACTTTCAAACCAATGGGCTCAGCATTATTTGTTCAAATGAATCTCTATTACTCCTGTTATGAGATTATTCTCAAAAGTTGTTGATAGTCTAGAATGCTCAATAATGAATGAAGATGTAAAATGCTTCCCCAACATTGGCAAGAAATATCAAGAACATTTTTTTATATCCCCCCACTACTGATGGGCGAAATGACAAAAGAATAGATGCACGAAAAAAGAATAGCCGCAGGTGACAAAAGAATAGCTGTGCGACAAAAGAATAACCGTGCGATAAAAGAATAGCTGCGGGCGACAAAAGAATAGCCGCAGGCGACAAAACAATAGCCACGGGTGACGAAAGAATAGCCGCAGGTGACAAAAGAATAGCCACGGGTGACAAAAGAATAGCCACGGGACGAAAGAATAGCCACGGGACAAAAGAATAGCCACGGGCGACAAAAGAATAGCCGCAGGTGACAAAAGAATAGCCACTTGGTGACAAAAGAATAGCCGCAGGCGACAAAACAATAGCCACGGGTGACAAAAGAATAGCCACGGGTGACAAAAGAATAGCCACGGGTGACAAAAGAATATCCGTGCAACAAAAGAATAGCCACGGGTGACAAAAGAATAGCCTTGCGAAAAAAGAATAGCCGCAGGCGACAAAAGAATAGCCACGGGTGACAAAAGAATAGCCACGGGACGAAAGAATAGCCACGGGACAAAAGAATAGCCACGGGCGACAAAAGAATAGCCGCAGGTGACAAAAGAATAGCCACTTGGTGACAAAACAATAGCCACGGGTGAAAGAATAGCCACGGGACAAAAGAATAGCCACGGGCGACAAAAGAATAGCCGCAGGTGACAAAAGAATAGCCGCAGGCGACAAAACAATAGCCACGGGTGACAAAAGAATAGCCACGGGTGACAAAAGAATAGCCACGGGTGACAAAAGAATATCCGTGCAACAAAAGAATAGCCACGGGTGACAAAAGAATAGCCGCAGGCGACAAAAGAATAGCCAAGGGACGAAAGAATAGCCACGGGACAAAAGAATAGCCACGGGCGACAAAAGAATAGCCGCAGGTGACAAAAGAATAGCCACTTGGTGACAAAAGAATAGCCGCAGGTGACAAAACAATAGCCACGGGTGACAAAAGAATAGCCACGGGTGACAAAAGAATATCCGTGCAACAAAAGAATAGCCACGGGTGACAAAAGAATAGCCTTGCGAAAAAAGAATAGCCACAGGCGACAAAAGAATAGCCACGGGACAAAAGAATAGCCGCAGGCCACAAAAGTATAGCCACAGGTGACAAAAGAATAGCCGTGGGTGACAATTTTCGCCATTTTCAAAATTTTTGCTGTTTCGCAAATCTTTTGAAAGATTCGCAAATTTTTCTGTGAAGTGAAACGGGACATATTCGCTCATCACTACCCCATTAGGCTATGATTATTTTACCCTTAGTCTGTAGGTGCAGCCCTCTATGGAAACCCTGAAATAACAGCCAAGTTCGGGGTTCCATTAGAAGAACCAGGTCAAAAGAAAGGTAAATATGTGGAAATACAAGGAGCAATGGAACCCAAATACCTTTTCTGAATGGTCAAACAATTCTATTCAATCTAGCGGCAACCACACTTGACTCTGTCTATGGGATATTACCAGATATTGTCGTTAATATGTTATTTTCCACTCGAGCAATGGATTTCAGCAGCAGTGTTTCTTACAGGAGCCAATCTGCTGCACTTGTCTGAGTCAGACGCTAGATTGGAAATTAAGTCTGTTCCATTCATGGCTTTGTGCTTTTTATAAATGTGTTGTTTACAAATCTAAAGTACATTGAAAAAAAAGTCTCCTAAACAGCACTAAGCACGATACAAGCCGCCCAAAATAGACCCAAAGGAAAAACCACATATACACTTCTACATTCCTACACAAAATAATTCTCTTTGTCGCTTGGATTAAGTTTAAAACCATAAATATTCTTGCTGAATTGTGCTTAGTACAGAGGAATCCCTATGCTGCCATAGTTTTATGGTATCTCTCTGTACAGGCTATGAGCAAACTTAGGGGGCTGTTCCTGCTGAATTGTGCTTAGTACAGGGGAATCCCTATGTGCCATAGTTTTATGGTATCTCTCTGTACAGGCTATGAGCAAACTAAGGGGGCTGTTCCTGCTGAATTGTGCTTAGTACAGGGGAATCCCTATGTGCCATAGTTTTATGGTATCTCTCTGTACAGGCTATGAGCAAACTAAGGGGGCTGTTCCTGCTGAATTGTGCTTAGTACAGGGGAATCCCTATGTGCCATAGTTTTATGGTACCTCTCTGTGCAGGTTATGAGCAAACTTAGGGGGCTGTTCCTGCTGAATTGTATTGTAATTGTACAGGGGATTATCAATGCTGGAATGTTTTTATGATTACATTCTGTATTATAAAATGATTTGGTAAACATAGAAAATAACTAAATGGTCTTTTCCTTTCAAACAGTAGGAATAAATCCCATGTTTATATGCTGAAATCCTGCTGCAAAACTGTTCTACTCTTTCTGCATCATTTGAAATCCTGGCAGGGGAGGAGGGACTAAAACACTGATGTTACACATTGTAACAACTTCCCCACAGCTTACAGACAGCATGCAGGAACTACATAACCCACAATGCATTGCACTGGGATGTTCATTTCCTTATTGGCATCACGTGTGCAGCAGGGAATTGTGGGAGTGGGAGGAGGCAGGCTGAAGGCAGGCTGAGGACAGGCGACTACTGTTACATGTTGGTTTTCTTTGAGTCTCAAAGTAGTCAGTAATGATGAACAAATCTATCCTGTTTCGCAGAAAAATTCGCAAAACGACAGCAAAATTCTTGAAACAGCGAAAATTTCACGAAACAGGTTTGTTGCACGATTTGTTTGTCGCCATGTCTGGTTTTGTCACCCTTTTTGGCACGACTGTGCCCTTTTTTTATGTGACCACGCCCATTTTGATGCGGCCACGCCCAATTCAACGCAAGCACAACTTTTTTGTTTGACTCGCAACAAATTTTTCGGCGGCAAATTTTCTTAAAAGTTTCGCGAAACAATTCGGCGAAGCCGAAATGCGGAAATTCGCTGCAGAATCTATGCCAGGCGAAAAAATTCGCTCATCACTAGTAGTCAGCCGGAAAAGCCGGAGAATAGGGGGCGGGGTTTAGGGAACGAAATGAATGAATTCAACTGGGGGCAGTGAGGGTTCCATCGTACGAAGCTCAAAGTGTCTCTAGAAAATCAAGAACACGGAGGGCACATTTTCTATACAAACCCGATTTTATTAAACTCAGGTATGAACTGCCCCTTCGTATGAAAGAGTCGTCGCATCATTGCCTTCCGCTCAAACACGCTTTCCTTCCTCCTTTCAAAGTAATAATTGAGAAGCGCTTTTCCTCCCATTATTACTAAGGCTTAATGGGAAGCACCTGATTGCATCCTCGATATGGTAAATACTGCGGCGAAACTGAGGAGGGGCTGGTCGAATGGCGGTTTTAAAATGGGAAACCGGAACAATTTTTTACTTTTATTGCTCGCAATAACTCGGAGTCATGAATATTCACACGCGCTCTCCGTGCACTTTTAACTCATTAGGCATTAAATTTCCTGACAATTCCCCAAACCTTTATGGTGATTTATTCCTACTAGAGAGAGAAGCTTCTCATCCGTAAATAGCTCCGGAGTTTGCTGTTCAACATAGCGAGCAATTGTATGAATAGTCTGGGTCTCCATAAGCCTCGCAGCGCTGAATTTATTCATACATTGCCTGGGAAGCCATTGGGCAAATGGAATCGAGAAAATATAGGTTGCAATTCCGAGTTGTAATTGAACTTTCTTCTTTGCTGCTATCAATGTTTGAGATAAAGTAAAACAGTGAACAATGAACAAATCTTGACAATTTCTTGCTTGAAATTAATTAGCGGTAGTAATGAGCAAATTTTTTCGTCAGGCATGGATTTGCAGCATTGCCATTGGCGAATTGTTTCATGAAACTTCAGTGAAAATTCGCAGCAGAAAAATTCTGCGTCAAAAATCGGCACAGTCACTTCAAACTGAGTTTTGCGGATTTTTTTGCCATTTTGCAAATTTTCTTTTTCGTGAATTTTATGGCAAAGCAAAACAGGACAGATTCGCTTATCACTAATTAGGGTAAATATATCAAGATTTGAAAATTCTTCCTAAATTCTTCCAAATGTCATAAATGACATTTATCAAAAAAAAATCTGAATTGAAAAACAAAAAAAAGTTGCGGAAAAAACTTTCAAATGCAATTTGTTGCACAAAAAACATGATTTTTTTTTATTGTCACACAAAAGCAAGTGTCAAACAACCTAAAAACTAGTGATGCCAGGCATAGATTCACAGCAAATTTGCACACTTTGCCATTGGCAAATTGTTTTGCAAAACTTCAGTGAAAATTCGCAACAAAAAAATTCATCACTCGTCCAAAAAAGTCACAGTCGCATCAAAATTGGGCATGGGCAACAAAAAATATGCAGGCGACAAACAAAAAAAAAGTGGGCTAATGCGTTTCACTGATTTTTTTGCGGAAAAACTTGAAAAATGCGATTTGTTGCACAAAAAAACATGATTTTTTTTCTTATTGTCGCACAAAAGCCAGTGTCAAAAAAACTAAAAACTAGTGATGAGCAAATTTTTTCCCCAGACATAGATTCGCAGCGAATTTCCGCATTTCGCCATTGGCAAATTGTTTTGCGAAATTTCAGAAAATATTAGTCATGTGTCAAAAAAAAAGTTGCAGTCACGTCAAAATGAGCATTGGTGACCAAAAAAAGAAGCGGGTGACAAAAAAGCAACGCAACAAATGCATTTTGCGGATTTTTGCCATTTTTCAAATTTTTTGGCGAAGCAAAATGGGACAGATTCGCTCATCACTACTAAAAACCTCTAAAATTACGCAGCAATTAAAGATCCTACAACTGTCAAAGGGGCATCTGCCATTGACTTGATTTAGTTACAGTTTTGTTGCATAGTAAATCGCAGAAAAAAAATTAAGCAATAGTAAATGCCCCCAATAATCTCTACATCAACTTTTTAGTGATCTGAGAGACTCAACCACAACAATCATGAACCTGTTGTTAAGGAGTCAAACACATTGTAGAGAAAATGTATCCATATGGCCACCTGGGCGGTCAACAGATTTAATTGCACCTTATAAGAATAATGCATATTATTCAAAATTTTCCTCATTTTTACAGACATTGCTATTCACTTATTTGATTGTTGGCATGGAGTAATGGGCGTGTCTTTTCATGTCTTGCTAGATATGAATTGGGTAAAATGTATCAAAAATTGAAAATTCTTGCTAAATTCTTACTAAATCTTGACATCGACTTTTTTTTTCCATCTTGGGTATTTATCATTAGTTTTCTAATCGCTAGTGTTAGGTTAGATTGACTTGGTTACTGGTAATGATAATACGACTCAAGAATTTTTGACACATTTTTGGAAATTCTTGAGCGAGTAAAGTGATTTTTGCTTGTGATGAGCAAATCTGTCCCGTTTTGGTTCATCCAAAAATTCGCAAAAATGTTGAAAAATCGGTGTGACTTTTTGACACGGCCATGACTTTTTTCAATGCAACTGCAACTTATTTTCATGGCTGTCATTTATTTGACACGACTGACTTTTTGACGCAACTGCAACTTTTATGTGACCAAAACTTGTTCCTTACTGGCAAAATCCAACGCCTGGTGAAAACATTCACTCATCACTAATTTTTGCTAGTGATGCGTGAATTTTTTTCACCAGGCATGGATTTGCAGTGAATTTCCACATTTTGCCATTGGCAAATTGTTTTGCGAAACTTCCGCAAAAATTAAGCGTGCGTACGTCAAATTGGGCGCATTTGCATCAAAATGGGTGCGGTTGTGGCAAAAAAAAAAGACACGGGCAACACAAAAGTTGCGCAACAAACGCTTTTTGCTGATTTTTTGCCATTTCGCAAATTTTCTTGTTGTTTTGCGAATTTTATGGTGAAGCAAAATGGGACAGATTCGCTCATCACTAATTTTTGCTTCTTTCTTAAACAAATGTTGTTTTTCCTCAAGCAAATGGTGATGTACCCATTTTGTTGAAAGGGCCTTAATGGGTTTGAGTTCCCAGTATTTTATATGGGAAGGCACCAAATCCACTTTTTCAGATTCGGCCCAACCCCCAAAACCTTCGTAGAGGATTCGGCTGAATTCCAAACAAAATCTGAATTCTAATTAGAATATGCCAATTAGGTTTTGGAAAGGTTAAATGTCTCCCAGCGTTAAAAAAGTTTCAACTTAAAAGTTTCAACTTCCGTGTTTACTAGTGATGAGCGAATTTTTTCGCCCTGCATGGATTTGCAGCGAATTTCCGCATTTCACCAGTGCCAAATTGTTTTGTGAAACTTCCGGAAAAATTTGTTGCGTGAAAATTCGTTACACAGAATTTTTTTTGTTGCGCGTCAAATTGGTAAAAAAAAAAAAGGGAGCGGTCATGTCAACTTGGGCACGGGCGCGGGCAACAAAAAAAAATGGACGTGAGTGACAAAAAAAGATGCGTCAATTTTTTGCCTTTTCGCAAATTTTCTTGCTGTTTCATGAAAAAGTCATGTGATTTTTAGGACTCGGATTCAGTTTGGCCAGGAGCATTTTGTGCCAGCCTATTTTCATTTTTGAGGTAATTTAGTTTGTATATTCTTCTTTAAGCTGAAGGCTTTGAGACTTGAGCACTTGGGCCTCTCACTTGTTCTGGGTGAGTCTACCCCATAAGAACACCTTTAGCCAGAAAATCCTTTATTAATTCATAGTTCTACCAATCGTTATTTCTGTAGGAAAATACATAGCAAACCAGCAGTAACCATTCAAAAATGTCCCCCTATCTTGGTTTCTAGATATTACATGACTGTCTACCGCTACCTTTACAGTAAGTAACCCCCCCAACAGCGCCATGGTTCCTATTCATTGGGAAGATAATGCCGACTATCCACAGCTCAATAGGGGACATTAAAGTGGAAATACTAGGGTAGATACAGGCACGGTGGAAGTATCAGCATTCGATTTAGAGGCCATGACAGTAATTATCGTTCACAGGCCAAAGAATGGCCTAGTCATAGCCACTAGAGCTTGTCAGTCTTCCTCATCTGATTCAACCACAACAATCCTGAACCTGCTGTTGAGGAGTCAAACACATTTTAGAGAAACATTATCCATACGGCCACCCGGGGGCCCAACAGACTTGATGGTACTTGATACTAACAATGAACATTATTGCATTTCCATTGGTTTTAGAGACACGGTAATCCCAGAGATGCTAAGACTCCTTTTTTTTTGTACAGGTATAGGACCCATTATCCAGAATGCTCGGGACCAAGGGTATTCTGAATAAGGGGTCTTTCTATAATTTGGATCTCCATACCTTAAGTCTACTAAAAAATCCATAAAACATTAATTAAACTTAATAGGTTTGTTTTGCATCCAATAAGGATTATTTATATCTTAGTTGGGATCAAGTACAGGTACTGTTTTATTATTACAGAGAAAAGGGAATCATTTAACCATGAAATAAACCCAATAGGGCTGTTCTGCCCCAATAAGGGGTAATTATATCTTAGTTGGGATCAAGTACAGGTACTGTTTTATTATTACAGAGAAAAGGGAATCATTTAACCATGAAATAAACCCAATAGGGCTGTTCTGCCCCAATAAGGGGTAATTATATCTTAGTTGGGATCAAGTACAGGTACTGTTTTATTATTACAGAGAAAAGGGAATCATTTAACCATGAAATAAACCCAATAGGGCTGTTCTGCCCCAATAAGGGGTAATTATATCTTAGTTGGGATCAAGTACAGGTACTGTTTTATTATTACAGAGAAAAGGGAATCATTTAACCATGAAATAAACCCAATAGGGCTGTTTTGCCCCAATAAGGGGTAATTATATCTTAGTTGGGATCAAGTACAGGTACTGTTTTATTATTACAGAGAAAAGGGAATCATTTAACCATTAAATAAACCCAATAGGGCTGTTCTGCCCCAATAAGGGGTAATTATATCTTAGTTGGGATCAAGTACAGGTACTGTTTTATTATTACAGAGAAAAGGGAATCATTTAACCATGAAATAAACCCAATAGGGCTGTTCTGCCCCAATAAGGGGTAATTATATCTTAGTTGGGATCAAGTACAGGTACTGTTTTATTATTATTGAGAAAAAGGAAATCAGTTTTAAAATTCTGAATTATTTGATTAAAATGGAGTCTATGGGAGACGAGCTTCCCATAATTCGGAGCTTTCTGGATAACGGGTTTCTGGATAAGTGATCCCATACCTATACATATATTATGTGATCATTAAGAAATTGATTTATAAAAAAAATATAATTTTTGTTGAGGTTTCTCAAGCTTCAAAGCTTATGTAAATCTAATATTCTCTCTTCTGGACTCTACCATTGTACATTGTCTTTTCTTCATTTTCTCCTCAGCTTTCTCTCTCAGTTTGCCATGTGTGAAAATCCAGGCAAAGAACTATGCATTGGGGGGTTGCCCTTCTGGTATAATGACGTCATTAGTTGAATATATTTATGGGCTTGGCTAGGGGTAGCCATAACTATAACAGGAAAGTATCACTAGAGTCCTACGTTGAACTAATTGTTGAGACCCGGACCCAACCTGGACCTGCAGCCCTCAACAGGGGGGCCTTATTTCCTCCAACCAGATCTGTGGCCCACGTGACCACCAACAGGAAGTGTTGATGTCACTTTCAGTTTGTAGCAGAAATGGGTGCAATTTCGAGCAGGAACCACAACTGCACTGGCAGACTTACTTGAGCCCTAAAGTGTTTAGTGTCCCTGCAAGATCCATGCCAAGCCCATAAATATATTCATGCATTGACGTCATTAGTTGAATATATTTATGGGTTTGGCTAGGGGTAGGCATGCACTTTCCCAAAAATTCACCCAGGGACTGCATAACTATAACAGTTAAGTACTACTAGAGTCCTGCGTGGAACCAATTTTTGAGACCCTGACCCAACCTGGACCTGTAGCCCTCAACCTTCAACCAGATCTAGGACCCACTGACCACCATTAAACAGGAAGTCTTGATGTCACTTTCAGTTTGCAGCAACATCAGAAATGGGTGCTATTTGGAGCAGTAACCACAACTGCACTGGCGGACATACTTGAGCCCTAAAGTGTTTAGTGTCCTTGCAAGATCAATGCCTACCCCTAGCCAAGCCCATAAATATATTCAACTAATGATGTCAATGCAACTAATGCACTTTCCCAAATATTCACCCAGGGAATGCATAACTATAACAGTAAAGAACTACTAGAGTCCTGTGTGGAACCAATTTTTGAGACCCAGACACAACCTGGACCTGCAGCCCTCAACCCCCTGCCTTCTCTCCTCCAACCCGATCTGCAACCCACTGACCACCATTAAACAGGAAGTCTTGATGTCACTTTCGGTTTTTTCAGCAACATCAGAAATGGGTGCAATTTGGAGCAGGAACCACAACTGCACTGGTGGACGTTCTTGAGCCCTAAAGTGTTTAGTGTCCCTGCAAGATCCATGCCTACCCCTAGCCAAGCCCATAAATATATTCAACTAATGATGTCAATGCAACTGCCATCATTAGTTGAATATATTTATGGGCTTGGATAGGGGTAGGCAGGCACTTTCCCAAAAATTCACCCAGGGTGGGATTGCATAACTATACCAGTAAAGTACTACTTGAGTCCTGTGTGGAACCAATTTTTGAGACCCAGACCCATCCTGGACCTGCAGCCCTCAACCCCCTGCCTTATCTTCTCCAACCCGATCTGCGGCCCACTGACCACCATTAAACAGGAAGTGTTGATGTCAGTGTTGATGTACTTGAGCAGCGGTTCTCAAACTGTGGGTCAAGACCCCTTTGGGGGTCGAACGACCCTTTCACAGGGGTCGCCTAAGACCGTGAGAAAACACATATTTCTGATGGTCTTAGAATTAATTTTATGGTTGGGGGTCACCACAACATGAGGAACTGTGTTAGGAAGGTTGAGAACCACTGCCCTAAAGTGTTCAGTGTCCCTGCAAGATCCATAAATTTCTCAAGCTGAAAATCCATATCCGCACACACTACTATGAAATGCAAAAATTAACATATCATACAATTATCACTTAAAAGTCCAATGTTTCAGTCACAGCTGGGTCCACAAATGAGTAGAAACATCTATACACGGTTTCCTCTGTGTAGCCCGGTATAAAAAGAAAATCAATTGGATGACAAACAAAACTTCAAAGGTCCCATAGCTCTTGGCGATCAAAAGCTCTCAGAACGAAGCCTACTCTCTGGTTCCGTGCAAGAGCGGAGATAAAAGTTGTTTTTTTTATTTTTCCGCCAGGTTAGAGAGTTCAAAGCACGGAACAAAATCCATTATCCTACAATAACGAGGAACGAGAACATGAAAGTTACATGGTCGTTTTGTTAAGATAACTGCTCCCATTTTTTTTTATAATTGGTGACGCTGATAATGTTACAATTCCGGCGGCACAGAGCCCAAATCGCGGATAATAAAAACCGTACAAGGAAGAATTTGTAATCTTGTTCTCTTGCCTGTTCAGCGTGCGCGGAACCGAACTAAACTTCTAGGGCTTTAGCCGGAAAAGATAATATAGTCTGCAAGGCTAATAGAGTATGGGAGGTCTCGGTAATGAAGAAGGACTGGGTAAGTAGGAAGTCAGAAGACAGGTGGCAAATAGACAAGAGGATTAAAGGGGAACTTCACCCAAACACAACTTTTTGAAAAGTAAACATAATTTCAAGCAACTTTGCAATATACATCAATTAAAAAAATATGCAGCCTTTTCATGTTGTTTAATGTAATAATATGATTAGGAACAGTTCCCTAAGCCCCACCCCCTGTTCCCCTGCGGATCTGGCTGACTACTTTGTGACCCAAATAAAATGTAACAGTAGTCGCCTGTCCCTCAGCCTTCAGCCTGCCTCCTCCCAATCCCACAATTCCCTGCTGCACACGTGATGCCAATAAGGAAAGGAACATCCCAGTGCAATGCATTGTGGGTTATGTAGTTCCTGCAGGCTGTCTGTAAGCTGTGGAGCAGTTGTTACAATGTGTAACATCAGTGTTTTAGTCCCTCCTCCCCTGCCAGGATTTCAAATGATGCAGAAAGAGAAGAACAGTTTTGCAGCTGGATTTCAGCATATAAAAATGGTATTTACGGATACATTTTGCAGGAATAGAATACAGTGATTACAGGTATTTTAGGGGTTTCTGTGTTGGTTCAGAAGTCAAAGTAACCCTTTAACAAGATGGGATGAAGTCAGACCCAAAAGTACAAGCAACAGGTAAGCTCAGACTCTGGCTTGGGACTCCTCCAGTTACATGGGAGTAGGAGAAACAATAGGTTAGCTGAAAGCAGTTCTAATGTGTAGTGCCGGCTCCTTCTGAAAGCTCAGACTCAGGCACACTTTACTGCTGCGCTGCAAGTTGGAGTGATATCCCCCCCTCACCCCCAGCAGCCGATCAGCAGAACAATGGGAAGGGAGCAAGATAGCAGCTCCCAGTAGGTATCAGAATAGCACTCAATAGTAAGAAATCCAAGTCCGGCTTGGGACTCCTCCAGTTACATGGGAGTAGGAGAAACAATAGGTTAGCTGAAAGCAGTTCTAATGTGTAGTGCCGGCTCCTTCTGAAAGCTCAGACTCAGGCACACTTTACTGCTGCGCTGCAAGTTGGAGTGATATCCCCCCCCCCTCACCCCCAGCAGCCGATCAGCAGAACAATGGGAAGGGAGCAAGATAGCAGCTCCCAGTAGGTATCAGAATAGCACTCAATAGTAAGAAATCCAAGTCCGGCTTGGGACTCCTCCAGTTACATGGGAGTAGGAGAAACAATAGGTTAGCTGAAAGCAGTTCTAATGTGTAGCGCTGGCTGAAAGCTCAGACTCAGGCACACTTTACTGCTGCGCTGCAAGTTGGAGTGATATCCCCCCCTCACCCCCAGCAGCGGATCAGCAGAACAATGGGAAGGGAGCAAGATAGCAGCTCCCAGTAGGTATCAGAATAGCACTCAATAGTAAGAAATCCAAGTCCGGCTTGGGACTCCTCCAGTTACATGGGAGTAGGAGAAACAATAGGTTAGCTGAAAGCAGTTCTAATGTGTAGCGCTGGCTGAAAGCTCAGACTCAGGCACAAGGCACTGAGATGGCGCCTACACACCAATATTACAGCTACAAATACATTTGTTGGTTGAAGAATAAAAGGTTAAATGGCAGAGGGAATTATTTGCTGTGTAACACTGTCATTAAGAAATAAAAAGTACCCCATAAACATTATGACAGTATCCCTTTAAACAAAATCTGCAGAAAAAAACAATATTCTCTTCTATGTCCCAGTCAGAGGAACATGGCACGTTAATATGGCACATTAAGCACTATCCCATGTATGAACCTACTCAGTGTTGTTGTAGGACTGCTCTGGAGATTAAGCAACCTTGCCTGTCATTGCTAATGCCTTTTATCTGTTTTCTACATATTAATAGAAGGGTCCAATGCCACTAATGTCCGGCTAAGCGCCAGTGCAGCTGTGTGCCAGTTTGCCAAGGTTAAATCCAGATTAAACATTTTGCTCATAGTACAGGATTATTCCTCTATATTCTGCTAAGAATTATGTTGAGTGAAGCCGGGCTGCTATATTTATTGAATAAAGCGGCAGTTAGGTGCCTGTGGGAATCCAAATAGTAAATATTTGAAATAAACCGTATCTGCAAAAAAGATAAACTTGATGGTTAAACCCAGGCCAAAATGTCCTCAAATGGACCCATGATTGGGTACAGCAATAACATATCGGGCAGTTACTAGGTTACTGGGCAGTAACCTAGAGCGACCAGTCAGTGATTAGCTTTTCTTTGCCTGCTGCAGGTAGAACAATTAAAGCAAACATCTGATTGGTTGCTATGGCTTACCGCCCAGGTGCCCACTTGCCCAGTGTTTAGAAATAAGCCCCATTGTGTTGGGTTCATTGTCCTAATTCCTGTTTGTAAACCTCCCCCAGAAACCTCTCCTATTCCTATATCGGTCTTTCATTCAAACCACACCCTGGTTGCTAAGGCAATTTGGATCCTAGCAACCAAATAGCTGCTGAAAAAGAGAAATTATTAAAAAACTACAAATAATAAAAAATGAAGACCAGTTGCAAATTGTCTACTGTCTACATCATACTTTTATAATACAGGTATAGGACCCGTTATTCAGAATGCTCGGGACCAAGGGTATTCCGTCTTTCTGTAATTTGGATCTCCATACCTTAAATCTACTAAAAAAAACAATAAAACATTCATTAAACCCAATAGGACTGTTCTGCCCCCAATAAGGGGTAATTATATCTTAGTTGGGATCAAGTACAGGTACTGTTTTATTATTACAGAGAAAAGGGAATCATTTAACTATGAAATAAAGCCAATAGGGCTGTTCTGCCCCAATAAGGGGTAATTATATCTTAGTTGGGATCAAGTACATGTACTGTTTTATTATTACAGAGAAAAGGGAATCATTTAACCATGAAATAAACCCAATAGGGCTGTTCTGCCCCCAATAAGGGATAATTATATCTTAGTTCGGATCAAGTACAGGTACTGTTTTATTATTACAGAGAAAAAGGAATCATTTAACCATTAAATAAACCCAATAGGGCTGTTCTGCCCCAATAAGGGGTAATTATATCTTAGTTGGGATCAAGTACAGGCACTGTTTTATTATTACAGAGAAAAGGGAATCATTTAACCATGAAATAAACCCAATAGAGCTGTTCTGCCCCCAATAAGGGGTAATTATATCTTAGTTGGGATCAAGTACAGGTACTGTTTTATTATTACAGAGAAAAGGGAATCATTTAACCATTAAATAAACCCAATAGGGCTGTTCTGCCCCCAATAAGGGGTAATTATATCTTAGTTGGGATCAAGTACAGGTACTGTTTTATTATTACAGAGAAAAGGGAATCATTTAACCATGAAATAAACCCAATAGGGCTGTTCTGCCCCCAATAAGGGGTAATTATATCTTAGTTGGGATCAAGTACAGGCACTGTTTTATTATTACAGAAAAAAAGGAAATCAATTTAAAAAAAAATTGAATTATTTGAATAAAATGGAGTCTGTGGGAGACGGGCTTTCTGTAATTCTGAGATTTCTGGATAACAGGTTTGCGGATAACGGATCCCATACCTCTACTTCATAATTTCTTGACATTTATGAACCGGACATTTCATCCAAATGTGAAAAATAAATGGTTAAAAAAAGAAATATCATTCCCTAAATTTGTTTTTGGTTTTTCTTAATCATTTATTTTTCACTGGATTTTCTTCTCCTTCTGAGCATTTCCCTTTAGTTTCCGAGCTGCGCCGCCGGTGGCACTTGGAACGCGGCCTCTACCCAGTGGAACCAGTTTATTAGGTTACAATCAGAAGGAAGATAAATTATGATTAGGTCCAAAAGCAATTATATTGAAGTTTTAAATTATCGGCAAAAATTCTATTTAAAACTGATTGGAAATGATTTTCTATTATTTATTAATCACTTAACATTTGCCCTGCTACTAATGTTCCGGCTGTCGAGTCTCTCTGAAGTTCTGTAGTTAATTCTAATTCATCTTTTCTGCAGAGTATTGAAGCTAATATGCGCCTGCTAACAACCCCGAAACATTCCTTAACAAACTTAAATACCCCCAGCTGCACCCTGAGCCTCTAGGGAACTAAAAGGGTCCATACACGGGCCGATTTCAGCTGCCAATATCGGTCCGTTAGATCAATTCGGCAGCTTATCTGCCTGTAAATGAGCACCAATAATTGGCCTCCCCGAACCAACATCTGGTCTGAAATTGGCCAGATCTCGATCGGGCGTGTTTGATTTTTCCGTCAGATCAGGGACCGCATTGGCTCATTGATGTGGTCCCCTAACCAATGGTGCCTATGCCCACCATTTTAATTTGATCGTTTGGCCCTAGCCCAATACCGACCACCTGTGGGCATATCGGGCCATGTATGTGGCCAATACACGTAAAGATCCGCTCGCCTGGTGAGGTCGCCAAGAGAGCAAATCTTCTCCCGATATCCCTACCTATGGGTGGGCGATATCGGGGGAATTTAGGCTAATTCGGTCGTTTGGCCCTGGGGCCCTTGACGACTGGAATTGGCGCACTCGGTTCGAGGACCGCATCAGCAAGCCGATGCAGTCCCCGATCTAACTGAATTTTTTAACCTGCACAATCGTTATCTAGCTGATTTCAGGCTAGATATTGGTCAGGCAGGTCTGACGATGTTTCCCCTACAAGGGCCGATAAGCTGCAGAATCAGTCTAAGGGGCCGATTTCGGTAGCTAGAATCGGCCCGTGTATGGGGACCTTAAATAACACAAGGTACAATCTACATTCTACCTCCATGGCACTGTGGTATCTCCCATTCTTCCCTCTATGATTTCTTTGATCTAAGAATTGTTGGAGGAAGAATTCCACACACCCACCAGTATTTACAGTCAGATGGGTTAGAAAATTATCTCAAGATATCTCACAAAGATTTCACCCCCCATGAAACACAGGAGACGAATGCATAGGGCGCTCATTGAACTTTGCTCCATGTATGGTGGAGTTGCTCCAAATATCTGAAGCAATTCAATGAATTACTAAAACAAACATAATGACTAGGTCAGTGTCAAGGAACATGGTCTTCAGACCCCCCTACAGAACAGCTGCCACTTACCATTTGCCTGTTTGCCCCAGGAAAGTACAAACGACACTCTAGGATGGATGGGAACAGGCCACAACTTTATCAACACAGTAATTAAAGAATAAAATATTATCTAAATGATCAACACTACCCAGGAATGCTTGCCTACTCCACCTGCCATGCCGGCCACCCAGCTGCATAGTGATATGGTGGGCAAGTGAAGGTATAAGTAGGCCTCGCTCCAAACTTCTACCTCCCAGGACCATCACCCAAGAAGGCTGAACCAAATATAATTGTGTCGGACTGGCCCACCAGGATACCAGGAAAACTCCCAGTGGGCCCAGGTGTCAGTGGGCCCTCTTACTTCTGACTATTTGGCCAATTGCATGGTCATTCCCTATTTCTGTATGGGAAAAAGAGATAGAGAAAAGAAACTTGAATAATAAAGAAGTTGAGGGATTGAGGTTGAGTGAGGAGAGGAGGAATAATAGTTTAGAAAGTGGGCCTATGGTCCAAGGTTTTCTGGTGGGCCCCTGGCATCTCAGTCTGACACTGGCCAGGGGTACTAGCCCCCTTCCCACGTAGCTGTGATGTACCCACGAAAAAACCCGCCAAGAGAAGCCAAAACACCCAAACACCATTGCATTTCCCTCCACTCTCACAAAAACATCTTACAGTGGGTGGGGTGCTACTCTCCATGCTGCCAAAGGTGCACTGATTACTGATGCCTGCTATGGTCTCCTCCCAGCCAGCGGGTACTCTTTTCCCCCTATTACTCTCTGTGACCCCGATGTGATCTCCCCTGCTTCCATGCCTTCCTATCCTTGTCAAGGCTCCCCTTCTAGTACCCTTTGGGTTTGAGTAGCTCCATTATTGGCGCAACTGTAGGTTTATTGTCAGTGCTATTAGCCAGTGGTGTAATTACAGAGAAAGCAGTCCCTGCAGTTGCTGGGGGGCCCGGGGGACAGGGGGGTTCAGACCATGGTCTGCTTTCTCTATAGTTTAAGAGAAAAACCCCTCCCTACTGCTCTCCTACCCGAGAGCAAGCAGGTGAGGTGGGGGTGATGCTAGCCATTGGGGAATGGGAGTGTTGAGTTTGCATTATGTGCTGAGCCCATTAAGATTTTTTTGCAGGGGGGCCCGGCACAGGCTTGGTACACTGGTACCCTGCCACGATTAGCCTTATTTTGGAGGCTGATAGAGCAATAAACTCACGTTACTAAAGAATTGCCATTACTCCCCAGCTATCAGACTGGATCTCTGAAATAATTACTTGATACTCAATATTGCCCCATGGGTACCAGATCCTATTCACTATAACCCAGATTGGGAGCATCCAATATAACTGTAAAGACTCTACAGGGGGGCAAGTGCTAGAGCACTTAGGGGCACAAGTGTACCCTGGGGTGAGCTGGACTCTGCTCATAGTAACATAGTAACATAGAAGTTGGGTTGAAAAAAGACATACATCCATCACGTTCAACCTTAATGCCTATATAAAACCTGCCTAACTGCCAGTTGATCCAGAGGAAGGCAAAAAACCCCATCTGAAGCCTCTCTAATTTGCAGCAGAGGGGAAATAATTCCTTCCTGACTCCAAGAAGGCAATCGGACCGGTCCCTGGATCAACTTGCTCCACTCACCAAGTTGAAAATCCAGCACACAGAATAGAGTGAGGAGACGCAGCTACCCCTGTCCGTCCCGCCTGGCTTTAGGCGGGCAGTAAAGACAGGGCCTGATGCAAGTTGTGCCTACAGAAGCACCCTAACTGCCACATCTGCATGACGCACCTACATGCCACCCACCGCCGACCCCTCTTGGATCTACCACTAGGAAAAAATGCCCAATGTGTATTAATCCAATATTGCACTTTGGGTTATTTGTTACCCTTCTTTTGACCACAAACCTTACTATATACTTTGGATCCATTAAAACATTTGAATATTGTTAACACGTTGACTTTCTTATTGTTATAAATACCTTGATCCATAATGAATAATTAGCAGAAATGATGACGTTGGCCCTTTAATGCTCTGCTAACAGAAATTGCTTTCCTATGCGGAATATTGGCTGAAAAGGAAACAAAGGAAACGAAGGACAAAGCCTTCATGTCAATAGGAGCTTGGGATATTTATTCAGATCTAACTGTCATGGAACAATAGGCTATCATGGATCTGCAATCAGTCTAAACATAATTATAAAAGTGACAGGCAGAGGCAGTAACGGGGACTCGGCCAATAGAAATCTCAGATCTGCCGATAAGAAGTGGAGTACAGGACTTTGTCTGCTCACTTTGAGAATGTAGGAATCATTTGCCTGTAGATACAGTAGACATTTGTCACTAATGTGGAAGGTCACATTGAGCCCACCGGTTCCCAAGCACTGAATGAGGAGGATCAAGGGCCCGACTTTCTGTATTGTCCAACAATGTCAATAGTTTGAGCCTTTCTGCAAAGTTCTAGGTTTAGATTTATGTTTGAGCAACTGCAGTGATATTACTTGTATTTAGCCTTTGTATTTGGCCAGAAAGGAGACATAATATAGTGTATAAGCCTTATATGAAAAGACTTATTTTTATGGTATCTCTCTGTACAGGCTATGAGCAAACTTAGGGGGCTGTTCCTGCTGAATTGTGCTTAGTACAGGGGAATCTCTATGTGCCATAGTTTTATGGTATCTCTCTGTACAGGCTATGAGCAAACTTAGGGGGCTGTTCCTGCTGAATTGTGCTTAGTACAGGGGAATCCCTATGTGCCATAGTTTTATGGTATCTCTCTGTACAGGCTATGAGCAAACTTAGGGGGCTGTTCCTGCTGAATTGTGCTTAGTACAGGGGAATCCCTATGTGCCATAGTTTTATGGTATCTCTCTGTACAGGCTATGAGAAAACTTAGGGGGCTGTTCCTGCTGAATTGTGCTTAGTACAGGGGAATCCCTATGCTGCCATAGTTTTATGGTATCTCTCTGTACAGGCTATGGGCAAACGTAGGGGGCTGTTCCTGCTTAATTGTGCTTAGTACGGGGGAATCCCTATGCTGCCATAGTTTTATGGTATCTCTCAGTACAGGCTATAAGCAAACTTAGGGTGCTGTTCCTGCTGAATTGTGCTTAGTACAGGGGAATCCCTATGTGCCATAGTTTTATGGTATCTCTCTGTACAGGCTATGAGCAAACTTAGGGGGCTGTTCCTGCTGAATTGTGCTTAGTACAGGGGAATCCCTATGCTGCCATAGTTTTATGGTATCTCTCTGTACAGGCTATGGGCAAACGTAGGGGGCTGTTCCTGCTTAATTGTGCTTAGTACGGGGGAATCCCTATGCTGCCATAGTTTTATGGTATCTCTCAGTACAGGCTATAAGCAAACTTAGGGTGCTGTTCCTGCTGAATTGTGCTTAGTACAGGGGAATCCCTATGTGCCATAGTTTTATGGTATCTCTCTGTACAGGCTATGAGCAAACTTAGGGGGCTGTTCCTGCTGAATTGTGCTTAGTACAGGGGAATCCCTATGCTGCCATAGTTTTATGGTATCTCTCTGTACAGGCTATGGGCAAACGTAGGGGGCTGTTCCTGCTTAATTGTGCTTAGTACGGGGGAATCCCTATGCTGCCATAGTTTTATGGTATCTCTCAGTACAGGCTATAAGCAAACTTAGGGTGCTGTTCCTGCTGAATTGTGCTTAGTACAGGGGAATCCCTATGTGCCATAGTTTTATGGTATCTCTCTGTACAGGCTATGGGCAAACTTAGGGGGCTGTTCCTGCTGAATTGTGCTTAGTACAGGGGAATCCCTATGTGCCATAGTTTTATGGTATCTCTCAGTACAGGCTATGAGCAAACTAAGGGGGCTGTTCCTGCTGAATTGTGCTTAGTACAGGGGAATCCCTATGTGCCATAGTTTCATGGTATCTCTCTGTACAGGCTATGAGCAAACTTAGGGGGCTGTTCCTGCTGAATTGTGCTTAGTACAGGGGAATCCCTATGCTGCCTAAGAGGCTATAATTTTATTATAATTTTGTGTTATAACTATAATTACATGTATGTGGTGGGTCATTTCATCTTTGTCTATATTTGGCTAGCCATGTTGCTGACAGATATGTTTGATTCCATTCCCTCTTTGGCCACTAAGCCCATATAGTGTGTTTTTTTAGGAAAAAATTTGGAATTTTTCTAAGGGGCTATGGGAGTAATAAGGATGGTAGTGGCCAAGGCTACCCAGGGCCGGATTTCTTTCTATGTTGTATTTGACACAATATAAAAGGACAATAACAAGTGAATAAACAGTTTTAAAATACATTCTGGCCCATTATACAGAGATTTGTCTGCAGAATAAAAAAAGAAAAATAAGAGTGAATAGGAAACAATCCAATCTCCCACGTTATGTGCACAAAGCGGTGCTGTTCTTAATATCCGTCCCCGGAGCCCCTCAATGCTTAGCATAATCCCCCCGAACGGATCAATCTGACATTCACACAGACTAGAATCAGTGGAAGAGAGAAAGCTTTTAATCTATGGCTGCTTGTAAACGGATCTCTCCCAATTAGGAGTCTAGACCTGCCATCAATGCGCCGGTATATATAATAAAACCAAATATCAATACGCAGCTGTCGAGTGGAATACTAACGCCAATATACAGAAACTCTGGTTATATATGCCTTTCCCACAAATCAGCATTCTACATGTTCATGGGTATAGAGCATAATGCATACACCTACGGTACATACATTAAGCCTACATATGTATATATACAATAATCTATACCTCATAGACCGTACTGCTTTATCAGTTAATTACTGGTTGGGTAAAAATAAGGAAATATAGGAAAAATAATGATTTAAACATGAAATAAACCCAATAGGATTGTTCTGCCCCCAATAAGGGGTAATTATATCTTAATTGGGATCAAGTACAGGTACTGTTTTATTATTACAGAGAAAGGGAATCATTTAACCATTAAATAAACCCAATAGGGCTGTTCTGCCCCAATAAGGGGTAATTATATCTTAGTTGGGATCAAGTACAGGTACTGTTTTATTATTACAGAGAAAAGGGAATCATTTAACCATGAAATAAACCAAATAGGGCTGTTCTGCCCCAATAAGGGGTAATTATATCTTAGTTGGGATCAAGTACAGGTACTGTTTTATTATTACAGAGAAAGGGAATCATTTAACCATTAAATAAACCCAATAGGGCTGTTCTGCCCCCAATAAGGGGTAATTGTATCTTAGTTGGGATCAAGTACAGGTACTGTTTTATTATTACAGAGAAAGGGAATCATTTAACCATTAAATAAACCCAATAGGGCTGTTCTGCCCCAATAAGGGGTAGTTATATGTTAGTTGGGATCAAGTACAGGTACTGTTTTATTATTACAGAGAAAGGGAATCATTTAACCATTAAATAAACCCAATAGGGCTGTTCTGCCCCCAATAAGGGGTAATTGTATCTTAGTTGGGATCAAGTACAGGTACTGTTTTATTATTACAGAGAAAAGGGAATCATTTAACCATGAAATGAACCCAATAGGGCTGTTCTGCCCCCAATAAGGGATAATTATATCTTAGTTCGGATCAAGTACAGGTACTGTTTTATTATTACAGAGAAAGGGAATCATTTAACCATTAAATAAACCCAATAGGGCTGTTCTGCCCCCAATAAGGGGTAATTGTATCTTAGTTGGGATCAAGTACAGGTACTGTTTTATTATTACAGAGAAAAGGGAATCATTTAACCATTAAATAAACCCAATAGGGCTGTTCTGCTCCAATAAGGGATAATTATATCTTAGTTGGGACCAAGTACAGGTACTGTTTTATTATTACAGAGAAAAGGGAATCATTTAACCATTAAATAAACCCAATAGGGCTGTTCTGCCCCCAATAAGGGGTAATTATATCTTAGTTGGGATCAAGTACAGGTACTGTTTTATTATTACAGAGAAAAGGGAATCATTTAACCATTAAATAAACCCAATAGGGCTGTTCTGCCCCCAATAAGGGGTAATTATATCTTAGTTGGGATCAAGTACAGGTACTGTTTTATTATTACAGAGAAAAGGGAATCATTTAACCATTAAATAAACCCAATAGGGCTGTTCTGCCCCAATAAGGGGTAATTATATCTTAGTTGGGATCAAGTACAGGTACTGTTTTATTATTACAGAGAAAGGGGAATCATTTAAACATTAAATAAAGATACCAGTATGCAGCTGAATATAATTCTCTGCAGATCCACCCTACAGCCTGATGTTTTTAGACAGAGCTCACACTCAGCCGGAACTCGAGGCAATGTTATAGGGCAGGAGTGACTCGAGGTGAACTGCCATTTACTTCTCTTTCATTAACCCTCCCCGGCCTGTCATTACATATGGCAGGCTTAGCATTTTCCCTATCAAATAAGTGAGCCCTGCTAATCTCAGGAGGTCGGCATTTTTTCTTTTTCCGCTGCTCAAATTGATGAGCGCGACAAGGTCAGCAATTTCCTGTTTATCGACAGAGCACTATTTACCTTTAAAAGTATTAAAATGCCATTTCTACGCCCAGGGTTCATACGCGGCAAACCCCGAGAGCCTTTTTTGCCAATTAGATCATTAAGCCCTCCTACTTATTTTATTTTCTCCTTTTGCCTTTTAAAGGTTAAGATAACTTTTACGATTAGGGGTTTTTTTTTTTCCCTTGTATAGAAATGTCAGTTCACATTAGAATTAAAATGAAAAGTGACATTAAGGGAAAGAGAGAGTTGAAATAGTGAGGTTTTGTAGTAGAAAAGTTGGTGCCACTCAGACATCGGTATTTCAGGCCGCGAGTAACTAGCAGTGCCTGACTGCACCCCATAATGGTGGGAATCATGGGTACTGGTATTGCACCCATCTCCCATAGACTCCATTTTAATCACATAATTCACATTTTTAAAACTGATTCCATGTACTTAATAAGATATAATTACCCCTTATTGGGGGCAGAACAGCCCTATTGGGTTTATTTAATGGTTAAATGATTCCCTTTTCTCTGTAATAATAAAACAGTACCTGTACTTGATCCCAACTAAGATATAATTACCCCTTATTGGGGGCAGAACAGCCCTATTGGGTTTATTTAATGGTTAAATGATTCCCTTTTCTCTGTAATAATAAAACAGTACCTGTACTTGATCCCAACTAAGATATAATTACCCCTTATTGGGGCAGAACAGCCCTATTGGGTTTATTTAATGGTTAAATGATTCCCTTTTCTGTAAGGCCACTCACCGTCCACGGGGTCTCCGGCGATCTCCGGGGGAACACACGCGCCGCATGCGTTCCAGTGCGCATCGGCGCCGCAACTGACGCGGACGCGCGCCTTGCCGTATGTGTATTGACGCATGTGTATTGATGCATGCATATTGACGTATGTGTATTGCCGTATGTGTATTGACGCATGCGTATTGACGCACGCTGCGCCGGCGTCCTTACACGGAAGGCCTTTAAAAGGCCAAAATAGATAACCATCAGTGCTCGGTTATCTTTACCAGCTACCTAGTGTTAGTACCATTTGGAAACCTGTTTATTGACCCTTGCCTGTTTCTTCGACCTGTGAACTTTGCTGCCTGCCTCGACCCGGACCCGTCTGACTACTCTTTTGCCTACTCCATGGTACTTCGTCTCTCGGCCTTCCAGCCTCTCTCCACTGCTGTGCTTCCTGTCTCATCTCCAGGTTAAGCCTCCAGCCTAGTGCGAGGTGCTTGCGGGTGACATTCTCGTCTGACCAGCTCGGCCTGACATTTTCTCTGTAATAATAAAACAGTACCTGTACTTGAGTCCAACTAAGATATAATTACAAACAAGCCAAGGCACACATACATGCTAGGCCCCATCAGCCAATGAATGGGCAGAGTTCTACCTTTTGCTACCACACTACTTCCTGTTACAGTTAGAGGTGCATCACTTCCTGTCAGCTGATCTCTGACTTGAATAACACAGAAATATAAATGCCCCACTATGCGGCCCCAGTCCCATCACATTACACAGAATGGCAGCAGTATAAATACTACACTATGTAAATAATTCTATGTTTATATCAGGGACAGAGATATGCTGAAAAGATAATATTTATGTATTTCCATTAACATTCTCTATACAATGGTGTTTTCATTCCCATTGAAGGCTGTGAAGGTGACTCTTTCTGATCCGTTGCCGTTACCTGATTTGCCTTCTGGGGTTTGTTCCTCGCCCCCCCCCCCCCATACAAACAGTACATTCCTATGGTACATTCCGATCCCCGCATTCTGTGTAGCGATTCAAACAGCTTCTCTCGTATGTTTACTTCCCAATCAGGTTCAAGGCTTTTTCTCTCACTTAAATGATTAACCTAACAAAGAATAATTTCCTTTTTCTGATGTAAAGCCTTATTGGATAAAGTGGGTAAATTATCAGGATCTATTGCGCTACACCATTTAATTTCATTTTAACCACATTGTGCAATTTGGCAATGAAAGGGGGTCAGCGTTGGACTTATATAAGCAGTAAAGGGCTAGTATGATTATTATTAACATTTATTTATAAAGCGCCAACATATCCCGCAGCGCTGTACAATAAGTGGGTTTCATACATTGGGCATACAGAGTAACATATAAAGCAACCAATAACCGATACAAGAGGGGAAGAGAGCCCTGCCCAAAAGAGCTTACACTCTACAAGGAGTAACATATAAAGCAATCAGTAACCGATACAAGAGGGGAAGGGAGCCCTGCCCAAAAGAGCTTACACTCTACAAGGAGTAACATATAAAGCAATCAGTAACCGATACAGGAGGGGAAGAGAGCCCTGCCCAAAAGAGCTTACACTCTACAAGGAGTAACATATAAAGCAATCAGTAACCGATACAAGAGGGGAAGAGAGCCCTGCCCAAAAGAGCTTACAATCTACAAGTATACCTTCAATTTTTCACATTTAATTGAACGGCAACTTTACCATTGGTCTTCATTTTTTTTTTATTGTTTTTGAGTGATTTGCTCTCTTCTGACTCTTTCCAGCTTTCAAACAGGGGTCAGCGACCCCCCTGACAGCCAATATTGCTCTGTGAGGCTGCAATTTTATTGTACTTTTTTATTACTTATTTTTCTATTTGGGCCTTTCTCCTAGTCATAGTTATATAGTGTAACGCTTGCTTGGCTATATTTAGACAAAACACAGGCTAGTGTTAGGTTTAGAGCAGGATGGACCTTCGCTAGGTGGAAGATACCAGACAGAGCAAGGGTGTAGTTGCACTACAACTCACTGTAGCTGTGTAGTGCAGATTTAGCAAAGATGAACACCAGAAGGTTCTTGCAGTTGAACTATAGTACAAGTTTATTGTCAGAGACAAATGATGATGCATTGTTAAGTCAAATATACTCACAAGCAGATGTTATATGATAGTACTCTGAGGACAACAAGAGAGGATGCACACCAGTTTATCCCACCTCCCCTTGGAGTCTGGGCAGGGTAAATGCACCTGGGCAGCTTTGCACCCCTATGGAAGCAGTCAGGATATATACCTCAGTCCTCAGGTTGATAACCCCTAGCTTTAGGAGTCCTAAAGCCGACTGTGGAACAGGGTTGAGATACTGCCTGTCTCCTATGTCTTAAACCGTGGCCCTATGCTGGGGCAACATTGCCTGTATGGAAGATACTTCCTTTCTACTTCCTGGATGGGGCTTGAAACTGCTCTTGCTTCCTTCCCTCTCTATCTCACCCTCCTAGAGAGTGCTCTTACAAGAGTAACTATCTAACTGGTCCTTGTTCACGGGGTTCCTGTCTCCGACTTCACCAGAGTGGATGGTAACACTTTGGGGCAATAAGGCTTTACTGGGGCCTATTCCGATCCCAGGCTCAGTGGAGCTGTTCCTTGAGATTTAGAGGCAGCCAAAGAGGAAGCCACACCTCCTTGCTAAACACTATATTGGATTGCAAGGGTTGTGACCACCCAATTAAACCAATAGGCATAAGTGCATAACTATAAACTGATACATGGGTTTTTGCCCAGTAACAGCAGAAACTAAAGAAGTGGTAGGGTTCAAAGCCATAATAAAATAGCAATAAATGATAGGAGCAGGATGAAGCAGACAAAGAATCGGTGTCTCAATGTAGTAGGACAGAGAGAGCGAAGAGACTGGGACAGGAAGGAATGAGGCAGAGCGGGCAAAGGATCAGAGACTTGAGCAAGAATAGAGAGCTAGGGTCATGCCACAGTTCCCAGAATAAGCCAATGTGCAGGCTGCTGGGGTGATGTAATAAAGTCAGGGAAACAGGTGGAAAGGAGAATGAATGGGAAAAGAGTGCTTGCAACCACTCTCTTGGCCCAGTGGTTAAGGAGATCAGTCAACAACCAAGAGGTCCTAGGTCGAAACCCCAGCAGATCCTACACACTATAATGCAAGTTGTGTTGCATCCAATGCAAAGATCTGGCAGGTCTTGCACCATTGTTAGCTGTAATGAACTAACATGCAGTTTGTGCATGAAAAATATATTTGGCTATTTGTGTGTGTATCCCCTAGTGTACACAGCAAGGATATTGAAAGTGACAACTCAATATCTGACGGACAGCTGGCACAGTTAAGGGCCACTGGGTGTAAGCAGCTGCCCTCTTATTAGCCATTTGCTTTGGGAAACTGTTAATTTCTCGAACCCATTAGCCTTTTTGTTTTACATGGAGCGTTCAAGCATTGCAACCTTCTTAAACTGAAATTACGGGAGAAAGCTATATGAATGCATTCAGTGTACTGTATGCATAATGCATTAATAAATATTCTTAAATGATGGCTACACTGCTGTAAGGAGATGGGAAATGCTATAGTGAATATATTGCCTGTGGTGTCCCCTGTGTGGTGGGAAGATGTTCCACTTAACTGTATCCCTATTATGTGCTTTAATTCTCTCACAAAGGTCTTTTAGAAAGGAAATCCTTCCAAACGGAAAGATTAAAAGAGTAGTCTTCTTTTTTTACTCCATAATTGGAGAGAAAGTCGCCCCCTTTTCAATAGAAAAGTCAAAAAGTCTTTGATTTCCTAAATAGGGGGAGACGTCACACTTAGAAATGGACAGGTCAAAAGAACAGTCTTGTATCTGACTTCTTAATCTAATGCGGTCACCTTACAAATGGACAAGACGAAGAGCAGTCTTCTTTTTAACTCTCTAATCGGAGGGGAAGGAGACCTTACAAATGAACAGGTTAAAAAAGTAGTCTTCTTTTTCGACTCCCTAATTGGAGGGTAAGTAACCTTTACAAATGGACAGTTTGAAAGTAGAGTCTTCATTTTGATTTCCTAATTGGAGGGGAAGGATCCCTTACAAATATACAGGTTATAAAAGTAGGCTTCTTTTTTGACTCCCTAATTGGATGGGAAGTAACCCTTACAAATGGACAGTTTGAAAGTGGAGTCTTCATTTTGACTTCCTAATTGGAGGGGAAAGATCCCTTAAAAATAGACAGGTTATAAAAGTAGTCTTTTTTGACTCCCTAATTGAAGCAGAAGTAAACCTTTTGAATGGACAAGTCAAGAAGTCTTTAGATTTCTACTTGGGGGAAAGTAATCTTTCAAATGGACAAGTCAAAGAGCAGCTTTCGTGTTGACTCCCTACATTTATGGGGAGTCACCCTTACAAATGGACAGGTTGAGTGAGAAGTCTTCTCTTTGACTTCTTACTTTGATGGCAGAAAGGTTCTGCACATAATTCAGCTGAATAGACAGGATGGGTGCAATGGCACTTGGTGTAACTATTCAGAAGTTCAAGGAGGACAAGTCAAAGAACAGCTTTTGCTTTGACTCCCTACATTTATAGGGAGTCATCCTTATAACTAGACAGGTTGAGTGAGAAGTCTTCTCTTTGACTTCTTACTTTGATGGCAGAAGGATGGGTGCAAGTTCGAGAAGTTCAAGGAGCTTGTTTAGATGCAAGTAGCCTTCATAAATTATGCCAATAAGGGCAACATCTGTCTATTGTCGTGAAACTGCACTTGGGGCTGTCTACGTAAATGACCCTTTTGGTCTGTGACAGGGGCCTTAGATATGGTTTAAAAACCCAGTGGGTTGGAAAATTGTTATTGAATATTAATATGTAATACACAATAGAAAGTTTGAAGCATTCCCATGACTGTTATTTATTTCTCAGTGGAGTTCCATAACCACATGGTTGGGTAACTCAGGGTCACCCAATTGGCACCAATTCCATGCTACCTACTCAATGATATTTCAAGTGCTTTTTGGCATTCAGATTTAGTGATTAAATAATGCTTTAGACTTTTCTTAATTGCCAATTTGCCTGACTTTCTTCTGGTTTCTGCCTAATTTGTTTGCTTCCCAGGCAAAATATGCTTGTTATTTTCTCTTAAGTGTCTCTTTAAAAAAAGCTCTTCTTCCTCTGTGTGTGTTTGAGGGCATTACACAAGCAACCAGTCAACAATCTTGGAAATGTCAAGACAGTGTAAATGCATTTTCTGAATAACAGAAACCACTCAAAATAAAACTTCATTTTGTTATTTCCTCTGGGATAAAAGCTATATTCCATAGCGCTCTTACTGTATCCGCAGGAGAGGGGGGGATTAGATCAAGAAAAGATTGTGCAATTTGGTTTCCATTTCCATATAAACCGGTGCCGTTGTTGTGCCTAATAAAAATCTGTCATTCAAGGTCACTATGGGGACCTTGACAAATATTGTAGAGCGATATCCCAGGCACCTTTGAAATGTTTTATCATCCGCCTTTATTTGAAGAGTCTTAAGAGCCCCATCATGAGCCCGGAGACTGTTGTTCGATGTAATTAACTGTAAATATGTGCGTCTCCGGGTGTCGTTATGTCTTTGTTACACGGATAGGATTTTCCAATCTTTCTTGGAGCATAAAATAAACAAATACATGTGCAAGCGCTATTGGTGACCAGGGGGTAATTTATCCCTCCGGTCCATTGTTTTCATGTCCAATCTAGGTCCACCGGAGCAAAGCTACACAGCATCCTAACAGGTTTATGGCTCTAACATTCGAACTGAGACTTCTTCTCAGCTTGAGAGAAAAAAATGTGCACTTTGGTGACGTTGTCTCTGATAGGATTAAAAGCAAGAATACTGGAACCATTTGCTGTGTGTGCCGATAGGCCCTCTTCTGGGAGATAATCCGTAATTCTTAATATATAGAAATCAAGATTTTCTCCTGTGAGTCTAATTTTTAGTCATCGAATAGTCATGAGCGAATTTTTTTGCCAGGCATGGATTCACAGCGAATTTCCGCATTTCGCTATTGGCAAAACTTCCATGAAAATTCGCAGCGGAAAAATTTGTTGCATGGAATTTTTTTGTCACACCTCATTATCGGGCGTGGTCGTATCAAAAAAGGGCTCGGTTGCGTCAAAATTGGGCACGGGTGACAAAAAAAAATAGACGCTTGTGACAAAAAAGACGCGGATGAAAAAAATGTGCAACAAATGCGTTTTGTGAATTCGCTGTTTTGCGAATTTTATTGTTCTTTTGTGAATTTTATGGCAAAGCGAAATGGGATAGATTCACCCATCACTATCGTCGAAATATAAAGTAATATTGCCAGCTCATTAACTTGATAGCGCTGTAGATACTGTTCAACTGGCAGACACAGTGATAAGTACCAATGACCTTATGTATTTACTTAATCATATGGATACACCAAATCCATTATTTTTAGGTTCATCTGAACCCCAAATCGTTCGAGAAAGATCCGGCCAAATACTGAAGCGAATTGAAATCCTAATTCTAATTTGCATATGGAAATTAGGCTATAAAAGGGTTAAATAGAAAAAGTTAAAAAATGTTTTACTTCTGTGTTCATGTAACCAAAAGTCCCATGATTTTAATGATTTGGATTTTGTTTGGGTCAAAACAGGTGGCAACCCTGTTTAGATTGGTAGGTGTGGGTTAGGTGTGCTGGGTTTACTTGGATGGGTTGAACTTGATGGACACTGGTCTTTTTTCAACCCTATGTAACTATGTAACCCTACTCCGTTCATCCTTTATTTGGGCCTGAAGAGGAGAAAAATAATTTTTTAAAATTTGAATTATTGGCTTTTGCTGGTGTCTATGGGAAAAATGGAAATGGTTTGATTAAAATGGAGTCTATTGGAGATAACCAATTCCATTAACAAATGGAATTTTTCACACAAATAACTGCAGGCAAGTAGAACTGCGCTTGCAAACATAAATGGCCCCTGGAATGTTGAATCATAACTGTACGATTTTGTAGCCAACACATTGGTGAAAGTTGAAGGCATTCTTCCAGAGAAGAGAGAAACCTGTTGTTTAAAAAGGGGAGTTACACCCACCAGTTAACCCTTTACATGTCCAGATGGGTGAATCTGTCCCATTTTGCTTTGCCAACACATTCACGAAATGGCTGAAAAATTGGTGATTTGGCAAAAAATGTGCAGAATGCGACTACTTGACTTTTTTGGTGCTCATGACTTTTTTTGATTCAATAGCGACTATTTTTTTTGACAATTTTCTTTACATTTTTATATGTGACCGTCACTTTTTCCTTTTTTGATTTTTTTTGATGCATTGAATTTTGCCGGACATTTTGCCAAAAATTTGTTCAATGGCAAAATACAGAATTTGCCAGCAAATCCATGGCTGACATATTTTGCTCATCGTAGTGAACAGTGTTTTGATCACAATAAAATGTTACTCAACACTTGTTGAAACAAAAGAAATGGAATCTCCCACCGACTGATACTCCGAAAGGCAATTCCATTTATCAGTGTTACTTAGTAGTTTCCAATGCACACAATATGCCAACAGAGCTGCCGGAGGTACAGATCACGTCTTTTTACATTAAATCCCTTTGCTGAAATGTTACTGAGAGACACGGGAGTCACAGTATGTCCTGACAACCAGATGGACACATGCAAACATGAATAGTATCTTAGATAAAATATCTGTTCTTATAGGTGCTCTGGGCATCAACAAAAAGATCACCATAGGGCGGAAAAATGTCAGAATCATAATGGGCAAAATATCTCTTACTTCAGTACCGAAATAGTTTGGGACAACCGGCTTGTCTATGTGGCAGAACAGGCACTCTCGTGTCGAGACAATAGTCGACATATGTAACCCCCCAGGAGCCAATCAACAAATGATTTGGAATGATCACCATGGACTGAGAACCCTTGGCAACGTTACCGAAATCAAAACCTTGGAACCTCTTTCTTACCACTAGGATAAGTCAGTTTAGGATTGTTTTGGATTTTTTGGGTCAAAGTTTGCAGAATAAGCAACGTTATTTCATTCGAAGTTCTTGTTTTATTTGAAAACGTAAATAAAAACAAATTTAATTGATTTTAAATGTCATCATTTCGTTTTCCTACTTCTACTAAATAACAATCAGTCCTAATGCAGAGGAAGTTCGCAAATTTGTTTCTTCTAATTGTGCGGCTTTCGGCATAAATATTCCATTCACGTTGCCATTTAGTCTGTGTTTCATGTCACAATAAAGACAAGAGGGCTGAGCATCTCATCTATCAGAAGACCAAAAAGCTACTGTACTGTCAAAGTGGCAGAACAGTTATTTGTAGTTTTATGTGTTTCAATAAACAGTTAGGGGCCCATTTACTAGGGATGCATCGAATACCGAACCGAATCCTAATTACCATGTGCTAATTATGATTTGGAAGGGTTAAATGTTACCCTTTTACACTTCCGTGTTTATGCAGGATTCGGACTTGGCTCAGCATGGACAGTGGATTCGGCCGAATCCGGACCCTGCCAAAAAAGGCCGAATCCTGGCCGTATACCGAACCGAATTCTGGATTCCGTGCATCCCTACCATTTACTAAGCATCAGATTTTTTTTTCTAAATTCGGATTTTACCTTTGCTTTTAACGCTAAAAGTCGCAGGGAATAGAAGTTTACAAAGCATTTTAACTCTTGTTAATATGTAGCGTGGTGGCAGGGTCAGTCTGGGCCACCGGGACAAAACCCGGCGTTAAACTTATGCACGCTCAGGGGAGGACGTCAGGTGGGGGACCCTGCATGGGGTTAGGAAAGCTCAGTGGGGGGCCCCTTCAGGGGGTAAGGGAGGCTTAGCAGGGGCCCCTGCGGGGGGTTAGGGAGGCTCAGCGGTGGCCGCTTCGGGGGTAAGGGAGGCTCAGCGGTGGCCCCTTCGGGGGGTAAGGGAGGCTCAGTGGGGGGCCCCTTCAGGGGGGTAAGGGAGGCTTGGCGGGGGGTTAGGGAGGCTCAGCAGTGGCCCCTTTGGGGGGTAAGGGAGGCTCAGTGGGGGGCCCCTTCAGGGGGTAAGGGAGGCTCAGTGGGGGGCCCCTTCAGGGGGGTAAGGGAGGCTTGGCGGGGGGTTAGGGAGGCTCAGCGGTGGCCCCTTTGGGGGGTAAGGGAGGCTCAGTGGTGACCCCTTCGGGGGGTTAGGGAGGCTCGTGGGGGGCCCCTTCAGGGGGGTAAGGGAGGCTTGGCGGGGGGTTAGGGAGGCTCAGCGGTGGCCCCTTCAGGGGGTAAGGGAGGCTCAGCGGTGGCCCCTGCGGGAGGATAGGGAGGCTCAGCGGTGGCCCCTTCGGGGGGTAAGGGAGGCTCTGTGGAGGTTTAGGGGTTGCAGGGAACACGGCCGGCCAGGGCAGCTGCACCAGTGGGTCCTGAACCCCCCAGTCCAACCCTGCGTGGTGGAGTATCAGTGTGCTGTGTACCTTTAAAGAAACCAAGGATTACAAAAATACATTGAAACTCTTTTATAAGTTGGTAAAAATATTACCTGGGTAAAAATGAATGTACCCAACGATGAGAGAACCCCGTCAAATTCCCCAATATACGTTATGCTTCATTACATCCCACCTCTGCTCTTATTCCCACACAAAGTGCTGAGCCATTGAAGCCTAAATGCCCGGGGGCTGCCGCTAACCGCGCTTTAGAAACTTTACACCACTTGGAGCCATTGATTGCGAGACTTCACTGTAAGAAATCCATAGTCATTAGCCGTCTGGCAGTGCGTCTTTAGCATAATGAAATAATAAAACGAGAAGAGAAAAGCCCCTCGGTTCCCAGCAGTCGGAGCCATACCGTTAGCGCGTAGCAAAGTTCCAGAGACTGTAAGTAAATTACAGAATGAAGTACAAGCTGGAATTAAAGGTCACTCGTTTCTGCTCGCTGTAATTGCCATCTGTCAATACTCGGGTAACGTAATTAAGTCCTTGAAGTGTGATAAAGACGGGGAGATTTGGGATATAAATGGCAGTTTTTCCTCTGACCTACTGCAACCTAAAACCTAATATTTATACAAACAAGCGCGTGTGTGTGTTACATATAACACCAAAATCATGAAATTAAAGGGGACCTGTCACTAGTGATGGGCGAAATGTTTCGACAGGCATGGATTCACGGCGAATTTCCGTGTTTCGCCATTGGCGGATTGTTTCGCGAAACGGATGAAAAAATTCACCGCATGTCCAAAAATTGGCGACAAAATAATAGCCGTGCAACGAAATAATAGCCGCGGGCGACAAAATAATAGCCGCAGGCGACGAAATAATAGCTGTGTGACGAAATAATAGCAGTGGACAACAAAAGAATAGCCGTGCGACAAAATAATAGCCGCGCAACGAAATAATAGCTGCGTGCGACAAAATAATAGCCGCAGGCGATGAAATAATAGCTGTGCGACAAAATAATAGCAGTGGACAACAAAAGAATAGCCGTGCGACAAAATAATAGCCGCGCAACGAAATAATAGCCACGGGCAACAAAATAATAGCCGCAGGCGACTAAATAATAGTTGTGCGATGAAATAATAGGCGTGGACAACAAAAGAATAGCCGTGCGACAAAATAAAAGCCACGACGACAAAATAATAGCCGTGTGACAAAATAATAGCCGCGCAATGAAATAATAGCCGCGGGCGACGAAATAATAGCCGCGCAACGAAATAATAGCTGCAGGCAACAAAATAATAGCCGCAGGCGACAAAATAATAGCCGCGCAACGAAAATAATAGCCGCAGGCAACAAAATAATAGCAGCGCAACGAAATAATAGCTGTGCGACTAAATAATAGGCGTGGACAACAAAAGAATAGCCGTGCGACAAAATAAAAGCCACGGCAACAAAATAATAGCCGCGCAATGAAATAATAGCTGCGGGCGACGAAATAATAGCCGCGCAACGAAATAATAGCCGCGCAACGAAATAATAGCCGCAGGCGACAAAATAATAGCAGCGCAACAAAATAATAGCTGTGCGACTAAATAATAGCTGTGGACGACAAAAGAATAGCCGTGAGACAAAATAAAAGCCACGGCAACAAAATAATAGCCACAGGCAACAATTTTTTCTGGCACACGACATTTTCGCCGTTTTGAGAATTTTTTGCCCGTTTCGCTTCGCCGAAAAATTAGCGAATCTTTCAAAAGATCCGCGAAACGGGCGAAAAATTCTCAAAACGGCGAAAATGTCGTGCGCCAGAAAAAACAGATTCGCTCATCACTACCTGTCACCCTAAGAAATGATTCCAAATCGTTTTCTATCATGTAAGCAGAGCAAATTAAACTTTACTTACACTATATAAATTATTTCAATTTTCTTTCCTTCGGTCTTGGAATTTACAGTCACAGCCAGTAGGCAGCCACCATTTTGTGAACATTGTTATAAAGAATTTTTTTTTCTATCAGTAAAATTACTCTAAACAGCCTCCAGAATGTCCTACCTTTGTCCCAGCATTCTGTCTGACCTGGTTCCTCAATTAGAAGTTAATCCTTTCTTGTGCAGAGTGAAGCCCCGCCCCCACTTCCTGTTCAGTTCTCTCTTCAATTCGACTACCTGTAGATGACCTGGAGAGCCTTCTGGGCATGCCTGGAGGCAGCAGGAGTCAGTCTGTGCATTAGCAGGGTTTTTTTTTTTATGAGAGACCTGAACAGGAAGTGGGGGCGGGGCTTCACAGTAATTTTACTGATAGAAAAAAAAAAGGTTTACTTGTTCTTTAAGGCAAGCATTTGCTATCTAGGTGATATCTAGGAAGTGGTGAATGCAAAGTTAACGTAATTGTGATTAAAAATCTGAGCTGTCAATCATATATTGCCTGCCCCGCCTCTATGCCTGCGGCATAGAGGCGGGGCAGGCAATATATGATTGACAGCTCAGATTTTTAAATATATTTATAACATGTATGGATGATTTAATTAAAACATGGGTTTCATGTTAAAAAGGGTTTTTAATATACAGGACTGTTTTGCTATAGAAACTATGGGTTAAACAATTACTACTTTATTTATTAAAATATATATTTTATTAATACGCACTTGCTAATCCCATTTCTCCAGGGAATGTTTATCAACCTGAGTAACAAGGGAATGGTAATAGAGTTATGTATATTCTATAATTCAGCCTTTTTTCTTCTTTTAATATACATACATGTATAATAAGACATATAAATTCATAATAATATATGAGGCTGCAGCCTGATGTGTATAAATAACATATCAACTTCATCTATTTATATTAATGTTTCCCTGAGACAGTACAGTATGAGGGTACAGCTTATTGTGTGCCCAGAACATTCCTTCTCTGTATATTTGTATTTATACATATGGGTAGGAGGTGCCATAGTGTTTCCCTTAGACAGTACAGTATGGGGGTACAGCTTATTGTGTGCCCAGAGCATTCCTTCTCTGTATATTTGTATTTATACATATGGGAGGGAGGTGCCATAGTGTTTCCCTTAGACAATACAGTATGGGGGTACAGCTTACTGTGTGCCCAGAACATTCCTTCTCTGTATATTTGTATTTATACATATGGGTAGGGGGTGCCATAGTGTTTCCCTTAGACAGTACAGTATGGGGGAACAGCTTATTGTGTGCCCAAAACATTCCTTCTCTGTATATTTGTATTTATACATATGGGATGGAGGTGCCATAGTGTTTCCCTTAGACAGTACAGTATGGGGGTACAGCTTATTGTGTGCCCAGAACATTCCTTCTCTGTATATTTGTATTTATACATATGGGATGGAGGTGCCATAGTGTTTCCCTTAGACAGTACAGTATGGGGGTACAGCTTATTGTGTGCCCAGAACATTCCTTCTCTGTATATTTGTATTTATACATATGGGTAGGGGGTGCCATAGTGTTTCCCTTAGACAGTACAGTATGGGGGTACAGCTTATTGTGTGCCCAGAACATTCCTTCTCTGTATATTTGTATTTATACATATGGGTAGGAGGTGCCATAGTGTTTCCCTTAGACCAGGGATCCCCAACCTTTTTTACCCGTGAGCCACACTCAAATGTACAAAGAGTTGGGGAGCAACACAAGCATAAACATGTTACTCCAAATAAGCCCCTGCCAAATAAGGGCTGTTATTGGCTATTTGGTAGCTCTTATGTGGACTGGCAGCCTACAGAAGGTTCTGTTTGGCAGAACACCTAGTTTTTATGCAACCATAAATTGCCTTCAATCCAGGAATTCAAAAATAAGTCCCTGCTTTGAGACCACTGGGAGCAACATCCAAGGGGTTGGGGAGCAACATGTTGCTCACGAGCCACTGGTTGGGGAACACTGCCTTAGACAGTACAGTATGGGGGTACAGCTTATTGTGTGCCCAGAACATTCCTTCTCTGTATATTTGTATTTATACATATGGGTAGGAGGTGCCATAGTGTTTCCCTTAGACAGTTCATAGAACATAAATGAAACATTTCACATTTTACATATTTCAGGCACATCTCTATTATAGAAATAAAGCCAGTGTAATTTATGCATTTTGTACACTTAGCCACATCCCCTTTACTAATGAAATGAATGGTGTCCCGTATGCACCAAAAGTAGCATTTTGTCCATATTTCCAACCCCATAACCATTAAATTCAGGAATTTATCCTCCTAGAAAATCTTTGCAGCTGGCAAATCGAGTACTGCACCATCTATCTGCTGTATTATTAACAAGGACACACAATTTCAGTATTAGAATAGTGTTGAGCAGACTGTCTCTGGCAATATTTTCCACTTGGAGCCAGACCAACGTACAGCAAAAGAAAGAACAAAAATAAATATGGAAACTAGAATTGCAAAAATAAGGTTTCTTGCCGAAGTGTCCATCTGTATAAATAATCTCTGATTTGGTTGAATTTAAATGATATATTTAATATAGATACGGGTATGAGATCCGTTATCCGGAAACCCGTTATCCAGAAAGCTCCGAATTACGAAAAGCCCCTCTCCCATAGACTCTATTTTAATCAAATAATTCAGAATTTTAAAAATGATTTCCTTTTTTTCTGTAGCAATAGAACAGTACCTGTACTTGATCCCAACTAAGATATAATTACCCCTTATTGGGGCAGAACAGCCCTATTGGGTTTATTTAATGGTTAAATGATTCCCTTTTCTCTGTAATAATAAAACAGTACCTGTACTTGATCCCAACTAAGATATAATTACCCCTTATTGGGGGCAGAACAGTCCTATTGGGTTTATTTAATGGTTAAATGATTCCCTTTTCTCTGTAATAATAAAACAGTAGCTATACTTGATCCCAACTAAGATATAATTACCCCTTATTGGGGGCAGAACAGCCCTATTGGGTTTATTTAATGGTTAAATGATTCCCTTTTCTCGGTAATAATAAAACAGTACCTGTACTTGATCCCAACTAAGATATAATTACCCCTTATTGGGGGCAGAACAGCCCTATTGGGTTTATTTAATGGTTAAATGATTCCCTTTTCTCTGTAATAATAAAACAGTAGCTATACTTGATCCCAACTAAGATATAATTACCCCTTTTTGGGGGCAGAACAGCCCTATTGGGTTTATTTAATGGTTAAATGATTCCCTTTTCTCTGTAATAATAAAACAGTACCTGTACTTGATCCCAACTAAGATATAATTACCCCTTATTGGGACAGAACAGCCCTATTGGGTTTATTTAATGGTTAAATGATTCCCTTTTCTCTGTAATAATAAAACAGTACCTGTACTTGATCCCAACTAAGATATAATTACCCCTTATTGGGGGCAGAACAGTCCTATTGGGTTTAATTAACGTTTAATTGATTTTTTTAGTAGACTTAAGGTATGGAGATCCAAATTAAGGAAAGATCCCTTATCCAAAATACCCTTGGTCCCGAGCATTCTGGATAAAGGGTCCTATACCTGTAACAGGTTTTTGGACATGGGGGTACCGAAGGTCTCTATTACCCCAAGTAGATTACCTCAGACCTGGTTAAACTTTCGTACTGGGCTTCCAGACCCAATGCCTGTTGCTGCTCCCCCGGCCGCCGGTGTCCTTCCCTGACACGTTTCACTTATGTGCGTAAGGAGGGGGGGCTCTGCGGGGGGTTAGGGGGGTGCTTCAGGGGGATGGAGCATGTCAGTTCTAAAAACAGCCCAAAACTAAGCAAAAGCCACTTTGAAAGTAGCCCAAAAATAGCCCAATATGCGCAATGAAAAAAGATTCTAACAAAAAAAAGGTATCTATGGGAAAACCTTAGAGTTGTACACAGGTTGAGCCTGAAAGAGCAAAAAGGAATACATAATGGAGCCTCTGTCTATATATATATATATATATATATATATAGAGACAATGTCCAATTGCATGCTGGGTATTGTAGTTTTATATTAATCCTAGCTGTAGGCTAATTGTTAGAAACAAACTACATTACCCAGCATGCAGTGGAACAGGCACGCTAGGGGAAAAAAACTTTGGCTAGTTTCCAAATTACAGACCTGCCAAGGCTCCAAAAAACAGCCCAAAACTGTACCTTGACGGGTTCGTACTTTGGAAACCCACCAGGGCTTTAAATTAGTAGCTAAAATTGGCGGGAAAACCACCAACCTGGCAACCCTGGCAACCCACTGAGGAGGGACCAAACCAAATGAGAACATACAGGGGGGGTTAGGAAAAGTCCATTAAAGACTATAGTCTGGGAAAGATTCTGCTCAGTGTTTGGCTATGATTTTTACACAGAAGTTAGCTGGTCTGTAAGAAACTATTAATAACTTAATTACAACCTAATAAGCAGTAAAACATACAAACTTATATGTTGCACAACTGGTCAGTATATTGGTACAATCCAAATGATTTTTCTGTCAGGAGTTTAACCTCTTGCAGATCAAAGATATTTGTTGAATATTCATATACATATAATATATAATAATAATAATAATAATAATAATGTAATTTTATTATTTCAAACAAACATCTTTTGCAGAGTATAGAAACAGCTATTCCTGTGTTCCTTTTGCAAGTATTAGAGTTCATATATTTAGGCATTAATATTGCTCATTAAAACAATAAACAATGTATTCAGAAATGCAAATGATACGCACAGAGAACGCACCCGACGAATCCCCAGATGATATTGTTTACAATAAATCTAAAAAAACTTTTTTCTCTTTCTACTGCAAATCAATCATCTTTGCAGGTTTCCGGTTTCTATGGCAACAAAGTAGGAACAAAAAGGTTCTAATAAATGTGGCTGAGCTGCGATCAGAAAGGAAAATATCACAATATGCTAATGCAGGGTGTCGTTGTCATTTAATCTTAAAAAATATTAATGTTATGGCAGCTGTAGAGCCACAATAAACATTCGCTAAGTGTTCTCTATTATAGTCATTTCCATTTGGGGGGAAAGGGAAACCGAGAATTACGGACTAATCCATTTGCGTTGCAGGGATGTTGAGTGCAACGTTTTGCTTAAATGGGAACAATTGAGAAAATGGAAACTGAATATAAAGTTCACTACATGGGAATAAGAATGTTTCTAAATACAATCGATTACGAATTTGGTTCCATTTCTAAAGTGATCAAATGAATCTGTGTAACTGCCCCCTCCAGGGTCGGACTGGGCCGCCGGGACAGACGCCGGCGCTCCCCCTCCTGACTGCTCCTCTCCTGACGCGTCAAATATACGTGCTCAGAGGAGGATGGTGGGTGGGGGGGCCCTGCGGGGGGGGGGTTAGGGGATGCGCCTGGCTGGGGGCACCTGCAGGGCCCCTGGGACAGGAGCCCCGATGTGCCCTTCACCCCCCAGTCCGACCCTGGCCCCCTCTGTAATCTGTCTGTCTACGTGCAGCTTTGGGTCAGAGCCAGTTATTGAGAAAGAAAGTTACCTCTAATATACAGTATAGTCTAGGACATATATGTCAAACACAAGGCCCGCAGGCCAAATCCGGCCCACCTGGCAGTTTTATGTGGCCCTTGGTGAGTGTGTCTGACCATCCAGCCTGATCCATTTCCATTTTCCTGACATAGTAACTAAGACTAAGGGGTATATTTATCATGCTGTGTAAAAAGTGGAGTGAAGCATTACCAGTAATGTTGCCCAAGCAACCAATCAGCAATCAGATTTCAACAGTAGCAAAGCATCTATTGGCTGCTATGAGCAACATCAACATGTCTTACTCCACTTTTTACACATTGTGATAAATATACTAAGTATATTAATAAAAACGTTGTCCCGCGACTTAGCCTGTGTTTTAGATTTCATGTGATTGAGTTTGACACCCCCGGTCTAGGCAAAGGTAGCCCACACCAAGGTATCTGACCGTCAACTAACATCTGACTCTGACTCCTGCATGTAGAGAGACAGACTGCTGAGAGGCTGACTGAAGAATAATTATTTCAGAAACAATAGACTTTTGCATTATTCATTCTTTTGATTCTAAATTGCCATCTTTTCAGTAATCTTTCCCAGCATATGAGTGAGCCCATCAATGTACCTTAAATATTCTCATCTGTCTCCTGTTTACTGTAACTATCTACTGTAGGTAACTAGGCAACATTAGTCATAGGAACTGCAGATTCTGCCTTCACTTGAGACCTCCTCAAAACTGCTGTCTGCTGGTTTATAATTCAAAATTCCAATAAGAAGAAATGCAGAAAAAAGACAGATACTGCCAAGATCAGTAAAACTCAGCCTGCAGCCTTGTGCCTTTATATGGTCACATAACCCCTCAGTGACTGCTAATATCCTTATCATTTACAGTAGGGGGTACATTATCCCTTATAATACATGAGTGATCCTCAGAGTTCCCTGTATAACTCAGCCTGCAGCCTTGTGCCTTTATATGGGCACAGAACCCCTCAGTGACTGCTAATATCCTTATCGTTTACAGTAGGGGTTATATTATCCTGGGTGATTCCAAATATTCTAATTTTACAATTGGGTATTTTTAAGCCTGTTACCCCTTTATTGACTTAAGATGTTAATCAGAAAGCTATAAGAGCCTGTTCTTGCATTACCCCAATAATCATTCATACACTTAGGGGCCCATTTACTAAGGTTTCCTGAGAAAAGTTAGATTTTTAAAAAATGTTTTTTATGTTTTTCATGTTTTTTTTTTCCGAGATTTACGTATGTGTTTTTGCCAAATCTCAAAAATGTGAGATTTTTTTAAAAAAAAAACCCATAAACATTTGAGTTTTATAAAACTTTGTATGACTTTTTTAGACTGACAGAAAACATTCCAGGTTTAAGATACCGAGAACCATTGAGTCCTATGGAGGCTTAGAATAGTAGAGGAATAGAATAGTCAGTGCAGCCTGTCCTTGACACATTTTCAAGGGGAAGTTAATCCCCTCATTGTTTTCTATTTTACCCAATTTCAAGGGGAACCTAATCCCATCATTGTTTTTATTTCACCCAGTTTCAAGGGGAAATTAATCCCCTCATTGTTTTCTATTTCACCCAGTTTCAAGAGGGAAGTTAATCCCATCATTGGTTTTTATTTCACCCAGTTTCAAGGGGAAGTTAATCCCATCATTGTTTTCTATTTCCCCCAGTTTCAATAAGAAATTAATCCCATCATTGTTTTCTATTTCACTCAAGTTCAAGGGGAAGTTAATTGAATTATTGTTTTCTTTTTCATCCAATTTCAATGGGAAATTAATCCTATCATTGTATTCTATTTCACCCAGTTTCAAGGGGAAGTTAATCCCTCCTTGTTTTCTATTTCACCCAGTTTCAAGGAAGAGTTAAGCCCTCCTTGTTTTCTATTTCACACAATTTCAAGGGGAAGTTAATCCTATCATTGGTTTCTATTTCACCCAGTTTCAAGGAGGATTTAATTCCTCCTTGTTTTCTATGTCACACACACATTTTCAATGGGAAGTTAATCACATTATTGTTGTCCAATGAGCAACAGTGCTCCTAAAATGGCCGCTGAAGCAATTCCTGTTTGGGGAAAAATAACGAGGATTCGTGGAAATGAACAGCCATTTAAGTTTCATGAATTTCTAGAATGTTTCGGCTCGCGAAAATCGTAAAATAAACTCAATATTTTTGTTCGAACCTAACAACATTATAAAGGTGGCCATACATCTACGGGTGGGCGATATCGGGAGAATCCAGGCTAATTCGATCGTTTGGCCCTGGGGCCAAACGATCAAATTTTATTGACGGGTATAGGCAAAGTCATCAACGAGCCAATGCGGTCCCCGATCCGACTAGATTTTTTAACCTGCCCGAACGAGATCTGGCCAATTTCAGGCCAAATATCGGTCGGGTAGGCCCGTCGGTACTGCCCATACACGGGCCGATTAGCTGCCGAATCTGTCTAAGGGACCCCCATAGGTGGGGGATATCGGGAGAAGATCTGAAGGTGTATGGCCACCTTTAGTCGAGGCCACAAGTTATACCAAGTACTTCATTGACTCCTTTGCCCCTTATCCATATTTGCTAATTAACAGCTCTCTGAATCCTGCAGAAATACATGTTTACATAATGAACATAGAGTCCGGCCCATCCCGCACGGGGGGGTTAGGGTTGGCTCACAGTATCCCTATCACTCATCCTCAGCGAGCATCAAGTGCGGAGCTCTAAAAAGACTAATATTTTCCCCTACCATCTGCTCAAGCAATAGGTTGTCTCCTGGTGGAATTCAACTTTTTTTTTTTTTTTGTATTTCATATGTCATTGTGACTTTTAGAGGATACACAAGTCATATCTGGACTCATTATATCCTGCTTGGTATGCAACGGAACGATCCTGCTTCCCACCGCATTTAACAGAAATTACAATCATTTGAGAAATAATGGCAGAGAATGGAGAAACAACTCGCGGAGTGAATATTTCAGCGCTGTAACTAAATATATAGATTTGCCGTTCTGCGAAGGAACGCGGCACAAAGTGCTACGCCGGTTGTTTATGACAAGTTTTTCGAGTTTTTTTTTTTTGCAATTAGTGCAAAGGGAAGAAGAAAAATTCTAACAGGGAGCTGCAACCTGATGCAGAAATAGTTAGTATTATCCATAAATTGGAATTCTCAGCCCGGCAGTAGATATAACGTAGCCGTGTTACATTCAAAGGTGCTTTGCCATTATCATAAATGTGCCCCCGGGCCCTGCAGCTTATCATAGATGTGTCAGATACGCCATTCTGTACAGATGTCAGGAAGCAGGGATATTTTATTTATAGGGCTGCTATAGGCAGTGCTGTTATATTTGTGATATAGAGTAACGGGATAAACAGGGGGGCGTACACTGCAATAAATGCAAATAAATAAATATGCACAGTAACAAGGGGTTGTTCACCTTTGAGTTAACTTTTAGTATGATGTTCTGAGACAATTTGCAATTGGTCTTCATTTTTTTATTATTTGTAGTATTTCATTATTTCAATTTTTGTACAACAACTATCCAGTTCAGCAGCAATTTAGTTGCTTGGGTCCTTAACACACAGGGAGTGGTTTGAATGAAAGACTAATATACTGTATGAATAGGAGAGGACTTAAATAGAAAAATAAGTACAGGGATGGGACCCTTTTTCCGGAAACCCGTTATCCAGAAAGTTCCAAATTACAGAAAGGCCATCTCCCATAGACTCCATTATAAGCAAATAATTTTTTCTTTGTCTCTGTATTAATAAAACAGTACCTGTACTTGATCCCAACTAAGATATAATTACCCCTTATTGGGGGCAGAACAGCCCTATTGGGTTTATTTAATGGTTAAATGATTCCCTTTTCTCTGTAATAATAAAACAGTACCTGTACTTGATCCCAACTAAGATATAATTACCCCTTATTGGGGGCAGAACAGCCCTATTGGGTTTATTTCATGGTTAAATGATTCCCTTTTCTCTGTAATAATAAAACAGTACCTGTACTTGATCCCAACTAAGATATAATTACCCCTTATTGGGGCAGAACAGCCCTATTGGGTTTATTTAATGGTTAAATGATCCCTTTTCTCTGTAATAATAAAACAGTACCTGTACTTGATCCCAACTAAGATATAATTACCCCTTATTGGGGGCAGAACAGTCCTATTGGGTTTATTTCATGGTTAAATGATTCCCTTTTCTCTGTAATAATAAAACAGTACCTGTACTTGATCCCAACTAAGATATAATTACCCCTTATTGGGGCAGAACAGCCCTATTGGGTTTATTTCATGGTTAAATGATTCCCTTTTCTCTGTAATAATAAAACAGTACCTGTACTTGATCCCAACTAAGATATAATTACCCCTTATTGGGGGCAGAACAGCCCTATTGGGTTTATTTAATGGTTAAATGATTCCCTTCTCTCTGTAATAATAAAACAGTACCTGTACTTGATCCCAACTAAGATATAATTACCCCTTATTGGGGCAGAACAGCCCTATTGGGTTTATTTAATGGTTAAATGATTCCCTTTTCTCTGTAATAATAAAACAGTACCTGTACTTGATCCCAACTAAGATATAATTACCCCTCATTGGGGGCAGAACAGTCCTATTGTAACCTGACAGAGCTGCCGGGGTCAGTGACCCCCATTTGACAGATGTAAAGAGTTATAAGAAGAAGGCAAATAGTTCAAAATCTATATAATAAAAATAAATAATGAAGACCAACTGAAAAGTTGTTTAGAATAGATCATTCTATAAAATACTACAAGTTGACTGAACTTCACCTTTCAGGGTATTATTTTGCACACCTTTGTCCTTTTGGGTTTGCGTTAGGGGTTTCATTAAATGGCCCCCTTGAATCAGGAGCCATATCAGTGTAGGCAAAGAGTAAATTAAATTTGTAGATGTATTATAAGAAAGGCAGGCAGTAAGGACAGGGCTCCCTTGTACCCTTTGGAACTGAACTTTTTACTTCGGAAACTAGATATTTAGATGCAGTATATGAAGAAGTTTAAACAGTAAGAGTGCACTCAAGTCTCACCAGAATTCCAAGTGAGTCCCGCCTGGGACTAGGGTTGCCACCTCTTCTGCCTGGGAACTCCGGACAGGGAGGCAGGGCGTGACATTACTTGACGGGGCAGCATCATCACGGGGGGCAGGCTATCGGTGATTGGCCAATTGCCACGTCAGTCTTCAAGAATCCTGCCCAGTTTTCCAGCTGTCCAGGTCAAAACTGGACAGGTGGCAACCCTACCTGGGAGGAGGTTGAGGCTGAGAAATATAGGATCTACAGTGTCCAACACCTATGGTTATTCCCCCCCCATGGCTAATATTTGTGCTGAAAACTCCACCACAACGCAAAGTGCTATTCAGCCGCGGTAAGGGCAGTGTTAGGTGGGGGGTTAAGCAATGAGCTTTAGATGGGAATAGAAACACGAGAAAAATCACGCTGGCCTTTCTTACTCTCCATTTAATTGGCCATATAAAATACAGTTTTGCTAACATTAGCCTGATTGTCTTCAGAAGAAATGCTGATAATGAGAATAATTTGAGAGATGATAATTGGAATAATGACGACGGTGCCAATGTCAGAACTAATTCACCTATTTAAGTTTTTTTTCTCATTAAGTTTTAGCGTGAGTAAGAAAAATGATATTTTATGCGTTAAGGCTGTAAAACCTGCAGTTTGTCGCAGCAGAGCTTGCAGTTTTATCCAACAGCCGGGGTACCACAACCACAGGTTACATTCCCTATTAATATCAGTTCATATTATGAGCTCTAGTAATGGGTTATATCTACAATATGACTAGAAATATTACAAGAATATTTAATTTAGTTTAACAGAGCCTCAAAGAAGAGATGAATTAGAAATAAGAGGACAATTCCTGCCTGGAACCTTGGGAAGGGGGACTTACCCTCCCTGTACCCCTGTACCTAGCCTCCCTGTAAGCTCCATAAGGCACCATTAATACCCTGCCCCATAAAGCACCATTAATACCCTGCCCCATAAGGCACCATTAATACCCTGCCCCATAAAGCACCATTAATACCCTGCCCCATAAGGCACCATTAATACCATGCCCCATAAGGCACCATTAATACCCTGCCCCATAAGGCACCATTAATACCCTGGCCCATAAGGCACCATTAATACCCTGCCCCATAAGGCACCATTAATACCCTGCCCCATAAGGCACCATTAATACCCTGCCCCATAAGGCACCATTAATACCCTGCCCCATAAGGCACCATTAATACCCTGCCCCATAAAGCACCATTAATACCCTGCCCCATACGGCACCATTAATACCCTGCCCCATAAGGCACCATTAATACCCTGCCCCATAAGGCACCATTAATACCCTGCCCCATAAAGCACCATTAATACCCTGCCCCATACGGCACCATTAATACCCTGCCCCATAAAGCACCATTAATACCCTGCCCCATAAAGCACCATTAATACCCTGCCCCATAAGGCACCATTAATACCCTGCCCCATAAGGCTCCATTAATACCCTGCCCCATAAGGCACCATTAATACCCTGCCCCATACGGCACCATTAATACCCTGCCCCATAAGGCACCATTAATACCCTGCCCCATAAAGCACCATTAATACCCTGCCCCATACGGCACCATTAATACCCTGCCCCATAAGGCACCATTAATACCCTGCCCCATAAGGCACCATTAATACCCTGCCCCATAAAGCCCCATTAATACCCTGCCCCATAAGGCTCCATTAATACCCTGCCCCATAAGGCACCATTAATACCCTGCCCCATAAGGCACCATTAATACCCTGCCCCATAAGGCACCATTAATACCCTGCCCCATAAGGCACCATTAATACCCTGCCCCATAAGGCACCATTAATACCCTGCCCCATAAGGCACCATTAATACCCTGCCCCATAAGGCACCATTAATACCCTGCTCCATCTAGAAATTGACATAAAGGGCAGCTGAGAACTTTAAAGACAGAAAGCAGAATTAATACCCTGCCCCATAAGGCACCATTAATACCCTGCCCCATACGGCACCATTAATACCCTGCCCCATAAGGCACCATTAATACCCTGCCCCATAAGGCACCATTAATACCCTGCCCCATAAGGCACCATTAATACCCTGCCCCATAAAGCACCATTAATACCCTGCCCCATAAAGCACCAATAATACCCTGCCCCATAAGGCACCATTAATACCCTGCCCCATAAGGCACCATTAATACCCTGCCCCATAAGGCACCATTAATACCCTGCCCCATAAGGCATTATTAATACCCTGCCCCTTAAGGCACCATTAATACCCTGCGCCATAAGGCACCATTAATACCCTGCCCCATAAGGCACCATTAATACCCTGCCCCATAAGGCACCATTAATACCCTGCCCCATAAGGCACCATTAATACCCTGCCCCATAAGGCACCATTAATACCCTGCCCCATAAGGCACCATTAATACCCTGCCCCATAAGGCACCATTAATACCCTGCCCCATAAGGCACCATTAATACCCTGCCCATAAGCACCATTAATACCCTGCCCCATACGGCACCATTAATACCCTGCCCCATAAGGCACCATTAATACCCTGCCCCATACGGCACCATTAATACCCTGCCCCATAAGGCACCATTAATACCCTGCCCCATAAGGCACCATTAATACCCTGCCCCATAAGGCACCATTAATACCCTGCCCCATAAGGCACCATTAATACCCTGCCCCATAAAGCACCATTAATACCCTGCCCCATAAAGCACCAATAATACCCTGCCCCATAAGGCACCATTAATACCCTGCCCCATAAGGCACCATTAATACCCTGCCCCATAAGGCACCATTAATACCCTGCCCCATAAGGCACCATTAATACCCTGCCCCATAAGGCACCATTAATACCCTGCCCCATAAGGCACCATTAATACCCTGCCCCATAAGGCACCATTAATACCCTGCCCCATAAGGCACCATTAATACCCTGCCCCATAAGGCACCATTAATACCCTGCCCCATAAGGCACCATTAATACCCTGCCCCATAAGGCACCATTAATACCCTGCCCCATAAGGCACCATTAATACCCTGCCCCATAAGGCACCATTAATACCCTGCCCCATAAGGCACCATTAATACCCTGCCCCATAAGGCACCATTAATACCCTGCCCCATAAGGCACCATTAATACCCTGCCCCATAAGGCACCATTAATACCCTGCCCCATAAGGCACCATTAATACCCTGCCCCATAAGGCACCATTAATACCCTGCCCCATAAGGCACCATTAATACCCTGCCCCATACGGCACCATTAATACCCTGCCCCATACGGCACCATTAATACCCTGCCCCATAAGGCACCATTAATACCCTGCCCCATAAGGCACCATTAATACCCTGCCCCATAAGGCACCATTAATACCCTGCCCCATAAGGCACCATTAATACCCTGCCCCATCTAGAAATTGACATAAAGGGCAGCTGAGAACTTTAAAGACAGAAAGCAGAATTTAACATTAAGGGGGTTATTTATCAATGGTCGAGTTTGATTTTTTTCTTGACTTGAAATTTTTGCACTTAGAAAAACTCAAACTTAATTGTTTTGAAAACTCAAATGTCTGATATTCATTAAGTGTAACAAACCTGACAAACTTAAATGCTGTAACAAACTTAAATGCTGAAATTCGCCATCTATAATGGGGCCATTTAACCACCGTTGGATTTTTTTTTTTTTTTTTTTTTTAAACCTCAAGCTGCCACCCCGAGGCTTCATTCAGCTCTGTGATTGGTGTACTTTACATCAAGGATCCCCAACCTTTCTTACTCATGAGCCACAGTCAAATGTAAAAAGACTTGGGGAGCAACACAAGCACCATAAAAGTTCATGGAGGTGCCAAATAAGGGCTGTGATTGGCTATTAGGCAGCCTCTATGCACCCTATCAGCTTACAGGGGCTTTATTTGGTAGGAAATCTTGTTTTTATTCAACCAAAACTTGCCCCCAAGTCAGGAATTCAAAAATAACTCCCTGGTTTGGGGGCACTGAGAGCAACATCCAAGGGGTTGGGGAGCAACATGTTGCCCCGAGCCACTGGTTGGGGATCACTGCTTTACATTTTAAACAATATAATAGTGGAATCAAATAAAAAGAAGAATAATTGTGCATAGGAGCAGTGAGACGCTGAAGTCCAGTCAGCTTCTGAGAAGTCTGCAAGTAACCTGAGGGAGCCTTAAGTAGATGGAGCAATTAGAGTGATGACAGGGGCCTGGGTAATAGGAAGATTTATGTGCCTGAATGGCTGCTCTTTCCTATCAACTCAGAAAATTAAAAGCAGCCTGTTTCCTGTATTACAGCTCAGAGAGGCTTGGGTTGATATGAGGCACAGCGGCACTGGCATTATCTACAGTAAACTGGATTTCTTCTAGGGCTGTCAATTGAGTTAGATTATTTTGCAAAATCTAGCATTATTTCCATGTGTTACCTCTGTACAAAACCTAAACATGGGACTTCTGTTTCATTGTATTGTGTAAAGCTATACTTACATAACATTCTGGGTTGGACTGGTTGGCTGGAGTATAAGGAGAAGTACCAGTGGGCTCCACGTGGCTCACTGCCCATCCAGGATCTGTAGGATCTTGGGTGAATAAGTATTGGGCAGGTCTAGCCGGTGGTACACTGAACCAGGAGGAGGGGTAGATACACGGGTAGGTGTGGTTTTGCAATAAAGTCTGGGGGCCTCTGCAGCCGGAATGGGGATGTAAACATTCTGCAGAATGATATTATGGGTTGAAGATATCAGATTATTTGCTTCATCTTAGAGATTTCCATATAACTGAAAAAGTTTAATGTAAGAAAGCAAATTACAATTCTGAATACAATTCATTTTTTCCCATAATTGCTTCTGATGTCAAAATGGACACAATTTTGTCACGAATTGGGCGTGCGTTGTGCCTAGTATCTTTATACTCGGGTTGTACCATTGAGCAAGGATTAAAAACGTTGCTTGCATTCGGTTCACTTGGATGGTAGTCAGCACGGCGCCTTGAGTTTGTTTTAGAACAGTGCAAGATTTCCAATGGCCACTTCTTACTGGTATATCCAACTCAAAACAATCTGGCACAGCACTGCTTTTGTTCTATTAAAATGCTTTTATTGCACACTTCTTAGGGCAGGGGCCCCCAACCTTTCTTACCCGTGAGCCACAGTCAAATGTAAAAAGACTTGGAGAGCAACACAAGCACCATAAAAGTTCATGGAGGAGCCAAATAAGGGCTGTGATTGGCTATTAGGGGCCTCTATGCACCCTATCAGCTTACAGGGGCTTTATTTGGTAGGAAATCTTGTTTTTATTCAACCAAAACTTGCCCCCAAGTCAGGAATTCAAAAATAACTCCCTGGTTTGGGGGCACTGAGAGCAACACCCAAGGGGTTGGGGAGCAACATGTTGCCCCTGAGCCACTGGTTAGGGATCACTGTCTTAGGGCATTACAGCAACATTTCAGGCCATGTGTGGCCTTTTATCAAGCTCCGGATCGCTTGGCACAACTTTGGTGCACCTATTGACGCAGCTCAGAGAGATGGCTCCCACATTGCTGATTTCTAACAAACATGGCACCTGGGCAACTCCTAAGAAAGACGGGAGGAGGACTTCATTTTGATGTATGTGTTTTGTCACAAATTAGAAACAATTGTGTGTGAGTTCATCTGGCGTAATTTCCAGTGTTTCACATGCAACTGGCATTTGTGCCCGATGATATTGAGTCATCGTGTGTAAATCCTACACAAAGGCATGGGCTCTGATGCTCATGTGTCCAAGGCATCCACCAATGAACAGCATGGGAAGGTAGGTCCACCATCGCCGAAGCTAGGGTGAGACCCATCAGGTCATTGGACTCCCCTTCGCTTTGCAGTTAGGGGGAGTCCACATGTCTTGGCCTGGGGTCAAGCCCAAAGGACTATGACACCCATCCAGGGTGCATAAATTAAACACAAAAAAGGTGCTAAAGTGTGCCTTGGTAAGGCTCCAGCTGGCAACCAGAAAGAAAAAAAAGGAAAAAACTTCCCGCCCACCTAATGGCTGGGGCAAATGTAGTGAAGCATGATTAGGCAGAAGGAGCATGTGCAAAGCCCAACACTAAAAATAAGTCAGGTACTCTCCCTTATGGGAACACAGCTCCTCCGCTTACATCAAGCGTCCGCTTGGCAACCTAATGGCCAAGGACAAAGTGTTTCTCTTTTCAATACTACACTTGATCTTAGCCAAAAGGCCAATTCTGTAGGCACAGAAGGAGGTCGGGTCAGGAGGTGGTGGTAGCTCCAAGGATCCTCTGCACCTCCACAGAAGCTAAGGGAGTGTCAACAGGAACTTAATTCCATCAGATATCTTAAAAAGGCAAAATAAAATAATATATATGCATAGTTCCATTTTACCACCACATGTAATAAAAGGTCTAACTTACCCAGGTGCAGTTACCTATAAGAACAAATCAGATGTTGTCTTCTAAACAGGTGATCATTACATGCAACTTGCTAATTGGTTGCTATAGGTGACTAACTTTGCACTTTTATTACATTTCCGTACTAATGTCAATTAATAACACATTAATAACAAGTGTATACAGAAATGTTGACCTTTAATGGTTCTCAAGTTCTAGAGCAACATAGATATCATTATAGCTTAGGGAGCTGGTTACTGCAGTAGTAGATATAACGTGCCCTGTCTAAATGCAATTCCTCAGTACATTACCCTCCTAGATATCACTATGTGAGCATTTCCCCTGCAGATTTTAGAGATATAAGGATGGAAGACATCAAAGAAAATGTTCTAAAACTGAAAATTGTTGGTAAACTGTGAGATAGAGATGAAGTGAGGACTCAGCGTGGCAGCCAAGACTTTAGAACATTTTTACTTATAAATAAATCTGGTCTCCCTGATACAATTTTTTAGATAATGATAAGGACCTGGTGGATAGAGTTTTTGGTAAGCTTTGGGTTTCGCTGCTCAAATAGACACCATTGTTGCCTTATAAATATTAGGGGGGAGTAAAAATATGTTTTAAAAATATACTTTTTAAAAATATTAATGTTTCTATGTAATGTTTTCCATTGAATTTCTGTTATATTTGGTTATGTTTGCAGTATAACATTTGGAGAACATTGTGATTGGCTCCAGGTTGTATGGTTATGATCATGTGACATATGTGAGACTTTAGATGTTATAGACCTACAACCTCTTCATAGGGCCACCCAACCAACGTTTCTTCTGAGCTTTCCCATCATGCTCCAAAGTACAATTATAATTCCCACCAGCAGATGACAGTGGAAGTAGACACAATGTTAAAGTTTTTGGGGGTTTTTTAACCGCAGTTCGAGAAAGGTTAGCGCAACTATTTCCAAAATCTTCAGATGGAAAAGCAGTAAGGAGCTCCCAATAGTGCCCCACTCTCCTCTGGCATTGTGTTCAAAATGGTGGCACCCATGCTGTCGTGTCTAGTGATGAGTGACTCCTGTTTTGCTTCGCTGAAAAATTTGTGAAATGCGGCTTTTTTTTACACGACTGCACCCATTTTTACACGACCGCGCCCAATTTGACGTGACTGTATCCAATTTTATGCAACCACAACTTTCTGCCCGTTTCGTGAAAAAATTCACCTGTGGCAAAATGCAGAATTTCATTGCAAATCCATGCCTGATGAAAAATTTCACTCATTATTAATCCCATCGCACCTGGTGCAAAAATTCAAATAAATAGATGCCAAAGACCCGGGTTCAGTGCCCGTATATAGGTCTTACTCTGTGAGTTCCCGATTGCATCTAAATTGCTATTTTGACTAGTGATGTGCGAATCCGTTCGCGAAACGAGGAAAATGTTACACATAAAAAAATTGCCGCATGCGACAAGCAAAAATTTTTTGATGAGACAATTCTATTTGGAGCAAGATGATTCTTTTGATGAGAGACAATTCTTTTTGGTGCAAGAGACAATTCCTTTGATGAGAGACAATTCATTTGGCGCAAGACGATTCTTTTGATGAGAGACAATTCTTTTTGGCGCAAGAGACAATTCCTTTGATGAGAGACAATTCTTTTTGGCGCAAGACAGTTCTTTTGAAGAGAGACAATTCTTTTTGGCGCAAGACAATTCTTTGATGAGAGACAATTCTTTCTTTTGATGAGAGACAATACTGTTTGGTGCAAGAGACAATTCTTTTTGTCGGAACACAATTCTTTAGATGAGAGACAATACTTTTTGGCGCAAGACAATTCTTTTGATGAGAGACAATTCTTTTTGGCGCAAGACAATTCTTTTGATGGGAGACAATACTGTTTGGTGCAAGAGACAATTCTTTTTGCCGCAACACAATTCTTTAGATGAGAGACAATACTTTTTGGCGCAAGATAATTCTTTTGATGAGAGACAATTCTTTTTGGCGCAAGACAATTCTTTTGATGGGAGACAATACTGTTTGGTGCAAGAGACAATTCTTTTTGCCGCAACACAATTCTTTAGATGAGAGACAATACTTTTTGGCGCAAGACAATTCTTTTGATGAGAGACAATTCTTTTGATGAGAGACAATTCTTTTTGATGCAAGACAATTCTTTTGATGAGAGACAATTCTTTTTGATGCAAGCGACATTTCTTTTTGGTGCAAGACAATTCTTTCGATGAGAGACAATACTTTTTGGCGCAAGACAATTCTTTTGATGAGAGACAATTCTTTTTGGTGCAAGCGATATTTCTTTTTGGCGCAACACAATTCTTTTGATGAGAGTCAATTCTTTTGATGAGAGACAATTCTTTTTAATGGGAGAGACAATTCTTTTGATGAGAGATTATTCTTTTGATGAGGGACAATTCTTTTTGGCGCAAGACAATTCTTTTTTGACACGGGCGCCAATATTTGGACACGCGGCAAATGTTTGCGCTGCAAATTTTGATTCCTGTTTTGTGAAAAAATTTGCCAATGGGGAAAGCAGAAATTCACCACGAATCCATGCCTGGCAATTTTTTTTGCCCATCACTAATTTTGACTTGTTCTTCTAGTTCCTGACTCTCTGCTTTGACTCTGCCTACGATTGGTTGCTGCCTGCCTCCACATTTTGCCTGAATACTAGTTCTCAACCCGGTAAGGCCCGTCAGGACCCTGACACTGGCGAGATGTCTTGAAAGTCAATAGTCATTAAAGAAAGCTGATGTTCAAGGTTTTTATATTTTTACTAAGGATGCACTGAACCCAGTTTTTGGGTTTGGCCAAACCCCCGAATCTATTTCGATCGATTTGGCCGAATGCTGAACTGAATCCAAATTCTAATTAGCATTAGCTTTGCGCTAACGTTCCCCTAACGATTAACCCTTCCAAATCCAAATTAGCATGTGCTAATTTATGCTAATTAGGATTCGGTTCAGCCGGGACTGTGAATTCAGCCGAACCCTGTCGAGAAAGGCCGAATCCTGGCCGAATACTGAACCAAATCCTGGATTTGGTGCATCCCTAATTTTTACTAGTTAACACGGTCTGACTAAAATCAAGTTATTTCTAGCAATCGCAGGAAAACAAAGTAGATGTGAAAAAAACACAATGGGGGTTAAAGTCTCTTCAAAAGACCAGAAGCATCTATTGCTATTAAACTAAAATACACAAAGTTCAGTTGTTTCCGAGCTCTTAATATTTATGTCTTTTTATTGGCCCGGGCAATTTTACTCTAAATTTTAATCCAACTCGGGGCTGAGATATTTCTCTCCACGCAGGCGACGGCCGGCGTTTTTCTAATCAATGCGCCAAGCTGAAAGGTAGTCATTTTCCCGCACCCTTGGACTCCAGCTTATTTAAAGACTCCACGAGATCAAGAAGCAGGTTTAAAAGCAACATCCATCTGCTTCTGGCTGAAGGTCAAAGGGATAACAGGCCATTACGCGGTAATTACTTCCCCATGATTTTCATGATTTAAAAAAAAAATAATAATAATTGCAGAGTATGTTACATTAAAAAAAAATTGTACATTTCTTTGTAATATTCCAAAGCTTTTTCCTCTACCAACTATAGTCTGTTTGCATTGGCTATGGGAAATATCAGCTATATCTGTGAAAAAAACGTATTATCCCAATTTCCACTACATCTTTGCCAGTTGTAACTGTTTCTAGATACAGTGCATCAGGGCATTTATGCACCCCAAGTAGAGCTTACAATATAAGGGATCCCCAACCTTTTATACCCAAGAGCTCTACTCAGTGTTGGTAAGAATATAGCTGATTAACCTCCAATAACGTAATTAAAATCTTCTAACTTTGTTGTCATCCTTTTCCCAAAGAGTTGCACCATGGTGTTTCAGATGAAGCCCATCGTAGCCAAAAAATAAAAGGTACTAGTGGTAGTGGTCTCACAACACCCAACATTGTATTCCTGCCTTAGGGAAATGGTCTGGAGATTCCCTTTGTTCAAGCTCCCCCTGGAGGTCCAATCTTCGGTAAGGGCACCATTTAATTCAAAACAAGGGTTCAGATATAGGAAGCTATTAGCTTATAAGTCTTTCAGCTTTATTTCCATGAATATCTAAAGGTGCCCATACACCTTCAGATCCGCTCGCCACCTATGGGTGGGCGATATCGGGTGAATTTAGGTTAATGCGAATTATATCGACGGGTATAGGAAAAGTCGGTCCAGGGACCGCATCCACGAATCCGACTTGATTTTTTTTAACCTGTCTGATCGAGATCTGCCCGATTTCATGGCAGATATTGGTCGAGCAGGTCCATGGATAATGCCCATACACGGGTCGATTAGCTGCCGAATCGGTCTAATGAACCGATATTGGCAGCTAGAATCGTAAATAGGCAGTAAATAGGTTTTCATCCTTAATGGCCCACAATTTGGAAACCATTGATCTCCAAGCCACAATATTTATCTAAGTCAGTGATCCCCAAGTATTAATGTTTGTATAAATAGTTTATGTATGTGAGTGCATAGATTGGTAAGTATAGGTTGTGGGTGCTGGGTTTACTTGGATGGGTTGAACTTAATGGACTCTGGTCTTTTTTCAACCCTATGTAACTATGTAACTAGTGGCTCCTGAGCACCCCCTTGGATGTTGCTCCTAGTGGCCTCAAAGTAGGTGCCCATTTTTACATTCCTGGGTTGGAAGCCCAGAGACACAGTTTCCCAGAGCCAGCAGTTCCCATGGGACTACCAAATAGCCAATCTTAGCCCTTACTTGGCACCACCAAAGAACTTTTTCTATGGCTTACCAACACTTTTTACATCTGAGTAGAGCTCTTGGGTATAAAAGGTTGAGGATCCCTTAGATTCTAAGCTCTACTTGGGGCGCATAAATGCCCTGATGCCAAGTAACGGCTAAGATTGGCTATTTGGTAGCCCCATGGGGACTGCTGGCTCTGGGAAACTGTGCCTCTGGGCTTCCAACTGTCATGAATGGTATCCTAAAACTCAGAACAGGTTCTAAGGGTCCGGTCTCGGCTCACGCTTCCGCCTATAACAACCGCCTTTCACGTCGGGAGGAGCCCTTCGCTACTCGGATGCCGCCAGGTCTTATTGTGAGAAACCCAAGGAGAGAGTTCTGAGCGAGCACAGGAACCAATCGTGTGACAGGCAGATGGGAAACACATTAGAGTAGTCAGGACAGGCCGGGGTCAGTAATAGTCAGGCAGCGCAGCACAGAATCAGAATCCGGTAGAATAGTCAGGCAGGCAATGGTCGGTTCAGGCAGCAAACAAGGAAGGTCAAGAACGGGCAAAAGGTCAATACAGGCAGCAAGCGAGAGAAGTCAGATACAGGCAAGGTCAAGAACACAGGAGATTAGCAGATAATCGCACCCAGGAAATCAGCAAGGAAAACCTACGTTGGGCAACGAATACAGCACAGTGAGCGCTTTAAATATTTGAATTTCGCGCCGAAATGACGTCATGCACGCGCGACAAACGCGAGTGCCCATGCATCAAGAGCGCACATGCGCATAAGGGGCAGAGTGAGGCGCGTGAGGCCGCCCCGCTAGACCACCAGGTATCATTACACCAACCCAGGAATGTAAAAATGGGCACCTACTTTGAGGCCACTAGGAGCAACATCCAAGGGGGTGCTCAGGAGCCACTAGTTGGGGATCACTGGTATAGACAAAGATCTTGGCTTGGAGATACTTTGTAGCAGGTTGAGTCAATGGTTTCCAAATTGTGGGCCGTTAAGGATGAAAACCTAGTTACTGTCTTAGATATTCATGGAACTAAAGCTGAAAGACTAATCTAATTGCTTCCTATATGTGAACCCTTTTTTGAATTAAATGGGGCCCAAACCCAAGGTTGGACCTCCAGGGAGAGCTTGAACAAAAGGAATCTGTACACCATTTCCATAAACCTAATTTCCTTTTATTTTTTGGCTACGATGGGCTTCATCTGAAATATCATGGTGCAACTATTTTGGAGAAGTATGAAGATTTTAATTACGTTATTGGAGGTTAACCAGCTATATTCTAGGGGGGTAAATAGTTTAGAAAATGGGTGAAAATGATGAATAGTAGCCCAGTGGGGGCAGAAGTGGCTGGAGGTAATGGCAGCGGATGAACACGAATAAATGATTTGTCATAATAGAATTTTATAAATAGAAATGGAAAGGCTATCCATCTTCAAGTAGGAAGCCCAGTATAGAGAATAAGATGTTATAATTATTAATAAGGCTGAAACCTTACGGGTAGAACAGACAAGAAAATGGTCAGGGCGTAGGATGCCGAGTGAGAAAAACTGCCTTTACTTTCATATACTGCTTCTGGCTTTTACTTTGTAGGAACCTGCAATAGTGATGCATAGAACAAAGGAACGCAAGTCTTTGCTGGGCTGAGAGAGTTACGGTCTGGGCAGAACATTGGAATTAATGAGGGGCAAGGGGCACCAAAAAGGCAACATCTGCACCTGCCCTTTGCACTTTGCCCCTTGCACAATGATAATACATGAGCCCTGTTTATCTTCAAACGCCCTACACTCCTGAACTTCTCCTGTATGGGAAATATATTAACGCAGCACAAATGTGATATATTGTATTGCCTATTAATGAAAGGTTCCAAAGTAACATTAAGGTTGCTTTTGATTATATATACCCATTGGTTTTTCTCTGTAATAAAAAGGCAGGACCTTGTACTTGATGGTAATGAAGTACAGGGTCAGACTGGGGGGTGCAGGACCCACCGGGACAGCCGCCCCAGGGGCCCACACCAGCTGCGTCCTCCACAGGGGCCCCCGCCACTCCTCCCAAACCCTCCGCAGAGGGGAACCAAAATTTACGAAAGAACCCCACACAACACAGAAACCCCTAATATACCTATCACTGTAATCTGTTCCTTCAAACTGTATGAATAAATAAGCTGAAATACAGCTGCAAAACAGTTCTACTCTTTCTGCATCAATTGAAATCCTGGCAGGGGAGGAGGGACTAAAACACTGATGTTACACATTGTAACAACTTCTCCACAGCTTACAGACAGCATGCAGGAACTACATAACCCACAATGCATTGCACTGGGATGTTCCTTTCCTTATTGACATCACGTGTGCAGCAGGGAATTGTGGGATTGGGAGGAGGCAGGCTGAGGGACAGGCGACTACTGTTACATTTTATTTGAGTCACAAATTAGTCAGCCAGATCAGCAGGGGAACAGGGGGCGTGGCTTAGGGAACAGGGGGTGGGGCTTAGGGAACTGTTCCAAACCAGATTATTACATTAAACATCATGAAAAGGCTGCATATTTTTTAATTGATGTATATTTCAAAGTTGCTTGAAATTATGTTTACTTTTCAAAAAGCTTAAGTTCAAATTGCCTTAAGGCATGGTGCTCTGCATTTCAGATAAACCTCAGGTCCCAGGATAATAGATATAAATCTATATATATATATATATATATATATATATATAGCCATAGTTATACAGTGTTTTGGGTAAGATAAGCATTAGGCCCATACTCTTAATAGACAAGTAGTCTCTGGATAGGAATAGGGTTACCTTTGTGTTATTTGTTTTTTATTTATGACTAGTGAGACATAAATCTCTTACTGCACCTTATCCGCTGGGTCTCTGTTACTGGGTGTCTACTGGAGTGTATCATCCTATACACCAGGGGATCCCAGTGCCTGAAATCTGCTAAAGTATTCTGTATATTGTTTTCCATTGACTGTTACTGATATCCCTACCGGTACCTGACTTACCCTGAAGCAGAACTTTCCATCTGATACACTCATCCTGCCTCCATTGAGTCTACGGGTGAGAATCTCCCTGTCCCGTTGCGCTCGGGGATGTTCCATTAGCTGATAAATTACACAGGTTCTTTCTCCGTTCCTTTCTGTTCCTTTCACTACATTAATATTGATTATCTAGAAGTGGAGTAACCTGGCCCCGAAGACTGCAACGTGATACGGCTCATTGGCTGGAACAAGCACTTCGTATCTCGTTGGCTCGTACAAACTAGATTAATAGAAGGCTTATTTCTCTGACTCTTCTAATTTAGTGGAAAGAAAATGCAAATTATCTGGTGAAAAGGCTTGCTTATTTATTTAATTTTTTTTCAGGGCGGCACATTTATATCCGGAGCGATTTTTCAAAACCATAAAAAGTACAATTATAAAAGTGACTTATTCTGATGCGGAATCTTTAGGCAGGATTTCATTCTCCCAATAAATGTCAATTATTACATGTCAGTTATCATTTCATGATGAACGTAAAGTAAAGTCATTTTTTTATCAAGTTTTCTGTAGGCAGAACTTTAAAGCCTATCTATCTATCTATCTATCATCTATCTTTTCTATGTATCATCTGTATCTTAAATTTGCACCCTTTAGAGCTCTTGCTCTTGTACTTGCATCAGGGCACTAGCTGATAACCTGTAATATAATAACATAGTAAGTTAGGTTGAAAAAAGACATACATCCATCACGTTCAACCATAATGCCTATATATAACCTGCCTAACTGCTAGTTGATCCAGAGGAAGGCAAAAACCCCATCTGGGGCCTCTCTAATTTACCGCAAATTCCTTCCTGACTCCAAGATGGCAATCGGACCGGTCCCTGGGGGTACTAAGAGCTATCTCCCATAAGAGCTATCTCCCATAACCCTGTATTCCCTCACTGGCTAAATACCCTATATAAAGTTATATAATGTATCAGCCAGCACGACTGATTCGGGGAGGGAATTCCAGAACCTCACAGCTCTCACAGTAACAAACCCTTTCCCAATATTTAAATGGAACCTCCCTTCTTCTAAACGGAGTGGGTGCCCTCGTGTCCGTTGGAAGGACCTACTGGTAAATAAAACATTATTTTATAAGAGGTTATTATATGATCCCCTTATATATTTATACATAGTTATCATGTCACCTCTTAAGCGCCTCTTCTCCAGTGTAAACAAACCCAACTTGGCCAGCCTTTCCCCATAACTGAGACTTTCCATACCCTTTACCAGCTTAGTTGCCCTTCTCTGGACCCTCTCTAACTCAATAATGTCCCGTTTGAGCACTGGAGACCAAAACTGAACAGCATATTCTAGATGGGGCCTTACCAGCGCTCTGTAAAAGGGAAGAATAACCCCCTCCTCCCGTGAATCTATACCCCCTTTAATACAGCTCAAAACCTTGTTTGCCCTTGCAGCTGCTGCCTGGCATTGCTTGCTACAGCCAAGTTTATTATCTACAAGGACTCCAAGGTCCTTCTCCATTATGGATTTGCCTAGTGCAGTCCCATTAAGGGTATAAGTGGGGGCATATTTTTACATCCCAGGTGCATGGCTTTACATTTATCCACATTAAATCTCATCTGCCACTTAGCTGCCCAGATTGCCAGTTGGCCCAGATCCTGCTGCATGGTGCCACACCCTGGATAGACTTGGCTGGTCTGCAGAGTTTTGTGCCATCTGCAAACACTGATACATTACTTCCAATTCCCTCCCCTAAGTCCTTAATGACTTATCCTTTATCTGTGAATCACAATTACAATTGTATCCAATGAATGCTCATCTTTAGTGATGGGCGAAAAGTTTCGCCAGGCATGGATTCGCGGCGAATTTCCGCGTTTCGCCATTGGCGGATTATTTCGCGAAACGGATGAAAAATTTTGCCGCGGAAAAATTCGCCGCACATACAAAAATTGTCGCCAGCGTCAAAAAAGAATAGTTGCGGGCGACAAAATAATAGCCGCGCAACAAAATAATAGCCGCGTGCGACGAAACAATAGCCGTGCAACAAAACAATAGTCGCGGGCGACGAAACAATAGCCGTGCGACAAAACAATAGCCGCGCGACAAAATAATAGCCGCGTGCGACGAAACACTAGCCGTGCGACAAAACAATAGTCGCGGGCGACGAAACAATAGCCGCGTGTGACGAAACACTAGCCGTGCGACAAAACAATAGTCGTGGCGACGAAACAATAGCCGCGTGCGACGAAACAATAGCCGTGCGACAAAACAATAGCCGTGCGACAAAACAATAGCCGCAGGCGACAAAACAATAGCCGCATGTGACAATTTTTTTTGTCGCACGTCATTTTCGCCGTTTCATGATTTTTTCGCCATTTCGCGGATCTTTTGAAAGATTCGCGAATTTTTCGGCGAAGCGAAACGGAACAGATTCGCTCATCACTACTCATCTTAACAAATTTTTGAAGTTGGAATAACGTATTGATTAACCCTGGAGCAGCACTTTTGAGTAGGTGGCAGCTCTAGGGTTCCCGGTGTCAGTAGGTGCACATCTGGGCAATTCAGAAATGAAGATGGGACGAACATAAATCGTTAATGAAACACCACTAATAACCCACCAAGGACCAATAAAAATGCCCAGAACTTATTTGTTCCATTGTTGTAATCCAAATGCCTGCTGCTATTATTTTACAATATTTTCCACTCCAAGACCCATAACTCTGCCCCCAGGTACTACTGCATTTCTCTTCATTTCTCTTTGCTTTTAGGTTCCTCTCGGAAAATACTCATTGTTTTATATGACTTTTCATTCCTCTCTTCCAAGTGATGTAAAACAGGGAAATGAGATTATATCTGAAACTTGTTGAAGTTGCTACGGTTGTTTCAAAATCTAAAGTGCCTTGAAATAACATGCATCGCTGTACCGTGCATTGGCGAGTATGATAAGCTAGCTGAACACTCAAAACAATCTTTCAGCAATAAATAAGGCAGCTGAAAACATGATCATCCATTTAATGTTATTTAAAGAAGAAAACTTTATCTTCCTTCAAGAAGAGCAGCATTGAGGGAATGAAACAGAACAATCAACTCACAACATAAAAATATACATTTTCATTCACAGAAACGCAGACAAAACAACTAATATTTTCAAATTATTGGCAAAGTCATGTGTCCCTCCTGGTGAGGGGGCAAATAGTCGGGGCAAATAGGGGGTCATTTACAAACCGGCTGACTTTTTTTTTCCAATTCTGATTTTTTTGCTCTAAAAGTCGCAGGGAAAAAAAAGTTGCGACTTTTTCAGGATTTACTATGCGTCCAAACGGCTGAAAATCTGAATCCAACAATTCGTTAGCTAAAATTTGCCAACATTGTCTAGAACAGCGTTTTTCAACCGCTGTTCCGCGGCACACTAGTGTGCCGCGAGATGTTGCCTGGTGTGCTGTAGGCAGGGCCGCAATTTTTACTTTCAAAGGGGGCCCGGCGATGCTACAGTTTTTCTTAGTAGCTCGGGCCCCCTTTAATAAAATCCGGGCCCTGTCATTGGTTGCGCCCCGTGTGTACGGGTGACGTCAGTACGCACGGGGCGCAACGTTATAAAAGGGCCTGTGTGCGGTCGCGTGTAGGCAGAAGTGCAGAGGCGGCGCGCGTGAGGGGAAGATGCTGCTGAAGCCGCCGAAGAGCAGAAGTAAAATGCTGCTGGGCACCAATGTATTAGGGGGGGGCACACTGACTTATGGGGGCACTGCTGCTGGGCACCAATGTACTAGGGGGGCTGGCTCTTGGCACCAATGTACTGGGTGCACTGCTGCTGGGCCCCAATGTACTAGGGGGGCACTGCTCTTGGCACCAATGTACTAGGGGGGCACTGCTGCTGGGCACCAATGTACTAGGGGGGCACTGCTCTTGGCACCAATGTACTAGGGGGGCACTGCTCTTGGCACCAATGTACTAGGGGGGCACTGCTGCTGGGCACCAGTGTACTAGGGGGCACTTGCTCTTGGCACCAATGTACTAGGGGGGCACTGCTGCTGGGCACCAATGTACTAGGGGGGCACTGCTCTTGGCACCAGTGTACTAGGGGGGCACTGCTCTTGGCACCAATGTACTAGGGGGCGACTGCTGCTGGGCACCAATGTACTAGGGGGGCACTGCTCTTGGCACCAATGTACTAGGGGGGCACTGCTCTTGGCACCAATGTACTAGGGGGCACTGCTCTTGGCACCAATGTACTAGGGGGCACTGCTCTTGGCACCAATGTACTAGGGGGCACTGCTCTTGGCACCAGTGTACTAGGGGGGCACTGCTCTTGGCACCAATGTACTGGCACCAATGTACTAGGGGGGCACTGCTCTTGGCACCAATGTACTAGGGGGCACTGCTCTTGGCACCAATGTACTAGGGGGGCACTGCTCTTGGCACCAATGTACTAGGGGGGACTGCTCTTGGCACCATTACAGGGGGCTGCATGCTGGCCCAATGTACTAGGGGGGCACTGCTCTTGGCACCAATGTACTAGGGGGGCACTGCTGCTGGGCACCAATGTACTAGGGGGCACTGCTCTTGGCACCAGTGTACTAGGGGGGCACTGCTCTTGGCACCAATGTACTAGGGGGGACTGCTGCTGGGCACCAATGTACTAGGGGGGCACTGCTCTTGGCACCAATGTACTAGGGGGGCACTGCTCTTGGCACCAATGTACTAGGGGGCACTGCTCTTGGCACCAATGTACTAGGGGGGCACTGCTCTTGGCACCAATGTACTAGGGGGGCACTGCTCTTGGCACCAGTGTACTAGGGGGGCACTGCTCTTGGCACCAATGTACTAGGGGGGACTGCTCTTGGCACCAATGTACTAGGGGGGCACTGCTCTTGGCACCAGTGTACTAGGGGGGCACTGCTCTTGGCACCAATGTACTAGGGGGGACTGCTGCTGGGCACCAATGTACTAGGGGGGCACTGCTCTTGGCACCAATGTACTAGGGGGGCACTGCTCTTGGCACCAATGTACTAGGGGGGCACTGCTCTTGGCACCAATGTACTAGGGGGGCACTGCTGCTGGGCACAGAGTTAAATTTTTTAACATTTTCTAATGGTGGTGTGCCTCGTGATTTTTTTCATGAAACAAGTGTGCCTTTGCCCAAAAAAGGTTGAAAAACACTGGTCTAGAAGTCAATGGCAGATATCCACTACCATTCCCAGAAGATCCTTCTCTTGCTTTGAAACATTAGAATTTTTTTGTGCAACAATTCGAAAATGTGGGATCTTCGCAACTTTTCTCAAACTGACTTTTTCAGTTCAGACTTTCTCGTAAATGAGAGACATTCGTGGACACAAGTTTATTTGAATTTTTTAAAAATAAAAAAAATGAAAAATGTTAGCGTTTTAGTAAATGCGCCCTGTAGTCCTGTAGGGAAGAGATACCTTTCCCTTTCTGGTCCTCATGAAGAGATGATATTGAGAGTCTGGGATCACAAGAGGCAGTAAGACTTAGGGATGGCTGAATTCTCTTACTTCAGGCAAAGCTTTGGAATAGTATAAATGGGACAGAGGAAAGGAAAAAAATATTAATAGCAGAAACAGGAAGCCTGGAATAGAACATTAACAGCAAGAGAGTCCAAGAGAAGGTTTAGAAAACAGCCGATTTGGCTGAGATTTTGGGCAGAATTACGGCTCATGGAGTGGGCCCAGCATCAACTGGAAATGACAGACATTCACAGACATTCAGGGTTAAAGAAAGCACAGCCAACCCATAAATCATTGCTTCTTTGCCCTTCCAGAAAAAAGAAGAGAAAGCACAGACGTAGCCCAGAGTGACCTCGAAAGAGAAAGACCAATAGCAAGTGGTTTTGAGGTGTATGGGCAGAAGGAGGGAGACAGAGGCTGTTTATTGAGCTTGCTGCAAAAAAAACAGGGTGAGCTGGGAAACTCAGGCAGGTTAAAAGATGAAAAAGCAACAAGAAAAGCATGGGAGGGACTGAGAGTGGTGACTGAAGAAGCCATTAAAGGGGAACTCAAGTTTCCCAAGAGCCCCACACAATACAGAAACCCCTAATATACCTATCACTGTAATCTTTTTCGCCAAAACACATCAATAAATACTATTTGTATATACTGAAATCCAGCTGCACAACAGTTCTTCTCTTTCTGCATCATTTGAAATCCTGGCAGGGGAGGAGGGACTAAAACACTGATGTTACACATTGTAACAACTTCTCCACAGCTTACAGACAGCATACAGAAACTACATAACCCACAATGCATTGCACTGGGATGTTCCTTTCCTTATTGACATCACGTGTGCAGCAGGGGATTGTGGGATTGGGAGGAGGCAGGCTGAAGGCAGATTGAGGGACAGGTGACTACTGTTACATTTTATTTGAGTCACAAAGTAGTCAGCCAGATCAGCAAAGGAACAGGGGGCGGGGCTTAGGGAACTGTTCCAAACCATATTATTACATTAAACATCATGAAAAGACCTTATTGCAAAGTTGCTTGAAATTATGTTTACTTTTCATAAAGTAAAGTTGTGTTTGGGTGGAGTTCCCCTTTAAGGAAGACAGCATATAGAAGAAGTTGATCTAAGGGTCTACAAACAATAGAAGATTATCAGGGAACCAAATCAACGTAGGAAAGAAGAGCAAAAGAGAAGTCAAGTACTGATGGCAACAGTGGTTGTGGGTCATAAGGGAGAAGACTTCAGGTATCACAAGGAGAAAAGCAATTGTGTTTCAGAACGTGACATTGGGTTTCCAAAATAATGTCATCCAAATGTGGTGCTGGTTTTCAAAAACTGCCATTTCCAAGGTTAAAGGTTCAAGGTTAAAGAAAGCACAGCCAACCCATCAACCATTGCTTCTTTGCCCTTCCAGAAAAAAGAAGAGAAAGCACAGACGTAGCCCAGAGTGACCTTGAAAGAGAAAGACTAATAGCAAGAGGTTTCAAGGTGCATGGGTGAAGAAGTTGATCTAAGGGCCTACAAACAATAGAAGATCATCAGGGAGCAGAACCAAATCAACGTAGGAAAGAAGAGCAAAAGAGAAGTACTGATGGCAACCGTGGTTGTGGGTCATAAGGGAGCAGACTTCAGGTATCACAAGGAGAAAAGGAATTGTATTTCAGAATCAGGTTTCCAAAATAATGTCATCCAACTGTGGCGCTGGTTTCCAAAAACTGCCATTTCCAGAAATCTCGGTGCAATACTTAAATCTGAACATAAGCATCGTAATGGTGAAACTACAGGCTACCAGCATCAATATGAAGGAACTTCCCAACCCATGGAGTAAAAGAACCTTGTTTGAAGCAAAAGGTGGAAGCCCACAGCAGCCCCCATTGCATTACTGACATCAATAGAAGAGTAGAAAACTAATCAAATGAATGTGTGGGTTACACAGGTTTCAGTTTATACTTCACTGACGTCTTATAAACGCTTCTCAGGTCTAAGGTCTAAACAATAGATATACGTAATACACTATAGGTCGATGAGAATAATATTGCTACCGTAAAGGAAGAACATGAGATATTCTTCAAATATCAAAATAGTCCGTGGTGCGCCAGAGGTTCATTGAACAAAATGGAATTCACTGACCTTGTAAATGAAAAACATATTTAACTGACAATCATACAAGAGGACAGTGTGGCTATCATCATTTAGACTGCCAGGAGAACAATCAAAAATATCTCGCCTTGATTCACTAGGTCAGAAAATCTTTCTATCTGTAATAAGGTGCTGCACGGGCTTTCTCACCTTCTCCCTGTCAATGTGGCAATGACAGCTTCTGACTTGGCAAAACTAAGCTTTTCCCTGAGATAAAAGTGTTTATACTTGTCCTTCTCCAAGGAGAACCTTACAATAGATGTTCTGAGGTGAGCTGTCACTTTCTCAAATAGTTTCAGTCTAAAACTTGTGCTTATATCACTCTAAAAAAAAGTCAGAGTATTTAACAGTGAAATGAGTATAGGAGTAGAGGAATTGAATTCCAGTAGAAAGTAGGTGAAGATACAGTATATTGAATTTTTTAGATTAAGAAGCTTAAGAAACTGCTCTTCTGCATCTATGACCTTCTGAAAGAACGAGTGCATCCCGGCTTATAATAAAGGGGGGTTATTTTAACTGGGGACACTTTAGAATTGTGTTTTCTTGAGATCCACACTTCTTCAGCCTGAAACATGTCTGTACTGAGATGTATAATAAGCCCTGACATTTCAAGAACACCAACGTCATAACAGTCCCCACAGGTCTAAAGTGGTGGTCTATGGTTTGTCTGTGGCAGAATAGAATTCCAGTAGAAAGTAGGTGAAGATACAGTATATTCAATTTTTTAGATTAAGAAGCTTAAAAAACTGCACTTCTGCATCCATGACCTTCAGAAGAAATGAGTACATTCTGGCTTATAATAAAGGGGAGTAATTTTATTTGGGGACACTTTAGAATTGTCTTTTCTTGAGCTCCACATGTCTTCAGCCTCAAACATGTCTGGAATGAGATGTATAATAGGCCTTGACATTTCAAGAACATTGACGTCATAACAGCCCCCACAGGTCCAAAGTGATGGTCTATGGTTTGTCTGTAGTTGAATAGAATTCCAGTAGAAAGTAGGTGAAGATACAGTATATTGAATTTTTTAGATTAAGAAGCTTCAGAAACTGTTCTTCTGCATCCACGACCTTCAGAATGATAACTGCATCCTGGCTTATAATAAAGGGGAGTTATTTTGATTGGGCACATTTTTGAATTGTGTCTTCTTGAGCTCCACACGTCTTCAGCCTCAAACATGTCTGGACTGAGATGTATAATAGGCCTTGACATTTCAAGAACATTGACGTCATAACAGCCCCCACAGGTCCAAAGTGGTGGTCTATGGTTTGTCTGTGGCTGAATAGAATTCCAGTAGAAAGTAGGTGAAGACACAGTATATTGAATTTTTTAGATTAAGAAGCTTCAGAAACTGTTCTTCTGCATCCACGACCTTCAGAATGATAACTGCATCCTGGCTTATAATAAAGGGGAGTTATTTTGATTGGGCACATTTTTGAATTGTGTCTTCTTGAGCTCCACACATCTTCAGCCTCAAATATGTCTGGACTGAGATGTATAATAGGCCTTGACATTTCAAGAACATTGACGTCATAACAGCCCCCACAGGTCCAAAGTGGTGGTCTATGGTTTGTCTGTGGCTGAATAGAATTCCAGTAGAAAGTAGGTGAAGATACAGTATATTGAATTTTTTAGATTAAGAAGCTTCAGAAACTGTTCTTCTACATCCACGACCTTCAGAATGATAACTGCATCCTGGCTTATAATAAAGGGGAGTTATTTTGATTGGGCACATTTTTGAATTGTGTCTTCTTGAGCTCCACACATCTTCAGCCTCAAATATGTCTGGACTGAGATGTATAATAAGCCCTGACATTTTAAGAACACCAACTTCATAACAACCCCCACAGGTCTAAAGTGGTTGTCTATGGTTCGTCTGTGACTGAATAGAATTCCAGTAGAAAGTAGGTGAAGATACAGTATATAAATTGAATAATTTTTTAGATTAAGAAGCTTCAGAAAATGCACTTCTGCATCTATGAAATAAATGGGTGCATCCTGGCTTATAATAAAGGGGAGTTATTTTGATTGGGGACACTTTAGAATTGTCTTTTCTTGAGCTCCATACGTCTTCAACCTCAAACATGTCTGGACTGAGATGTATAATAGAATTGTTAAGAAGTGTCATTTAGAAATAAAAAGTGCCCCATAAATATCATGACAGAATCCCTTTAAATGTACAAAGGGCACATGGTCAAGTCACTGATATCAGAGTAATGAATGGTGGATTTCCTGTCTTCCCTTTTAGGGTGAAGCCACACAGAGCTACTTAGTAGCAGCTACTTGTCACGGCTACTAAACGCCAGAAAATCCCCTGCCATAGACAATACTGAGAATTGCCTCTGCTAACCCACATAGAGACAATTATCAGTAAATGATCAGCATTGTCTATTTTTGTAGCTGTAACAAGTAGCTGCTACTAGTAGCTCTGTGTGTTTTCACCCTTAAACACTGATCTGACATAAGTGTTTAAGGGTGAAGCCTAAATAACTTCACTTTACTGATAAAGGGCTTGCACCCATCTGCCTGTCTAACCCCCTAACCAACTGTATATCTCTGCCTGACAGACTTTTCCTCATCACTGTATGTATTCAATATATAGATACAGTGGGCAGTAGGGCTCATTTATCAACACTACACAAAATTGCCCATGGGCAGTAACCCATGACAACCGATCAAATTGTTGTATTCATTGTTCTACCTTCAACTAGCTGAAAAAAAGCAAATTACCAATTGGTTGCTATGGGTTATTGCCCTGGGGTAAAATTGCCCAGTGTCGATAAATAAGCCCCAGTGTGCTCTCCCAGTACTATAGTAATTCCTTCTAATAAAGCCTATAATTGAGTTATTTTCTGCAAACAGAAGTACATCAAGATCTTCCCTATAAACCCTCCATTCCTCATTCTTTATTGCAAGATCTGTCATTATTAGTTGGGATAATATACAATGTACAGGTATCGGACCCCTTATCCGGAAACCCATTATCCAGAAAGATCCAAATTACAGAATGGCCTTCTCCCATAGACTCCATTATAATCAAATAACTCACATTTTTAAAAATGATTTCCTTTTTCTCTGTAATAATAAAACAGTACCTGTACTTGATCCCAACTAAGATATAATTACCCCTTATTGGGGCAGAACAGCCCTATTGGGTTTATTTCATGGTTAAATGATTCCCTTTTCTCTGTAATAATAAAACAGTACCTGTACTTGATCCCAACTAAGATATAATTACCCCTTATTGGGGCAGAACAGCCCTATTGGGTTTATTTAATGGTTAAATGATTCCCTTTTCTCTGTAATAATAAAACAGTACCTGTACTTGATCCCAACTAAGATATAATTACCCCTTATTGGGGGCAGAACAGCCCTATTGGGTTTATTTAATGGTTAAATGATTCCCTTTTCTCTGTAATAATAAAACAGTACCTGTACTTGATCCCAACTAAGATATAATTACCCCTTATTGGGGCAGAACAGCCCTATTGGGTTTATTTCATGGTTAAATGATTCCCTTTTCTCTGTAATAATAAAACAGTACCTGTACTTGATCCCAACTAAGATATAATTAGGCAGAAATATCCTATTGGGTTTAATTACTGTTTAAACAATGTTTTTAGCAGACTCGGTAGGAGATCCGAATTACGGAATTTACATTAGGAGGTTTCTTAGAAAGACATTTTCTTTCTTTGGCATAAAAAAATAAATACATTTGGGATGAATGGGTCACTCTTAAACCTGATTGGTGGAATGATCCATTCATCATGTGACTTAGCGTACGACACCTGGACTTAATAAACAATCGCCGGCGGCTTTCTGACCCCTATCCCGAGCGCGTATTCTCTCTTCCCATTCGCAGTATTAATCACATTTGTAATTCCTCGGCGCATCGCCCCGTCTGCCTGTCGGCGCTTATTGTTTTTCCCAAGTATCAGGTGCTTATGAGAGCTCATTCATTTCCATAGCTTGAAATGATTTCCTTTCTGCCTCCGTATATTAACTCCTCGCTCTCGCCGGGGGTTATTGATTCGCTGCTATCCGTTTTACAAGGACATTAGAAAATTAATTTCATCTTTCTGACATAATGAGGTTGGGAGCTGGGAATTACTTAAACGCTAACAAATGGCCACGCTCTGTAGTTGTTTGAAGTTTCTGTATGGGGGTCAGATCTGTTATCCAGAAACTCATTATCCAAAAAATCTCATAGAGTCCTGTTTAGCACCTGTATTGATTTTAGGCCTGTTCATTACACATGGGTGCCCCCCTGTCACCTGGAGGCACCTAAACAGTTAAAAAGTGAGGCAGGCGCTATGAGTGTACTGTCACTGATAGGCGGAAAAATTCACCTTGCGTCCAAAAATTGTCGCTGCACATCAAAAAAGAATAACCACGGGCGCCAAAAGAATAGCCACGGCGACAAAAGATTAGCCACAGCGACAAAAGATTAGCCGCGTGACAAAAGAATAACCGAGGGTGACAAAAGATTAGCCGCGCAACAAAAGAATAACCACGGGTGACAAAAGAATAGCTGCGGGGTGACAAAAGAATAGCTGCGGGGTGACATAAGAATAGCCACGGGCGACAAAAGAATAGCCGCGGGCGACAAAAGAATAGTTGCGGGCGACAAAAGAATAGCCACGGGGGACAAAAGATTAGCCGCGCTACAAAAGAATAACCGTGGGCGACAAAAGAATAGCCGCGGGATGACAAAACAATAGCCACGCGACAAAAGAATAACCGCGGGCGACAAAAGAATAGCCATGGGGTGACAAAAGAATTGCCGCGGGCGACAATTTTTTTTTTTACGCTCGTCATTTATGCTGTTTCGCAAATTTTTTTTTGCTGTTTCATGAATATTTTGAAACATTTTCGGCGAAGCAAAATGGGACAGATTTGCTCATCACTACCTGTAAGCACTGAACACCAGCAGTGATCCATTTATCTATCTCCGCTGTAACCTAACTGGTACTTGGGTCTGGGTTAAGTCAGCTGAATCGACTTCTTCATTTTGAAACGGTTTGTTGCGGCCATGTTTTTACCATAATGCATAGCAATGAGCAAAATTTTTCGGCAGACATGGATTTGCGTCGAATTTCAACATTTCAGCATTGGCGGATTTTTTCCGTGAAACAGATGCAAAAAAAATAAAAAATAGCCGTGGAAAAGTGAGGAAAAAGTTGCATGCGTCAAAGATAAAGTTGTGTGTGTGTCGAAAAAATTGCTTGTCAAAAAAGCAATATTGAGAAAAAGTCACACGTTTTCAAGGAGAAGTCAATCCCCTCATTGCTTTCTGTTTCACCCAGTTTTAAGGGGAAGTCAATCCCCTCATTGCTTTCTGTTTCACCCAGTTTTAAGGGGAAGTCAATCCCCTCATTGCTTTCTGTTTCACCCAGTTTTAAGGGGAAGTCAATCCCCTCATTGCTTTCTGTTTCACCCAGTTTTAAGGGGAAGTCAATCCCCTCATTGCTTTCTGTTTCACCCAGTTTTAAGGGGAAGTCAATCCCCTCATTGCTTTCTGTTTCACCCAGTTTTAAGGGGAAGTCAATCCCCTCATTGCTTTCTGTTTCACCCAGTTTTAAGGGGAAGTCAATCCCCTCATTGCTTTCTGTTTCACCCAGTTTTAAGGGGAATCAATCCCTCATTGCTTTGTTCACCAGTTTAAGGGAATCATCCCCTCATTGCTTTCTGTTTCACCCAGTTTTAAGGGGAAGTCAATCCCCTCATTGCTTTCTGTTTCACCCAGTTTTAAGGGGAAGTCAATCCCCTCATTGCTTTCTGTTTCACCCAGTTTTAAGGGGAAGTCAATCCCCTCATTGCTTTCTGTTTCACCCAGTTTTAAGGGGAAGTCAATCCCCTCATTGCTTTCTGTTTCACCCAGTTTTAAGGGGAAGTCAATCCCCTCATTGCTTTCTGTTTCACCCAGTTTTAAGGGGAAGTCAATCCCCTCATTGCTTTCTGTTTCACCCAGTTTTAAGGGGAAGTCAATCCCCTCATTGCTTTCTGTTTCACCCAGTTTTAAGGGGAAGTTCATACCTTCATTGTTTTCTGTTTCACCCAGTTTCAAGGGGACGTTAATCCCTTCATTGTTTTCTGTTTCACCCAGTTTCAAGGGGAAGTTAATCCCTTCATTGTTTTCTGTTTCACACAATTTCAAGGGGAAGTTAACCCCATCAATGTTTTCTATTTTACATGTTTTCAAGGGGAAGTTAACCCATCAATGTTTTCTATTTTACATGTTTTCAAGGGGAAGTTAACCCCATCAATGTTTTCTATTTTACACGTTTTCAAGGGGAAGTTAACGCCATCAATGTTTTCTATTTTACACGTTTACAAGGGGAAGTTAACCCTATCAATGTTTTCTATTTTACATGTTTTGAAGGGGAAGTTAATCCCATCATTGTTTTCTATTTCACCCAGTTTCAAGTGAAACTTAAGCACATGATTGTTTTCCAAAAATGAGTGCCAATGCTAAAAAAAATGCCAAAGTATTTCCAATTATTCGAGTTTTAACTATATTTTCATTATAACCATGTCACTATCATGACATTTTATAAATACAACAATGATTAAGTTTAATTCGAATTTATACCATGTCGAGTTTATACGACTTTCAAAAATGAATTTTAGTAAATCAGCCCCATAGTATTGATGTTGGTATATATGGTTTATGTATGTGAGTGTATAGGACGGGATACATTCATGTGTATGTAAATAAGTGCACTGGGATTCATTTTAAGGGGTTGAACTTAATGGACTGTGGCCTTTTTTCAACCCAAATTTACTATGTTACAACATTTTTTAGTTGCTGCAACTTGTTCACACACTAGCGGGCACTTGGGTTATTTGTCAACCGTGTGTTTCCAACATAGGTAAGGGCCCTGCATTCCTTTCTCTTTGTATAACATCAACCAGGGGTGAGAAGACATTGGGGCTCATTTATCAACAATGGGCAAATATGCCTGTGGGCAGTAACCCATAGCAACCAATCCGTGATTTGCTATTTTCAGCCAGCTGCAGGTAGAACAATGAATGCAACAATTGGATTGGTTGCCATGGGTTACTGCCCGTGGGCAATTTTGCCTTGTGTTAATATTTTCTTACTAAGAAGAACTATAATGTGTGAATACCAAGGAAAGGTGTAAAAAGTGGTGTCAAACAAACTGCAGATTGATATCATTACATTGCCGCCATTATGGCCGCCCCAGGTACGACCCAATATCTATATATCATCCTATTTATAAAGGTGTTTATTTTCTTTATCCCACTCTAATCACGTAATTAATGTCATTATTTTATTCCGTCTCGTAGCTCATTACAGGCAACAGGGTCAAATCAAGCAGCAAAGAAATTCAGCAGCAAAAATTGCTGAAATCCCACTGATCCCCCAAATTTTTTAGAAATTCCAGCAAATTCTGGCATTTACTGTACAACAATTCTTTCTGCATAATTTGCAATCCTGGCAGGGGAGGAGGGACTGAAACATTGATGTTACACATTGTAACAACTTCCCCACAGCTTACAGACAGCATGCAGGAACTACATAACCCACAATGCATTGCACTGGGATGTTCCTTTCCTTATTGACATCACGTGTGCAGCAGGGGATTGTGGGATTGGGAGGAGGCAGGCTGAAGGCAGGCTGAGGGACAGGCGACTACGGTTACATTTTATTTGAGTCACAAAGTAGTCAGCCAGATCAGCAGGGGAACAGGGGGCGGGGCTTAGGAAACAGGGGGGTTGGCTTAGGGAACAGGGGGAGGGGCTTAGGGAACTGGTCTAAACCATATTATTACATTAAACATCATGAAAAGGCTGCATATTTTTTAATTGATGTATATTGCAAAGTTGCTTGAAATTATGTTGTGTTTGGGTGGAGTTCCCCTTTAATATACATGAGATCCTTTACTCAGTCAGGTATGTAAAGTCAATATCACCATTTTTCCTTTGCAGTTTAAACAAAATGAATATAATGAAACCATTGGCACCGCCGAGTGCTTAGCAGATCCAATTAAAATGATCCTCTCCTTTGGAACAATTCATTTGAGCATCCCGAGACCTTATTAACAATAAAAACCCTCTTCGTTCATCAATCTCCGCGGTTCTACGGCGCATTATTTGTAGAAAAAAGCAAAACAAAAACGCTCATCCGACAGCAGCCAAAATAAAATGGTTTCAAGGTGAATCCCCCCCCCCCCGCGCATTCATTTCATGGTATTTCCGCGCCTCGCTTAATTGTCGCTAAGAGGATAATCCATATCAGCCGTCGCCAGTAATTGAAAAGGCTCAGGGATTTTAGGTAATAGTTTAATATTCTGCGGAACGCAGGCTGGAGTGTTCTCGAATGGAGTGCAGCTATTGATCCAGAGCTTTTGTACAACAGAGGGAAAAGGCTTTTTTTTTTCGGCAGAAGACGATTCCCTTTCGGAAGGATTAGTTCCGGAATTTTCCGATCTGAACTTTGGGTTAACGTAGGACTTTGTCAGTGAGGCGGCCGCTTTTATATTGGATTTCCAGGGCCTTTATCGGCACCTTCTAAGGACTCGCAGCGCTGTGTAGCAAACTGATGGGCATTTACTGTGCAGTTATAATCAGGGTCGGACTGGGCCGCTGGGACACCGGGAAAAATCCGCAGCTCAGTCCGACCTTTGCCGGCGCTCCCCCAACTGACTGTTTCTCCCCTGACACATTCAATTTATACGCGCTCGAGAGGACGTCGGGTGGAGGCCCTGCGGGGAGGGGGTTAGGGGAGCCCCTGGGGGGAGTAGGGGACACAACTAGCTGGGGCACCTGCAGGGCTACTGTCACATTTTATTTGAGTCACAAAGTAGTCAGCCAGATCAGCAGGGGAACAGGGGGCGGGGCTTAGATAACAGGGACAGTGACTCAGTCACGCTTTACTGCTGTGCTGCAAGTTGAAGTGATATCAAAATGGGCTGCAGTTGCATAGAAAAAATGTTGCGCGGGTCAAAAAAGTAATTCGCTAAAAAATTCATGACACTGATTTTGCAAAACATGTTGTCAACAGGTGACTTTTCTTTATTTATGACAAATTTTCACGTGAGCAACATTATTTATGGGTAGCTTTTTCTCTTACTCCAAATGCATTGAAGTCAGTGGGCGTTTTTTGTTTTTTCGTGACTTTTTTTTGTCTCGGCAAACTTTTACCGCAGTTTCCTGAAAAAAAGTTAGGCCCGAAATGCTGAATATTGCTGTGAACCCACGCCTGGCAAACAAATTCGCTCATCACTACAAGCAACCAGTCATTTGAACTGTCCTTGACTTTCTATCACCTGAGGCGAAAGATCAGTAACTTATACACATAAAACTCTTCATTGTATTTATATACAGTAAATATGATTCCATGTGTGTAAATAGGTCCCATTTTATAGATCTGGCCATAGGACTGGCTGGAGATTTCCTACCTACTGAAGGGCAGAGAATCCCACATCAGCCTCCATTACTGTGTAGTTTATATATCACTCTAATACCCACCTTTTTTTCACTCCGATAAGAGAAGAATATAGGAAATAAAACATGATTTGGTATAAATATTCATTAGGACGTCATTAAAAATTGAGAGGCAATATTATAGAAATGGCGGCCATAAAGCTATAGATATTGCCGAGATGTCACATAGGGGAAAAGTGTTTTGTGTATAAATGAAACATGAGCGCGGTATAAATGTTCCGCGATGACTGAAGAGGACAGTTATTATTAATGCCGCGGTGCAGCCATACAGAGAGCAAGTGCATTTATATGTGGGAGACTTCCATTGTATCGGTCACATTGTGAGGAGCCAAGGTGTATTCTTACATTTATATATATATATATATATATATATATCTCTATACGTATACACGGACAGGGTAGCATTGCATTCATCTGCCCCTGCACTGTTATAAAGAAGATTTATATATATATTTGCCCTTAAGGATGCACTCCAAATATCTGTGTTTCTTAAAGTGCTTTATTCCATACTCCATTTACTCTATTCCATGGTGAAATTTATAGAATATATATACAGGTATAGGACCCGTTATCCAGAATGCTCGGGACCAAGGGTATTCCGGATAAGGGGTCTTTCCGTAATTTGGATCTCCAAACCTTAAGTCTACTAAAGAATCAATAAAACAGTAATTAAATCCAATAGGATTGCTTTGCATCCAATAAGTTTATTTCTATCTTAGTTGGGATCAAGTACAGGTACTGGTTTATTATTACAGAGAAAAGGGAATCATTTAACCATTAAATAAACCCAATAGGGCTGTTCTGCCCCAATAAGGGGTAATTATATCTTAGTTGGGATCAAGTACAGGTACTGTTTTATTATTACAGAGAAAAGGGAATCATTTAACCATGAAATAAACCCAATAGGGCTGTTCTGCCCCAATAAGGGGTAATTATATCTTAGTTGGGATCAAGTACAGGTACTGTTTTATTATTACAGAGAAAAGGGAATCATTTAACCATTAAATAAACCCAATAGGGCTGTTCTGCCCCAATAAGGGGTAATTATAGCTTAGTTGGGATCAAGTACAGGTACTGTTTTATTATTACAGAGAAAAGGGAATCATTTGTAAAAATTATTTGCATATAATGGAGTCTATGGGAGATTGGCCTTTCCGTAATACGGAACTTTCTCGATATGGGGTTTCCGAATAAGGGATCCCATACCTGTACCAATTCCAATGCAAAAGTTGCTGTTGTTGTAGGGAGATGCATACGGTTAAGCTGCAATATTTCATGAATATTTTTGGAGTTGGGGAAATATGGGATATGGGAGGGAGTCAAAACTTGTTCAACTGTGTCAGCAAATTAGCTTAAAGAGTTAACTTACAAAATAGGGCAAAATGCAGAATATAAGAGCAAATCAATTTTTCCAGAATCCCAAGCTAATAGCCAATGATAAGCAAACTTGCAGTGTTTCGGCTTGAGTAAAAGTGAAATTTTGCCAAAATGTGTTGTAGTCAATGGGAGGGGGTAATAGCACTGCAGTTAATTGAATTTCTTATGTGGGCTATATTATTGTATTTTTCTTATTTAGTGTTATTTATGGTTACCAGCCTTCATTGATCAATTTCTACATAATAGAATTTTCCTTCTTCGACCAAATCAAGCCGGATTCTTTGCCACGTCCCGTTGCTCAGCGCGGTACCTGGGCACCTCGATGGCCGCCCCCTGGATCAGATTTGCCTTTCAATTATAACTCTTGTAGCTGAAACAATAAGAAGAATGTATCAAACTAAAATGTCACCTAGAATACAAAAATCCTGTTGGTTCAACAGGAGGTCCCCCCCCCCCCCCCCCCATAGAAGTACGAAGCTGAATTTATATTTTATTGTGCTTTAGTATTCAAGAGTTATTTGCGAGACCTTGGTGGGAACAAGCTGCCCTCCCTGTACTTGATCTTTCTAAAGTCTGCAGATTTGCTGGAGGCTATTGAAGCAATCAGAGATTTATTTTCTCCTTGTGACAATAATAAAAAAATATATATTTTTGAGCTCTGAGAAACTTTAAATTCCCATTTGAGTTGTAGAACGAATATGTTGGCAAGCTCTGTTGTTTTTTTTTCGTGAACGCTGCATTGTGTTAGTGACACATTAATACAATGGGCATAAAGAGATCCCAGGATGTAACTGTTGGGACTATGGTGTCTTTCAGCCAACTATGAAGTGCCCAAAATCACCCTGCCATCTCCTATTAGCCTTGGCCCTGGTATAATGCACATTTTGCATCTAAAAACTACTACTGTAGTACCTTTGGTGTCTTCCGGTTCCAGTTGAAGCTGTGGGAGGCATCAGGAGTGGCTTCAAATGGAACCACACCAAGTGCCACAACCACATCCATGACCCAAAGTACTTCTTCTCTTATAGAATTTCCCAATGAACCTGAAGGATGTTTGGCCAAGACCTGCCCTAATATTAGTGGCGTAAGCTGTAGTTTTAATCCCGCACACATGGGTTCATACCATGCATGCATGGCCATCTTCAATTATAAGCATTATCAAATCAAATTCAGCCTAATAAATCCTACAAAGAGTTTAGTCCCTTGTGCTGATTAAGTAGATACATAAGTCAGAGGTAAGTGGGAGACTGGTCTGGCTACTGGTTGTAAAATAATCCCTTGGGGCACTGGTTCCCAAACTTTGGGTTTCCACACAAAAAACCCCAAAGCAATGCTTTAGAAGACCTAAAGAAACAGTAATGACCAATTTAGTCTCCTTCAAGCATGTTGAACACATCTAACACCTATGCACATACTTTGAATTATATTGCTGATTCTTTTCCAGTCTGGCCCAGCCTGAAGGCCCCCCCAAGGGCAGATTGAGATGAATGCTTATTCTGTGCCTTGGAAATTCCTGGATGTGTAGCCTTGGTATGAGCTGGGCCCAGGGATTGTACTGTGGGATTGTAAGTAATGAACTGAAAAAGGGGAGCCTGAACCAACCGTTCCAATCTTGGGGCTAAGGTGTATTTCAGCCAACTAAGATGTGCCCAAAATCACCCTGCTGCCTCCTATTAGCCTTGGCCTTGGTATAATGCACATTTTCCTTCTAAAAACTACCAGTACCTTTGGTGTCTTCCGGTTCCAGTTGAAGCTGTGGGAGGCATCAGGAGTGGCTTCAAATGGAACCTCACCATGAGCCACGACCACATCCATGACCCAAAGTGCTTCTTCTCTTATAGAATTTCCCAATGAACCTGAAGGATATTTGGCCAAGACCTGCCCTAATATTAGCTGTGCAAACTGTAGTTTTAATCCCGTACACATGGGTTCATATCATTCATGCATGGCCATCTTAAAATTAGAAGCATTTTCAAATCAAATTCAGCCTTATACATTCTACAAGGAGTTAAGACCATTGTGCTGATTAAGTACAGTAGATACATCAGTCAGGTAAGTAAGTGGGAGACTGGTCTGGCGACTGGTTGTAAAATAATCCCTTGGGGAACTGGTTTCCAAACTTTGGGTTTCCATGCAAGGAACCCCAAAGTAACGCTTTAGAAGACCTAAAGAAACAGTGATGACCAATGTGGTCACATTCAAGCATGTTGAACTCATCTAACACCTATGCACATATTTTGAATCCTGTTGCTGATTCTTTTCCAGTCTGGCCCAGCCTGAAGGCCCCCCCAAGGGCAGATTGAGATGAATGCTTATTCTGTGCCTGGAAATTCCTGGATGCGTAGCCTTGGTATGAGCTGGGCCCAGGGATTGTAAAAAGGGGAGCCTGAACCAACCGTTCCAATTCAGGGAAAGTAGTATCCAAGAGAAGGATTTAGACATGCAGTGATAGAGTTCTGAGGAGGATGAGAGAGCTCTGAGAGCTTTTCTAGATTATTGTCACCTCTATGGACTCCTATAGGCTTATGAGAGTACTTAGTGGAAAACTGAAGCTCAACAAAGAACTAAGCTGGAAATGTTACATTTTATCACAGCATAAAATACAAACTAATCCCAGCACACGGATGAATTGCCGAATGGGATAAGCCCTGTGCTTAGGGACTTGTGCCTGTTAGGCAATTCACCCATATGTCAGATAAATACAGTAAGTATACCTATAGTTAAATAAATGCAAGAATTAAACCCAAAGGCTTAAAGGTTTAATCTTCCCTAACGTACTAATTTACGCCAGGCCGACTGACTAAAGCCTCCGTGTCAGAGTCATGTGTCACCCAGGGCAACCTATTCAGTCCAGAAATGGAACTCTCCATAGCCAGTTTTCTGTGTTTTATTCATAGATTATACTGGAGATTCAGTCCAGTCATATGATTATTTCTGTTCCAATACTAACCCTGAAGTGTTATACAGTTTATACATAAAACCTATATTTTTCAGTTAGGATTGAATGAATTTAATGAATAGCGGATGCAGTGTAACAGTCTGTGTATAACAGGGGAATGAGAACATATATGGAACACTTCTTTATTAGTTAAACGTAGCCCTCTGTGGAACAACTAGGGTTAATACAACCTACAATTTGCTCCCTTTCCGGTCTAAAGCTCTCTCACCCTGGAGAGCACACTTCCTCCATTGATTACTTCCTCTTCCTACTTCCTTCTCTCCTGGGCAGAGTCCTTCCTTCCAGCCTTGAATGGGCGGAGCACACTTATGACCTCATTGTGTCTGACAGTAACCAGCAGCCATCTAAGGGAAAGCACACTAAAGGTCCCCCTACACGGGCCGATTCTAGCTGTCGATATTGGTCCCTTAAGGTCCCCATACACGGGCCGACTATAGCTGCTGATATGGGTCCCTTGGACCGATTCGGCAGCTAATCGGCCCATGTATGGGGAGAGCAGAGCGGCCTGGCTGACCGATATCTGGTCTGAAATTGGCCAGATCTCGATCGGGCAGGTTAGAAAATCTGGTCGGATCGGGGACCGCATCGGCTCGTTGATGCGGCCCCCGATCCGACTGCCCCATTGCCGCCCACATAATCCGATAATCGGATTATTTTTTTTTTTTACCTAAATGCTCCCTGATATCGCCCACCCGTAGGTGGGGATATCGGGGGAAGATCCGCTCGCTTGGCGACATCGCCAAGCGAGCGGATCTGCTCGTGTATGGCCACCTTTAGACCGATGCAGCAGCTTATCGGCCCGTGTAGGGGCACTAACGATGGGCCTGCCCGACCGATATCTGGCCTGAAATCGGGCAGATCTCAATCGAAAAATCAGTCGTAATGGTGACCGCATCGGGTCGTTGATGCCTATACCCGTCGTTCTAATTTGATCGTTTGGCTCCAGAGACAAATGACCGAATTAGCTTGATATCGCCCACCCGTAGGTGGGATATCGGGAAAAGATCCGCTCGCGGGAAGCGTTTTGTGAACTTTGGCCGGCATATATTGTCCCCCCTCAATGGGTGGTGTTCAATGTAAGAATATCTTCCCTTTGCTTGAGAACAGCAGTGAGTCGATTATTTAGCAAAACATCTCTTTTTCTCTCCTGTTGGGATTACATTGCAGGCTCACAAACAAAGAGGCTTCTAAAATAAATATTGCAAAAACCCTGAAATGAATTGTTATATGGGTGCGTCTGTGTTTTGCTTAATGTATTCCTAAGTGCAGAGATTTGCAGAATTGGCACTTTGCCTGTTTACCGTTTCAATAAAATCCAGGGAGAATGGATGAGCGGCGCAGAGCCGATGTGACAGAAAGTATCCGAATGTCTGGAAATTGGACTTTCTGCACAAAACGCGTTGCAAGCCAATGTAGGGCCACTGTATTTTACTCTTGAACAAGACTGGTTAACAGTAAGCTTGAATAAAAGCCAATGGCACCTGAAACGTTCCTGATGTCCAAGGTCTAAGCCCAGACTTTGTCACCCTGTGATCTACTCTTGCCATAAGCAAGATAAAGTATCAATCAATGTTTAACAAATACACATAGCAATAAATAAATGCAGTGCCAAATTCACATTTAATGCCCACATAACATTATTCAAGTGGCAACTTCAAGTTTAGTGTGAAAGGATTGGAGTAGTTTGTACTTCCCTTCTTCAAGGCCCACTTTGTAGTCTGCACACAGAAACATAGGAACAGTAGGAACAAATAAATACAGCGGCCCAGTGGGGACAATCTTCTATACTGGGATGAAACTACAAGATGGATGGCTTGAACAGCCGCAGTATGCTGGGGATGGGTCAAATGAAGTGGAGGGATGTCATCCCACTGCATTCCACCTTGAGGTCTACCAGAAACTTTAAAGTGATCTACTGGTAGACCTTGATCTACCTTTTGGGCACCCCTGGTCTAAGCAATGTGTTTGGAATAAAGGCTTATGATTGGAGAGGTGCTGTTCATTTGTTCTTTATAATAAAGAATGATTAAATGCCAGGAAGGATCCCCTTGGGGGCAGGACAAGACTAGCCATCCAAGTCCCTAGCTTGGTCATGTTCAAGATGAAACTAAAGTACAACTGGTACCAGCAAGTCAGTTGACACCCATATGTATAAAACAGGGAAAGTTACGCTCTGGCAGATGTAAATGGATGAAGTGGGGGATAGAGGAGCTTGGGTCAATCTACAGTAGGTTCCAAAAGTTGTCCAAGCTCATTAGGAGATCCATGAAACAGATAATGTAAGTGTGAGCTAGCAGGACAAGAGGACTAGAAAGTCAGGCAGCCCTGAGTGCCATTGATGAGAGAAGGGATAGAGTCCCAGGAATCAGAAACTAGATGGAAGGACTTGAAAATAGGCAAGGGCAAGGGAACTGTTTCCCATTCCGAAACGTTATGCTCATATGTGTGCCCTTTTGGGTCGATTTTTCATCAACCCATAGGTTCAGGCACGGTAGCTTAACTCATTGTTTTTGCTCTCTACAGATCTACTTGCCACTCTGTATATACACATTCCTCATTCTATACAAACCTAGATATTTTCTGTACATCTGTTCTAGATACCAGATCCACGCCTGCTGTAACCTGGTCCTTTTATCCAAACCTTTAAGATCTACTGTATCCCTTAGTCTCCCCAAAAAGAGGCCAACTGCTATATATTCATGCATTATTATTAGCAATGGGCGAAATGTTTCATCAGGCATGGATTTGCCGCGAATTTCCGCGTTTCGCCATTGACGGATTGTTTCATGAAACGGATGAAAAAATTAGCAGGGAAAAATTCGCCACGCGTCCAAAAATTGTCTCCCGCATCAAAGGAATAGTCGCGCATCAAAAAAGAATAGACGCTGGCAACAATTTTTTTTTGAAGCGCAACATTTTTGCTGATTCGCTAATTTTCCGGCGAAACAGGACAGATTCGCTCATCACTAATTATTATAATATCTCCAATGGAAACCTTCTCTTGGGAGCCTCCTCCAAAAAATATCCCCCTTCACTCCTGTCTGTATGAGCTGCCATGTCCCCTTTCCATCCAAACCTAGAGATCTGTTACCTTCCTACAGTCGCAACTGTTTCATTAAACAAACAGATATTGGGCCAATTGCAAAGGGCATACTTTATAATTCATACAACACCTTGCTTTGAATTTTAATTGAAATAGCACCTAACAACGTAATTTCAGCATGGTGCATAATTACTGCAATAATCTTCATATTATTTTTCTGTCCTACGTTAGTTCCCTCTCTTCATACGAGCCTTCGCATCATTATCTGGTTGTTAAATAATTAAATAATATTAATAATTCAAATGCAGCAAAAATAACGTGATACAGGCAGTCTGCAAAGTTACTAAAATCTAGTGGCTAAAACGTCCAGAACGTAACTTTTCTGGTTTAAACCCCATCCCTTCCCACTTTTCTGCACCACTGAGGCAAAACTGAATAGACCATAATGTATTATATATGAATTTGTCTGATCAATACATACGGGTAGTGATGGGCGAAATGTTTCCCCAGGCATGGATTCGCGGCGAATTTCCGCATTTCGCCACTGGCGGATTGTTTCGTGAAATGTATGAAAAAAATCACTGCAGAACAATTTGCCTCGCGTCCAAAAAATGCCAAATGCCAATGCCAAAATAACAGCCGCGTGACAAAATAATAGCCGTGGGGCGTCAAAATAATAGCCGCATGACAAAATAATAGCCGCGTGACAAAATAATAGCCGTGGGAGACAAAAGAATAGCCGCGGGCAACAAAAGAATAGCCGTGTGACAGAAGAATAGTTGAGGGCAACAATTTTTTTTGACGCGCAACATTTTCGCTGTTTCGCGGAGCGAAACGGGACAGATTCGCTCATCACTACACACGGGCATCGGGCATTCAGCCTCAGTTTTAGCCAGGGGAGTCTAGACCAGACAGATCTGGAGAATGGCAGTTGGGTGAAATTTTAGAGAGAAGTCTATTAGAGATTGCAATAAAAGAAGCAATGTTTGCCCAGGTCTTGTAACCCATAGCAACCAATCCAAAGTTTGCTTTTTTGGTACAAGTGATCTTTTGGGTATCTTCACCTGTGAAAATAATACATATTGGAAGGAAAAAATGTTTGTAAATGTATTTGCTAAGGATTTTGGGTGAGGGGTTTATTTGACGATCAGTTTAGGTTGACCTTTAAAAAAGGTACCATGGAAATAATTCAGTTATTATTTGGTTTTAGGTTTATGTTGACTGTAGTTGAATGGTTAAGCTGAAGGCAGGACCAACCAGAGCTTATTCAGATGCCTCCACCAATCACTCACAACATAAGTAGAATAAGTAACCACAGGGGTACTTTGCCAAGAAAGGTAGCGAATGTGAAGGATGGATAAATAGCGAGAAACTACAGATGTACCCTGTATATGAGGGATCCATTCATAAATAATGAGCAACTACAGATATACTTTACCTACAGGTCAAGGTGGCCATACAGACATTAGAAACTATAGGAACAGCTCGACAAATTGACTCTTTCCTTTCTCATTTTTTTAATTTTAAAATTCAAATGAACTCATTTCCAAAAATGTCTAACATTTACTAAAAAGTCTGAACTGAAAAAGCCAGTGTGGGAAAAGCCTCGACTTGTCGCACATCAACGGTGACTTTTTAGAATTGTCGCATAAAAAACCAGCGTAAAAAATCCAAAACATCTAAAGTTTCAAAGCAAAAAATGATCCTCCAGGGAAGGGACGTCTGCCATTGGCTTCTACATGATCTCAGCAAGTTGTAGCCGGCGAATTATTGTATTCGGATTTGTAGCTGTTTGGACGCACAGTAAATCTCGTAAAATACGTGACCATGATAATTTCTAAAGTTCTAAAATGTCTCAATTGCAGTGATGAGCGAATCTGTTCCGTTTCGAAAAATTCGCGAAAATGTCGTGCTGCAAAAAAAATTGTCGCCAGCGACTATTCTTTTGTTGCCCACGGCTATCATTTTGTCGCCCGCAGCTATTATTTTGTCGCTCGGTTATTCTTTCGTTGCCCGCGGCTATTATTTTGTCACGCAGCTATTATTTTGTCGCCCGTGGCTATTATTTTGTCGCTCGGCTATTATTTTGTCGCCCGCGGCTATTCTTTTGATGCCTGCAGCTATTCTTTTTTGATGGCGGCGACAATTTTTGGACGTGCGGCAAATTTTTCCACGAATCCATGCCTGCCGAAACATTTTGCCCATCACTAGTCACAATATTTTTGTGCCAAAAAGTTCTTTATGCCACGAAAACCTTTCTGGCTTTGATGCCTTCCATGTCTGGTATTGGAAGCCTTCCATAGGGCTCAATGGGACTCGACAGATCAAACCTGGCGAAAAGATAGTCCCGATGAAAGTTTTACCAAATCGGTAACGAATTCCGAAATTTTCATATTCTTTACGCAACGTACGATTTTTTCTGGGAAATTTACTGAAAACCATGAATTTTAACTAAATTTGGCATACATTTTGAAATGTTCTATAATTTAGAAAAAATACAAATTAATCTCAAAATTGTTATGGTAAATGGCTCCACTTTATTTTCTCAGATTTCTATGAGGCAAGTCTGCCAATGACATTAACTAGTGATGAGCAAAAAAATTTTCGCAGCGAATTTCAACATTTCGCCATTGGCGAATTGTTTCGTGAAGCTTCTGTGAAAATTTGCCGTGGAAAAATTCGCTGCACAGATTTATTTTTTCTCATGCATCAAAAAGGGCCCGGTCGCATAAAAAAACACGGGTGACAAAAAAATGATACACGGGTGACAAAAAAATAGACACGGGCGACAAAAAAGACATGGGCAACAAAATAAATCGTGCGACAAATGCGTTTCATGAATTTTCTTGCCATTTCGCGAATTTTATGGCGAAGCAAAACGGGACAGATTCGCTCATCACTAACAGTAACGAGTATTTAATTATGAGAAGCTGAATGAGATTAATCTGTCCCCCCCCCCAGTCATTATAGCCCCCCCTGTATCACTCAACATTGTATTCCTCTCCTTCTTGCAAAAAGCTGTTTCTCATTTCCGGCTGTGATAGAGAACGCCATTGTATTATGCGCAGTGTCACAGGGTGCAATAACGCACGCTTAGATGAACAGAGCGATTGCTTCACAATACAGATTTGTCTGTGGCGCGTGTAACCACCCTGCCCAAACGCCACTTCCAATCATTCAAATTAGTTGGGAGCAGCGCTTGTAATTACAAATATCCATTACCCGCTGCGCCATAAACCCGTTTACTATTTCATGTATTAATTTACTTCTTCGAAAAGGTCATCGGTAGTTGAAGAAATCCGCGTCGGTTCCGACAGGCAGGAGAAAATCAGTCTCTAAATATTAACTATGTAATATTCGGGTTTTTTATCGTGTTAAATTGCGCTTCCGGGGGTTTCGCCATCTTACTCTTTAGTTATTTATATTTCAAGCTGCAAAGTAATTATATCTGGGTCTGGGAAGGGAAATGTGTGATTTTTCTGCAATGATTGGTATTTACTAGTGATGGGCAAAAAAATTTGGCAGGTATGGATTCGCGGCGAATTTCCGCGTTTCGCCATTGGCAGATTTGGTGCAAAATGGGTGACAAAAGTTGCTCTGCATCAAAAAGTGTTGCGAGCGTCAAAAGAATTGTCGCACGTCAAACATATTGTTGTTCATCAAACGTATTGTAGCGCGTCAAAAGAATTGTTGTGCGTCAAACGTATTGTTGTGCGTCAAAAGAATTGTTGTGCATCAAACGTATTGTTGTGCGTCAAACGGATTGTTGTTCGTCAAACGTATAGTTGTGCGTCAAAAGAATTGTTGTGTGTCAAACGTATTGTTGTGTGTCAAACATATTGTTTCGCGTCAAATGTATTGTTGTGCATCAAACGTATTGTTGCGCGCCAAAAGAATTGTTGCGTGTCAAACGTATCGTTGCGTGTCAAATGTATTGTTGTGTGTCAAAAGAATTGTTGCACATCAAACGTATTGTTGTGTGTCAAACGTATTGTTGTGTGTCAAAAGAATTGTTGCGTGTCAAACGTATTGTTGCGTGTCAAAAGAATTGTCTCTCTCATCACAAGAATTGTCTCTCATGTCAAAAGAATTGGCATGTATTGTCGCTCGTCAAATGGCGAAAAATTTGCGAAATTGGGAAAATGTTGGGCGTTCATAAAAATTGTCGCACAACATTTTCCCCGTTTCATGAATCTTTTGAAAGATTTGTGAATTTTTCGACAAAGCGAAATAGTACAGATTTTTTTCGCAAAACAGCCTCAAAAATGCAAAACCCACCATAACTCAAAAAAGAAAGTCTGAAGCGTTTTGCGCCTTTTGGGGCACTTAATCATAGGCTCATGATTAAATGCCCCAAAAGGCACAACATGCGTAAGGCTTCCTTTTATAAGAAATAAACTGTGCTTTTAACTGCATCACTTCTGTTCCGGTCTGATTTTGTGCCAGCCTGAAAAATATGGAAGAATTGTGCGTCTGAATGCAAGAAAAAGCTAAGAAGTGGCCAAGAGAACTCCAAAATGTCAACTTAGTTGCCTCTTGTGAATACATAGCTGCCAAATGCACGCAGCACTGTATTCATGGGAAAGGTGCAACTCTTTATTAGTGATGAGCGAATCTGTTCCATTTTGCTTCGCCATAAAATTCACGAAACAGCAAGAAAATTCACGAAACGGTGGAAAATTTGTTGCACCGCATTTGTTGCACATTTTTTTTGTCGCCCGCGTCTTTTTTGGTCACCTGTGTCTTTCTTTTGTCTTTTTTGACATGACTGTGCCCTTTTTTCATGCGACCGCCCCCAATTTGAACACGCAATGACATTTTTTTATGCGTGGAAAATTTTCCCGTGCAAATTTTCACAAAAGTTTTGCAAAACAATTCTCCAAAGGCAGAATGCGGAAATTCACTGCAAATCCATGCCTGGCGAAAACATTTGCTCATCACTAGACTTTATGTTTTATTCTAAACCAGTGATCCCCAACCAGTGTCTTCTGAGGAACATTTTGCTCCCCAACCCCTTTTGATGTTCTCCTTTGATGTCCTTTGATGCTCCCTGTGGCCTCAGTAGGTTCCATTGTTACATTTCTAGCTTGAAGACAAGTTTTGGAAGCCCAGAGACAGTTTTACCCCAAGCAGAGCCCCCTGCAGGCCAATAGTCCCCATGGGGCTACCAAATAGCCAATCACAGCCCTTATTTGAAATCCCCAAAGAACTTTTTTTCCTGCTTGTGTGGCTCCCCAACACTTTTTACATCTGAGTGTGGCTCAGATAAGGACTCAAATAAGGTTGGGGGTCCCCGTTCTAGACATAAAAAACGGCACCTCAAGGGGTGCTTTGTGTCCCTTGTTTTGCCCTTAACACCCTGTCCTACAACATTAACCATTATAATATATAATAATTATCCGGTGATGGAGGGAGGTTCATAACCCTTGAAGCGGTAACACTGACTAAATACACCAGTAAAGGAATAGTTTATGCACACAAGCGCTACCTTCATTCTCTTCTTTGTCCCATCCATAATTATAAATACAGAGAAGGAGCACACAGTAGGATATACACTGATACCGTATGTGCATGGGAAAGGATATAGCCTCCCCAACATACATGTATAAGTATAAACACAAAGAGAAGAGAATAAAGGTAACACGAACCTCAATGAATTCAATATTTTCTTTAATGCTCTTTGTACGTCTGGCCCTTCTGAGCTTATTGTGAGCAGCGTGATCTCTCTTATCAGCCCCTCGCCGTACTTGCCCTACTCTGGGTAGCTGGCAGCTCTCACATCAAGAGCAGCTTCCTTTGTGGATATAAATATGTGTTATCTTTGATGGAATGACAAGACCAATGGTCCTTTTCCTGGAGATCAATTGTTTTCTCTCTGTTGTTTTTATTTAGTTTTTTTTGTTGTGCAGATGTATCGATTTGTGCCAAAAGTGACCTCTAGCTATAAAGCAAGTTTTCTATGTCAGCTATTTTGCGTATATGTGTGTGTTTGTAACAACTAATGTATTGTAATGTAAGTCATTGGTGGAGGTTGGGTATCCGAGGACAGCACTGAGTGCCAATGTGTTGACCTAACCTTTGGCCAGAATAAATGATTAAGAAAAGACTGTATAATGGTTTCTATGAAGGTATTTTATCTCCACCTTCTTTTTGTGTGTCACATTCATTCATTGTACCCATATATTTATTAATGTGAGCCCTGTGCAATAATACTATATAATATAATGGCTTGGGGAGTGTCCTAGACAGTGGAGTCAGGCCGGCTACTCCTAGGTCCAGAACCAAGGCTGTGTTTATGGAGAAATAAAATTAGGGGATACCATCTTGAATAAAGTATCTAGTAGAATTAAGTCTAAAACAACTGGACTTTTCTGAGTTTTTCTTAAAAACATTTCGCCACTCATCCAAGTGGCTTCTTCAGTTCGAATGACTGGTAGGGAATTCCCTGATATTTAAACCCTTGAGGGTAGTACAGTCACAGGCATCCAATCACAATGGTTCCATTGAACTACCATCAAGAGTTTAAATATCGTCAAATTCCCTACCAGTCATTTGAACTGAAGAAGCCACTCGGATGAGTGGCGAAATGTTTTCAAGAAAAACTCAGACAAGTCCAGTTGTTTTAGACTTAATTCTACTAGATACTGTATATCATGGCCTGGATGAACGAGAATCTTCATAGACATCTTGAATAAAGCATTTCCATCTGAGAAAAACTTCTATGGATTCATTATTCCTGGCAGCAAATCAGCATGGGTCGGTGGGAGAAGGAGGAGGTGGATATACAAAGCTTAAATATTTTTAACCAAGGAGATGGATCAAGAATAGGGATGAGAGAATCCGTCCCATTTCATTTCGGCAAAAAATGTGCAAAACTGCTGATACATGCACAAGATGCATCTACTGAGTTATTTGACATGAACGCACCTTTTTTGATGTGACCACAACACTTTGAGAATTTTTGTTGCCAAAATGAGCAATTTCACATGTACTTTCCATGCTGGTCAAAAATATATGATCATCACTAATGAAGAATAGCTGACCCCCATTTTATATTTCCCTACCATTACAAAACTCTACGGACCCATTTCTCTAGGCAGCAGAGATGCACGGATGGAAGCACCTATTGGATCCCCTCTTCTCTATATCCTACAGCCACTTATTCTCTAACATCTACTGGAAGGTGTCCAAGACATGAAAGGAGATGAGTTATGGCTAGTGATGAGCGAATCTGTTCCGTTTCGATTCACGAAAAATTAGCGAATCCTTCAAAGGATCCGCGAAACGTCGAAAAATTAGCAAAATGCAGAAAATGTAGTGCGCTAATCCTTTGGTGCCCGCGGCTATTATTTTGTCATGCAGCTATTATTTTGTCGCCCGCGGCTATTATTTTGTCGCATGGCTACTCTTTTGTCGCCTGCGGCTATTATTCTGTTGCGCGGCTATTCTTTTGATGCCCGCGACTATTCTTTTTTGACACCGGTGACAATTTTTTTGCTTTTGTCGCCCGCGGCTATTATTCTGTCGCGCGGCTATTCTTTTGTCGCCCGCGGCTATTCTTTTGTCGCACGGCTATTCTTTTGTCGCCCGTGGCTATTATTTTGTTGCCCACAGCTATTATTTTGTCGCCCGCGACATTCTTTTGACGCGGGTGACAATTTTTGGACGTGCGGCGAATTTTTTCATCCGTTTCGCGAAACAATCCACCAATGGCGAAACGCAGAAATTCGCCGCAAATTGATGCCTGGCGAAACATTTCGCCCATCACTAGTTATGGCCTATTATATGAAGTAGTTTCTAACCCATCCCAAAAATGTTAGGCATGTTAAAAGTAGTCAAGGTACTTTTAATTTGCCATTTTCTTTTTACCAGACAATTCTTAGTGCCTTCTTTAAGGAGCTGATCCGTTGCCTGGATCATGGGGTTTGTTGTGGATGTGACTTACTTCAGCCGTTGCATTCAGCATTGATACAGTACCACACAAAAGGTTACTGATTAAATTAAAGAGCATTGGCCTCCAGCATACTATTTCCAGTTGGATAGGGAGCTGGCTAAAAGATAGATTACAAAGAGCGGTGATAAATGCAACATGTTCTAGTAGGACCGATGTAGTTAGTGAAGCACCTCGGGCGACTTTCCTTGGTCCATTGCATTTTACCTTATTCATAAATGACCTTGAGCTCGCCATTGTAAGTTCCCCGATGATACTAAACCGAGGAATATGATAGGCTCCATGCAGGCGTTTCCACACTACTGAGTGATATGAATAATTATGCTGACCAGGTGGAAAATTGGAAATGATGAAAAATTCAGTGTTACGCATTAGGGCAAAAATAACGCTAGTGGTATGGTGCATGGAACTATGTTGGGGCCTACTCAAAAGAAAATGATTGGAGGGTTATTTTGGATAATAGGCTTTTCAACCTTAGGCAGTTTAAGCTAGAAAAATACTTTCTTGTATATGTAAGTGGTCATGTAGGAATGGGTGCTCTGATGGAAAGTGCATATGGGAACAATTCTTACAATTAAGGTACTTGTGCCTAAACACTCTACTACACTTGGTTGCTAATGTATCCATTCCGCCTCTTCTAATGAATGGTGGGCACCTACGCCTATTGACCCTGGGGAACCCTGAAGCCCCCACCACTCCTGGACCTCTTGCACCAATAGGCACACCACTAGACTTGCACTCATGGAATCATATGCAAAGCTGCGTTGAGCGATCACTCTTCCAGTGATACACTAAAAGGATGTGTGTCCAAAAAATTGTTGCAAGAATAGTCGCAAGCGGCAAAAGAATAGTCGTGCGTCCAAAATTTGTCACAAGAATAGTCGCAGGTGACATTTTCGCCATTTGTGAACCTTTCAAAAGATTAGCAAATTTTTCGGTGAACCTAAACGGGACAGATTCGCTCATCTCTACCCACCACTAAATTTTAAACCATTGGGGGGGATGCAATGAGGCTGTGACCACAAAATTCATACAGACAGCAACAAGAGCCCCTCTGAAAGTATTATTTTCGGGCATTAAGGCTAATGCCAGACGAGACGTAGGGGGGATATTTTTGGCAAGCGGTAAAAAGCTTGCCGAAAATTCTACTCTACGCCGCCTACTTGTGCCTGCACCCGAATGAATGGAATACGCTCAGTAGCAGACACATGTAGCGGAAATACGCCTAAAAACGCGAGAGTTTGAAAGTCACACGTTTTTATGTGTATTTCGGCTTCATGTGCCTGCACCCGAGCATATTCCATTTCATTCCGGTGCAGGCACATGTCGGCGGCGTAGGGTGGTATTATCTACCCTACGCCTTGTCTGGCATTAGCCAAGGAGCCATTTTGGCTCAACCTGTAAAAAAAATACATTTATTGGGCTAATTTTAATGGCCATGGCATTCAAACTTATAAATAATACACGTGGATGGTTAAAAATGATGTTTCCATGCTGTTCTTGCACATAAGAATGTGTTTATATATAATAAAGTTGGTAAACATGAACCAATCCCGAGATATCCAAGCAAAAAACATTCATTGTCTTGTTGGTCCCATCACGAGAGTTAATCAGTGTATTATTTTTTTTTTTCTAAAATAAGAAAGGAAAAAAAAGGCACCCTGCCTCTATATAATGTAGCAAATGTTAATTGATAGCGCTGCAGGATATTTCAGTTCATACGAATGGTATTTAAATCACACGTCTATTAATACTTAGCCAAAAACTGATTTAAAAAAGGGAAAAAAAAAGAAAAAGAAAATGGAGGAATGTGCTAGTTAGAGATACGATGGCATTTTCTCTCATTATGGAACTGCTGGAGAATGAAACAATCCCTGAGGCATGAATAACATAAAAATACTCGCTATGGAAATAAATAAATCAGAACATAAGGTGAAAAGGAAGTCATTTTAAAGAAACGGCACTTACGGAGGCGCAGTAATAATACAGACAATAAGCCTTAAATATTCAACTAAGGGGGATTCGTTCTTTGGCGTTTTAATTGCAAATAGGAGACATAATTATTCAATTTTTTTAAACTGAATAGCGATGAGTGAAATTATTTGCTGCAAAATCCCACATTACGCCCATTTTTTTCGTGAAATATTTGCCGCTACCAAAATTCCGCAACCAAAAGTAGTGATGAGTGAATCTGTCCCAGTTTACCCAAAAAATTAGCAAATCTTTCAAAAGATTTGTGAAACGGCGAAAAATTCACGAAATGCCGAAAAATGCCCCCCATCAAAAAAAATTGTTGCGTGCGTCAATTGTTTTGACGAGCGAGAAAATGCTTTCGTAGAACGAGATGATGGTTTTTGCCACACAACAATTCTTTTTGACACACGACAATTCTTTTGGTGCGGGTGATCATTTTTGGGACGTGCTGCAAATTTTTCCGCGGCGAATTTTGGCGGTTGTTTCCCAGAAAATCCGTCAATGGCGAAACACAGAAATTTGCCGCAAATCTATGCCTGACGAATTTTTCTACCCATCACTATTCACGAGTGAGGGAAAAAGTTGTAGTCACGTTAAAAAAGTCAGTCAAGTCAAATAAGTTGCATCAAAAAAAGTTGGAAGCCTCGAAAAAGTCATGTGGTAGCTAGTGATGAGCGAATCTGTCCCATTTCACTTTGCAAAAAAAAAAAATCGGAAAACTGCTGAAAAATTAGCAAAACAGGGAAGAATTTTTCACAGAAAATTCGCGAAACGCATTTGTCGCGAAATTTTTTTGTCGTCCGTGTCTATTTTTTGTCACCCGTGTCTATTTTTTTGACGTGACTGCACCCAATTTGACATGCGACAAAAAAAAATCCACACAGCGAATTTTCACGGAAGTTTTGCAAAACAATGGCCAATGTCAAAATGCGGAAATTCGCTGCGACTCCATGCTTGGCGAAAAAATTCACTCTTCACTAGTGGTAGCTGCATTTTGCGAATGTTTTGCTAATTTTTCAGCAGTTTTCCGATTTCTTTATTGGAATGGGACACATCACTAAGGGGCTCATTTACTAACCATCAACCATTCGATGCGGATTTTATTCGAAAAGAGAAAAAAAAGCTGCATTTTTTCCGAGATTTACTATGCATTTAAACGCCTAAAAATCCGAATTCGACAATTCGCTAGATTAAACTTGCTGAGTTCATGCACAAGTCAATGACAAAAGTCCCTTCCCTTTCCCTGAAATGTTCTCTTTTGTCTTGAAACTTTACAGATTTCACTGGGTTTTGTCCGAAAACTCAACTTTTTTCAAATTGTTGCAGCAACAATTCGATAAAATTGTGATTTTTGCAGTAAAATTCAAAAAAGTTGAGTATTATACGGCTCTTCTCGCAGCGACTTTGCCTTGCAACTCTTTTTTTAGTAAATATCAGACTTTCGCGGGAAACAAATTTAATCGAGTCGAGTAGAGTTTTATTAAATCTGCCCCTAAAATTGAAACATTCTGATTTTGGGAGTGTAGATAAGTGCAGGAAGAACTTCCAAAGGCAGCCGTACGGGCTTATTTTGTTTTACAACCAATCCCCCAAGTGGGACTTGTCTAAACAAGAGAGTGATGGAAGGCTGGGGAGTCAATTGTAGTTGAAAAATTGAATTCAGGGACTTCCAGCCTGTGACTGTAGAACTACAAATCCCTAATATCCCAAGTCCCCAGTGGTAGTATGGATTGTCTGAAATAGAAGCATCTTTGCAACAAATTCATATTGTGCAACTTTGGTTGGTATCTTTCTACAACTGTTATATATCTGCTGTGTGTACTATGGTCTCCCAAACATTGGCTGCCTGGGCAACTAGAAGGCATCATGTCCCTATTGATCATGTCAGCAAATATATAACCATCTAGTGTACACCTTTTGAACTTTTTGATATTTATGCATTGCTCAGATCCCATGAGTAATTTTGGGTCCCTATACTACTAAAATAGCAGGTCTCTTACCCCAGGCTCCCCCAGATATTAGCACACTGGTCAGTTAGGCTCATTGGTTGGTGGGACCAGCCAACACGCCCTTTCCTGCACAAGCTCCACCCCATTCACAACACATTGTGCTTTTCCCTCTCGGGGCCTCATCTGCCATAAGTTCCTATTACTCTACCCCCTTATTGGCACCCTTGGCATTGTCCCTGCCTGGCCAAACCGAATCCTTAAAACCATGTGACTTTTTGTCTCGTAAACATGGAAGGTGAAAAATCTGTGAAGCATGTGTAGGGACCCATAGGGTTAAATGGCCCCTATGGCTTTAAATCCCTACAGGTTCAGTTCCCTTAGTTGCTGGGCAGAAGGGAATGTATCTAAGTGAGTTCATTAACATGTGTGCTATTGGTTAGAAGGTATGGTGACCACATCCTGCCTGACTTTGGTATAGTGTTGGGAGAGGAGTGGCACCTTCCTGTTTGTTTGCTTCCACCTTAGGGACAAGGTGGATGTGTGCTGAGAGCCCAGGGCATGGGCCCAGGCCCAGTGAAGTCGGGGAACAGGGCCCCGGAAATGAGGCATTAGATAGTGGCAGGTGTAGCTCCCTTTATAGTACCACTCTAGGGGTGTAAGGCAGTTAGGGTTGGGCCCCCGTACCAGTACCACTCTAGGGGTGTAAGGCAGTTAGGGCTGAGCCCCCATACCAGTACCACTCTAGGAGTGTAAGGCAGTTAGGGTTGGGCCCCCATACCAGTACCACTCTAGGAGTGTAAGGCAGTTAGGGCTGAGCCCCCGTACCAGTACCACTCTAGGGGTGTAAGGCAGTTAGGGTTGGGCCCCCATACCAGTACCACTCTAGGAGTGTAAGGCAGTTAGGGCTGAGCCCCCGTACCAGTACCACTCTAGGGGTGTAAGGCAGTTAGGGCTGAGCCCCCGTACCAGTACCACTCTAGGAGTGTAAGGCAGTTAGGGCTGAGCCCCCGTACCAGTACCACTCTAGGGGTGTAAGGCAGTTAGGGTTGAGCTAGAATGAGCAGCATGAGCTCCTGCATAGGATTTGCAGTTTTTCTGGAGATAGCTCTCCCAGGCCACATTGCCTGTAGTGTAGGGATCCAAGTGAATAGGGAATCAGGATAGAGAATTCCCTGAGGGATCCACTACAGGGTGTGTCGCAGAGGTGAAGGGAGATTCCTGCCAGTCTGCCCGCAGGAGAGTGTGAGTCTGAATATACACTCGGTATATGTTGCATGTACCAATGGCCTCTGAAGCTGTATTGTTAGTAAACCCTGTGGATGTTCAATAAACACTTATCATTTTGTTATTTGCAAGAACCTCTGGCGCCCTCTGGTTTCATTTTTCTGCATAGCAGCAAGAGAGGTGTAGTTGCACAACACCCTCACCTTCCTCTTCCACTAAGCGAAGGCCCATTCTGGGTAAGAGAGTACAGTGTAACCCATGTTCTACTGGTACTAGTCCGGGAAGGCAGCTATTGAGCTGAAATAGGTGTTACACATGTTTGTCACATCAATTTTTTGCCGCGTGCGTCTTTTTTTCCCACAACCGCACCTATTTTGACGCGACTGTTCCTAATTTGTTACACGACCACTCCTATTCTGATTCAAACGCACCTACTGTATTTTTGAGGTAACCGCAACTTTTTTTGACTTGCACCTTTTTTTTTGCAGCAGATTTTTGCTGCAAAACAATTCACCAATGGCGAAATATGGAAATTCGCTGTGAATCCACGCCTGGCGAAAAAATTCGCTCATCACTAGTAAGAGCAAAATAGCAGAGATTGGCACGTTATGGCCACATAAGGTTAGTGCAGACTATTGACAAATGGAAATCTGCCCAAGATCTTTATGGTATGGACTGGTGATGAGGGTAAAAGGTTTCAGCCCATTCAGGTCCCGCCTTAATTCTCAATTCTCACGAATTCTTAGAATTCTCTCAATTTGTAAAAACTGAGAATTAAGGCGGGACTTGGATGGGTCTACTTGGAAACAGGGTATCGTTGTACTCAGGGGTGGATTGGAAGAAAATTCAAGGCATGGAATAACAGCAAATTTCCACATTTCGCCATTGGCGAATTGTTTTGCAGCGAAAATCCGCTGCGAAAAAAAAAGGTGCAGGTCAAAAAAAGTTGCGGTTACGTCAAAAATATGGTTGAGTCAGAATAGGAGTGGTCGCGTAAAAAATTAGGCACAGTCGCGTCCAAATAGGTGCGGTTGTGGAAAAAAATGACGTGACAAACACGCTTTGCAGATTTTTCGCCTTCCATGTTTATGTGACAAACTTCCGTGAAAATTGTTTCGCGAAACTTCCGTGAAAATTCGCTGCGGGAAAATTCACGCGGAATTTTGTTTTTGTTGCGCGGTCGTGTAAAAAAAAGGGCGGGCCGCGTCAAAAAAGTGCGGCCGACAAAAAAAATGCGTTTCACTCATCACTAAAGCTGACCAAACTATTATGAAAGTGTCCTATGAGTTTATCTGCTTTATATAGTTCAGCTCTATTGCCCAGTCACCAATTGTCAGAGGCCTAGTGCTCTCCCAATACCTGGGTGTCACTGTTCTAGCAGCCACTAGTAGAAGGAAAGTCATTTTGGCATTTTACTGCCAATAGATTCGCCACATTAGTGCCACCTAGAACCCTATATTTATTCTGCAGAAAGCTTTACCATACCTGAGTAAACAGCCCTAGAAGCTCCCTCTGATAGCAGCTGCCATTTTAGCTTGGTCTTATTGGCTTCCTGCTGCAGTTATAGCTTTTAGAAGCTCAGATCCGGAGGGGAGGTCTACACATAGCACTTTGGAAACATTTTAAAAACACTTGGCCCAAAAATGCTGTATTTATGGACATACCCACCATGTGTATTTCAAGATTTGTTTATCGTAATTAAAAAAAATCTATTTTATGTACTCATTTGAAGACCATTATTGTTATTTAGGGTTCTGAAATGTCTTATTGGCTCATTCATCCATTGTAAATTTCTCATCGCTTATAGAATCAACTTGGGTTTGAAAATGTTTGAAGATATTTTGTAAAAATTCTAAAAGAAACATATTTCGGTTATTGACACAATTGTTCTTTGGGATTGTTAATGCCATACAGGTATAGGATCCCTTTATTCAGAAACTCGTTATCCAGAAAGTTCCGAATTACGGAAAGTTCATATTCCATAGACTCCATTATAAGTAAATAATTCTAATTTTTAAAAAGTATTTCCTTTTTCTCTGTAATAATAAAACAGTACCTGTACTTGATCCCAACTAAGATATAATTACCCCTTATTGGGGGCAGAACAGCCCTATTGGGTTTATTTAATGGTTAAATTATTCTCTTTTCTCTGTAATAATAAAACAGTACCTGTACTTGATCCCAACTAAGATATAATTACCCCTTATTGGGGCAGAACAGCCCTATTGGGTTTATTTCATGGTTAAATGATTCCCTTTTCTCTGTAATAATAAAACAGTACCTGTACTTGATCCCAACTAAGATATAATTACCCCTTATTGGGGCAGAACAGCCCTATTGGGTTTATTTAATGGTTAAATGATTCTCTTTTCTCTGTAATAATAAAACAGTACCTGTACTTGATCCCAACTAAGATATAATTACCCCTTATTGGGGCAGAACAGCCCTATTGGGTTTATTTAATGGTTAAATGATTCCCTTTTCTCTGTAATAATAAAACAGTACCTGTACTTGATCCCAACTAAGATATAATTACCCCTTATTGGGGCAGAACAGCCCTATTGGGTTTATTTAATGGTTAAATGATTCTCTTTTCTCTGTAATAATAAAACAGTACCTGTACTTGATCCCAACTAAGATATAATTACCCCTTATTGGGGCAGAACAGCCCTATTGGGTTTATTTCATGGTTAAATGATTCCCTTTTCTCTGTAATAATAAAACAGTACCTGTACTTGATCCCAACTAAGATATAATTACCCCTTATTGGGGCAGAACAGCCCTATTGGGTTTATTTAATGGTTAAATGATTCCCTTTTCTCTGTAATAATAAAACAGTACCTGTACTTGATCCCAACTAAGATATAATTACCCCTAATTGGGGCAGAACAGCCCTATTGGGTTTATTTAATGGTTAAATGATTCTCTTTTCTCTGTAATAATAAAACAGTACCTGTACTTGATCCCAACTAAGATATAATTACCCCTTATTGGGGCAGAACAGCCCTATTGGGTTTATTTAATGGTTAAATGATTCCCTTTTCTCTGTAATAATAAAACAGTACCTGTACTTGATCCCAACTAAGATATAATTACCCCTTATTGGGGGCAGAACAGCCCTATTGGGTTTATTCAATATTTAAATGATTTTTAGCAGACTTAAGGTATGGAGATCCAAATTACGGAAAGATCCCTTATCCAGAAAACCCCAGGTCCCGAGCATTCTGGATAACAGGTCCCATACTGCACTACATTATACTACTGTATATTTTAAATTATTAGCTTTTAGAATTAGCTTGGACTTGAAAATGATTGAACATTTTTCATAAAAATGTACTCATTTGATTAGTAGTATTGCAATTTAAAAGTAACTTAGAAAAATGGAATAGTGAATGTTTCAATGTACTTAGCTGGAACAAGTCACTGACAAAGGGGAGACAAAAATGAAACAAATTCCCCATGTTGAAAGAGAATAACAGAAGAGCAAATTACGAAAGCCGTCGAGCAGAAAAAAATATCTCCTATGAATCCAAAAAGGCACATTAGGTTTTAATTGGTTGCGGCACTTGAGGTTTAGAGTCCGATACGGATGTGTGAATATAATTGACAGAATTCTGCTTCAGGTAAAGTTATGGGGCACTATCCATCCTCCATTGCCCTCTGGACATTAGTGATGAGCGAATTTTTTTACCAGGCATGGATTTGCAGCGAATTTCTTTGGTGGATTGTTTCACGGAAAAATCGGTTGCGTCAAATCGGTCGTGGTCATGGCAAAATGCCCATGGTCGCATCAAAATAGGCACAGTTGCATCCAAAAAAAAGACGTGGGTGACAAAAAAAAAAGACACGGGGGACAAAAAAAAGACACAAGCGACAAAAAAATCCTGCAACAAACACGTTTCGCAAATTTTCTTGTCGTTTTGGGAATTTTACGACAAAGCGAAACGGGAGAGATTCGCTCATCACTACTGGACAAAATTTGGGGCAAATATTATATTTTTTAGGTAGATTCAAAGCACAAACTTTATATAAAGAGTGCCTAACCCCCATATGTAATAAAAAGCACTGCCTGGGTGCAGTAACCAACAGCAACCAATAATATGTTTGATATTAAACAGGTAAATAGTAAATGCTACTTGTCAATTGGTTTATATGGGTTTATATGGGTCACATGACCCCATTAATCTAATATTTCAGTTTTTCTCCTTACCCCTTCATCCTTCCTACTTTTAGTTGAATATACTGGCGCTACATATGAATGGTCCAAACTTTTAAAGGAACAGTAACACCAAAAAAATAAAAGAGCTTTAAAGTAATAAAAATATAATGCACTGTTGCCCTGCACTGGTAAAACTGGTGTGTTTGCTACAGTAACACTACTATAATTTATATAATAAGCTGCTGTGTAGCCCCGGGGCAGCCATTCAAGCTGGAAAAAAGGAGAAAAGGCACAGGTTACATAGCAGATAACAGATAAAACACTATTGTATTCTACAGAGCTTATCTGTTATCTGCTATGTAACCTGTGCCTTTTCTCCTTTGAATGGCTGCCTCCATGGCTACATAACAGCTTATTTATATAAATTATAGTGGACTTTTTGAAGTAAACACACAACTTTTACCAGCGCAGGGCAGCAGCACATTATATTTTAGTTACTTTTATACACTTTCATTTTTTGGTGTTACTGTTCCTTTAAGACCCAAACCTGACCCAGACCTGTGGCCCACAACCCACAACCTGGACCCGCAACCCGCATTTCTATCCACTAGGACCGATTACCAGACCCACAACTGCTTTATCTGCAACCTGATCCGTGACCTGCTAACCCCCATTAAGCAGGAAGTGCTGTTGCTGCAAAATGGAAGTGACATCATCACAAGTGGGCGGGGGAAAAATAGATAAGACTCAACCCGCAGTCTCCCATTTATATCCGCACCTGGAAAATAGCGATGAGCAAATCTGTGCTTTGCTTCATTGGAAAATTATCAAAACTGCGGAAAAAGTCGCGAAATGGGCAAAAATTTATGAAAACGTGGCCACGGCTTTTTTAACACGGCCACAACTTTTTTGACAAAACCGCATATTTTTTGTTGCAAACTGAAATTCACCAATGCTAAAATGCAGAATTTTCCTAGCGTTTCACAAACTTTTTGGCGAAGCGAAACGCGTCAGATTCACTCATCGCTAGCTCTTACCTACCAGTCTATCCTTCCCTGGTTCTTTCCCACTTTTTCTGTTTTTCTTGTACTTTATCTGTTACAATAATTATACTTACAGCTTTGGATGCTAAAATGATGTAAAGGGAAACACAATACTGTAAACAGATTGCCACAGACTATTACTGCTTTTCTTTATTCTTTGTATTTGTATTTCTAGTTTTATGATAAGCAAATCTGTCACAAGAAAATTCTGCTAAAAAAATTATGAAATGGCGAAAAAATTGCTAAACGCAGCTACCACACAATATTTTTGATGTGCATGACTTTTTGATGCAACAGCAACTTTTTTTGACGCAACTGTAACTTATTTGATGATTTTTTGATGCAACTGCAAATTTTTGTTTGTGAAGTTTCGAAAAAAACATTTGCCAATGGCGAAATGCGGAATTTCACAGCAAATCCATGCCTGAAGAAATGTTGCTATTCAGCTCATCAAATAGAAAATGATTTTTTTCCACCCCAAGCGGATTCCATAAATGAAATGATTTATAATACATTGGTATAATCTAATAAGACATTACAAAACTATAAAAACCATTCTGCTCATCAAGTGAATTAGTTAAAAACAAAAAAATTTTGGAATTTATATGAAAATCTTTAAATTTAAACTGCTTTTTTTCCACCCCAAGCTGATTCCATAAATGATAATAATTTATAATACATGGTATAATTTAATAATATATTAAAAAACATTCTACCCATCAAAAGAATTAATAAAAAAAATGTTGGGGAATTATATATATATATATATATATATATATATATATATGAAACATTTTTAAATGTAAACAGCTCTTTTTTTTATTAGAATTTTTATGAAAAATCATCAAACATTTTCCACCCCAAGCTGATTCAATAAATAATAATAATTATTCTTCTTGGTATAATCTAATAAGACATTACAAAACTCTAAAAAACATTCTACTTATCAAATGAATTGATGTAAAAAAATTTTTTTAGAATTTATATTAAAAAAAAACTTAATCATTTTCACCCCACGCTGATTCCATTCTTGATAATAATTTAAAATACATGGTATAATCTAATAAGTTATTTAAAAAAAAAACTCTAAAATCAGCTCATCAAATGAATTCATAAAAAAACATTTTGGAATTTATATGAAAAATCTTAAAACTCCAACAGCTTTTGATTTTTTTAGATTTTTTAAAAAAAATCTTCCCACTCCAAGCTGATTCCATTAATGAAAATAATTTCTAACACATTGGTATTAGGGCTGAGCAAATCTGTCCCATTTCGCTGGGCCGGAAAAATTTGCAAATTTTTTGAAATTCGCGATTCTTTCAAAAGAATTTTTTCCGCTTCACTTTTTTTTTTTACGCCATCTTGCAAAAGACAATTTTTTTCATGAGAAAGACAATTGTTTTGATGCTTACGACAATTCTTTTGATGCGGGCGGCAATTTTTGGACGTGCAGCAAATTCTTCCACCCAATGGCGAAACGCGGAAATTCACCACAAATCCATGCCCGGCGAAATTTTTCGCCCATCATTAATTGGTATAAACTGCAAAGACATTACGAAACCCTAAATAACAATTCTACTCATCAAATGAATAAATAAAATACTTTGTTTTAATTCTAATGAAAAAAATTAACTGTTTCCAATGTTTCCAAAGCCCGAGCTGATTCTGTCCATGAAATATGAATCTTGGACATTACAAAACTCTAATAAAATTCTACTCATCAAAAGAATTCATAAAAAAATATATTTTTTTTTTAGAATTCAAAAGAAAAAACTTAAAAAAAGAAACATTTTCCACCCCAAGCTGAATCCATTCATGATAATAATTTATAATACATGGAATAATCTAATAAGTTATTTTAAAAAAACCCTCTAAAATCAGCTCATCAAATGAATTCATAAAAAAACTTTTTGGAATTTATATCTTTAAACTCAAATAGTTTTTGTTTATTAGATTTTTTTAAAAATCTTCAATCATTTTCCACCCCAAGCTGATTCCATTAATGAAAATAATTTCGAATACATTGGTATTAGTGCTGAGCAAATTGCCGGAAAAATTTGCAAATCTTTCAAAATAATTTTTTTAACGCACAACATTTTTACCCCTTCACGTTTTTTTTCGCCATTTTTTGATGAGAAAGACATTTCTTTTGACGCTTACGACAATTCTTTTGATGCAGGCGGCTATTTTAGACGCGCGGCAAATTCTTCCATCCCAAATTTTGTCGCCCATTTCGCCAAAAAATATGCCAATGGCAAAACACGGAAACTCACCACAAATTCATGCCCATCACTAATTGGTTTAATCTACTAAGACATTACGAAACCCTAAATAACAATTCTGCTCATCAAATGAATGAATAAAATATATTGATCTAGAATTCTAATGAAAAAAAATTAACCGTTTCCAACGTTTCCAAAGCCTGAGCTGATTCTGTCCATGAAATATGGATCTTGGACATTACAAAACTCTAAAAAAATTCTATTCATCAAATGAATTCATAAAAAAAAAAACATTTTTTTTAGAATTTAAAAGAAAAATCTTAACAAAAAAAACATTTTCCACCCCAAGCTGATTCCATTCACAATAATAATTTATAATACATGGTATAATCTAATAAGTTATTTAAAAAAATTCTAAAATCAGCTCATCAAATGAATTCATAAAAAAAACATTTTGGAATTTATATGAAAAATCTTTACACTCAAACAGCTCTTTTTTTTTACTTTTTTTAGAATTTGTTTGAAAAATCTTCAATCATTTTCCACCCCAAGCTGATTCAATTAATGAAATTAATTTCTAATACATTGAGTGATGAGTGAATATGTCCTATTTTGCTTCGCTGAAAAAATTGCGAATCTTTCAAAAGAATTGTCTCGCGCCAAAAGAATTGTCTTTCCCGAAATGGCACAAAATTCAAGAAATCTTGCGCAACAATTTCTTTTTAACATTTTCGCCATTTCATGAATTTTGCGCCGTTTCATGAAAGACAATTCTTTTGACACGAGACAATTCTTTTGATGAGAAAGACAATTCTTTTGACGCTCATAACTTCTTTTGACGCGGGTGTCAATTTTTGGACGCGTGGCAAATTTTTTCTGCGGAAGTTTTTTCGCCCATCACTAATTGGTTTAATCTACTAAGACATTACGAAACCCTAAATAACAATTCTGCTCATCAAATGAATGAATAAAATATATTGATTTAGAATTCTAATGAAAAAAAAATTCAACGTTTCCAACATTTCCAAAGCCCGAGCTGATTCTGTCCATGAAATATGGATCTTGGCTCTGTAATGAGAGGCTCTGTTGACATTCGGGATTTGTGAGATTCTGCTAAAGGTCTTAGAAGATGATTTTTCTGATACAGTTAAAGTCTAAATGAAAGAATGTGCTTCCTTGGCCCCTCTATTACTGAGACTTGTTTCTCTGGGGGAATTTCCTTCACTTTCCCCGGCGACGTTAAGAACAATTTTTCACAAAAGACACGTAATTAATGCAAGGATTCAGAGAGGCGACGAGTGAAGGAAGCATTCTTCCCAGGAGCGGGATTGCTCTTCTCTTCTTTGGTCTTCTGCTAAATCAAAGAGCCTCTCACATCTTATCTTTAAGACCAACTGTCGTAGGCCGGGGGGGTCAGACAACACAAGGGAAAAAAGTTCATTCAAGAGAAGCCAGTGGCTTAATAGTAAGTTACTACCGTACAGTATATTATTTAATATTAAATACAAAAACAAGTCAGTTATATAGATTCCCTGATATTATGCATGCAGGAATATTCTAGGGGTCATTTGGGACTGCACAAATCCCCATGTTTACCCATAATGCAATGTTTCCCCTCCAAATTCCTAGGTAATTATAGCCATGGCCTGACACAATTGCACCCAGTTTGGACAAAATCATGATTGTGGTTTGACACAAAAAGATTTTATAGTTTATAGTGGGTGTAAGAGCCCATGTTTAAACACCAGTTCCACTGGATTCAATGGGCAAAAGTTTGGTGCCTATTGATGCAAAATGCTATAAAGGTCCAGGGTGGTGGTAGATCCAGGGTTCTTCAGCATTAATAGGTGCAGTTGAGCACCCGTCATCATAACAGGTAGGATAGGCCCACTGGCAACCATACAGAAATGTAGGAGCATGTTTGGATACAAATACAGGTATGGGATCTTTTATTCCGAAACCAATTATCCAGAGGTTCTATTATGGTAAGGCCATAGTAATTAAAAAAGGCCAAGTAATTAAACAAAAAATTAAACTATGTCTTTAGATTTATTTAAAGCTAAATAAAACAGCTTTAAAAATAAAACAGTACCTGTACTTGATCCCAACTAAGATATAATTACCCCTTATTGGGGGCAGAACAATCCTATTGGGTTTATTTCATGGTTAAATGATTCCCTTTTCTCTGTAATAATAAAACAGTACCTGTACTTGATCCCAACTAAGATATAATTACCCCTTATTGGGGCAGAACAGCCCTATTGGGTTTATTTCATGGTTAAATGATTCCCTTTTCTCTGTAATAATAAAACAGTACCTGTACTTGATCCCAACTAAGATATAATTACCCCTTATTGGGGCAGAACAGCCCTATTGGGTTTATTTCATGGTTAAATGATTCCCTTTTCTCTGTAATAATAAAACAGTACCTGTACTTGATCCCAACTAAGATATAATTACCCCTTATTGGGGGCAGAACAGCCCTATTGGGTTTATTTCATGGTTAAATGATTCCCTTTTCTCTGTAATAATAAAACAGTATCTGTACTTGATCCCAACTAAGATATAATTACCCCTTATTGGGGCAGAACAGCCCTATTGGGTTTATTTAATGGTTAAATGATTCCCTTTTCTCTGTAATAATAAAACAGTACATGTACTTGATCCCAACTAAGATATAATTACCCCTTATTGGGGCAGAACAATCCTATTGGGTTTATTTAATGGTTAAATGATTCCCTTTTCTCTGTAATAATAAAACAGTACCTGTACTTGATCCCAACTAAGATATAATTACCCCTTAATGGGGGCAAAACAATCCTGTTGGGTTCAATGTATGTTTAAATTATTTTTTTAGTAGACTTAAGACAGTGATCCCCAACCAGTGGCTCAGGGCAACATGTTGCTCCCCAACCCCTTGGATGTTGCTCTCAGTGCCCCCAAACCAGGGAGTTATTTTTGAATTCCTGACTTGGGGGCAAGTTTTGGTTGAATAAAAACAAGATTTCCTACCAAATAAAGCCCCTGTAAGCTGATAGGGTGCATAGAGGCCCCTAATAGCCAATCACAGCCCTTATTTGGCTCCTCCATGAACTTTTATGGTGCTTGTGTTGCTCTCCAAGTCTTTTTACATTTGACTGTGGTTCATGAGTAAGAAAAGTTGGGGATCCCTGACTTAAGGGATTACAGAAAGATCCCTTATCCGGAAAACCCCAGTTCCTAAGCATTCTGGATAACAGGTCCCCTACACCATTAAAATAAGGCCAAGGTGTGTGTCACTATTAAACCTTATCATAACATTTTTGCCAGGCATGGATTCGCTTTGAAATTCTGCTTTTTGCCATTGGCAAATTTTTCCCATGAAACTACAGCAAAAATTTAGTGCAACAAACATTTGCCAAGTGACGAAAAAGTTGTGTTTGCGTCAAAAAAGTTTTTGGCAAAGCGAAATGGGACAGATTTGCTCATCACTACTTATCAGAGTGCGATTACCTGCACTGAATAGCGATGAGCAAATCTGTCCTCTTTTGATTTGCTGATTGAAGTCAATAGACAACTTTTTTACCAGTTACAATTTTTACACGCAACACAGTTTGTCACGGTCAACATTTTTTACGTGCAACTTTTTTTCCAATGGGCACGGTTTTGTTGCGGCAACATTTTTTGCCTTGGCATCACTTTTGTCTTGGCAACTTTTTTGTCTCAGCGACATTTTTTTGTCTCTGTGACTTTTTTTTTGTCGCGCCAAATTTTCTTGTGGCGAATTTTTGCTGCAGTTTTGCAAAATAAATTGCCAATTGCGAAATACGGAATTCCACTGCAAATCCACGCCTGGCAAATAAAATCTCTCATGGCTAGCACTGAAAGCAACACATACAAACCTCAACCCTCCGCCCGCTTTGTTTCCTTCTTCCCCAAACCCAAAAGGATTCCGGCCGACACGCACGATCGCTTCCAGCCTTGCACTTTCGCCTTTTCCAGGAGGATTTACCCCAATCCCTATAATCCCCCCCTGCTCCAAGTTTCCTTCCTTACGTCTCCATCTCAGCCCAGTAATGATCAGCGTTGGCAATGAGACTCGAGCTTCCTTTGTTCATTATGAGCAGAAGTGTTTGCACCGTACAATAATCTGCAGTTCTGTGTTGCCGCTTGCGCCGGAACACCCATGAAATATTAATGTGTTCCTTGGATAAAATCATCTCGGCAATTTATGTCAAAATATAATAAAAGAATATAGCGCTTATCGGTAATAAATTCAATCCCCCGTCATAAATTAAAGTGTGGGAGGAAACATAAAATCACTTGCACTTCGCAGCGACTGTTCCCATTAATAAACGGCAAATGTTCAGTCGCCACAATCACGCAACTTTCTGCTCGTGTGACTCTCGGCGCTCTGCAGCCTGCATTATTAATGGCCGCCGGTCCGCTAAAAACCTCTCCCTTTTAATGTGCTCGGATGGTATCAGTAGTCTCACAGAATGGATAACAACATGTTTCCCACGAGGGAATTAGAGTGTTTGTGAGCCTGAAAACCTTTTTGCCTAATGTACCGAGATATTAATGTGTCATAGGAATAGGTAGAAAGTTTGGAAAATCAGCTTTACTTTCAACTGAGTAACATGTAGTTAGTGCGGCCTTCTGCAACATTGCATCCCTGTGTCTGTAACTAAGTCTGTTTTCCCAAATATATTCTTGTATTATAAGGGATAATGTACCCCCCTACTGTAAATGATAAGGATATTAGCAGTCACTGAGGGGTTCTGTGCCCATATAAAGGCACAAGGCTGCAGGCTGAGTTATATAGGGAACTCTGAGTATCACTCATGTATTATAAGGGATAATGTACCCCCTACTGTAAATGATAAGGATATTAGCAGTCACTGAGGGGTTCTGTGCCCATATAAAGGCACAAGGCTGCAGGCTGAGTTATACAGGGAACTCTGAGTATCACTCATGTATTATAAGGGATAATGTACCCCCTACTGTAAATGATAAGGATATTAGCAGTCACTGAGGGGTTCTGTGCCCATATAAAGGCACAAGGCTGCAGGCTGAGTTATACAGGGTACTCTCAGTATCACTCGTATTATAAGGGATAATGTACCCCCTACTGTAAATGATAAGGATATTAGCAGTCACTGAGGGGTTCTGTGCCCATATAAAGGCACAAGGCTGCAGGCTGAGTTATACAGGGAACTCTGAGTATCACTCATGTATTATAAGGGATAATGAACCCCCTACTGTAAATGATAAGGATATTAGCAGTCACTGAGGGGTTCTGTGCCCATATAAAGGTACAAGGCTGCAGGCTAAGTTATACAGGGAACTCTGAGTATCACTCATGTATTATAAGGGATAATGTACCCCCTACTGTAAATGATAAGGATATTAGCAGTCACTGAGGGGTTCTGTGCCCATATAAAGGCACAAGGCTGCAGGCTGAGTTATACAGGGAACTCTGAGTATCACTCATGTATTATAAGGGATAATGAACCCCCTACTGTAAATGATAAGGATATTAGCAGTCACTGAGGGGTTCTGTGCCCATATAAAGGTACAAGGCTGCAGGCTGAGTTATACAGGGAACTCTGAGTATCACTCATGTATTATAAGGGATAATGAACCCCCTACTGTAAATGATAAGGATATTAGCAGTCACTGAGGGGTTCTGTGCCCATATAAAGGCACAAGGCTGCAGGCTGAGTTATACAGGGAACTCTGAGTATCACTCATGTATTATAAGGGATAATGTACCCCCTACTGTAAATGATAAGGATATTAGCAGTCACTGAGGGGTTCTGTGCCCATATAAAGGCACAAGGCTGCAGGCTGAGTTATACAGGGAACTCTGAGTATCACTCATGTATTATAAGGGATAATGTACCCCCTACTGTAAATGATAAGGATATTAGCAGTCACTGAGGGGTTCTGTGCCCATATAAAGGCACAAGGCTGCAGGCTGAGTTATACAGGGTACTCTGAGTATCACTCGTATTATAAGGGATAATGTACCCCCTACTGTAAATGATAAGGATATTAGCAGTCACTGAGGGGTTCTGTGCCCATATAAAGGCACAAGGCTGCAGGCTGAGTTATACAGGGAACTCTGAGTATCACTCATGTATTATAAGGGATAATGTACCCCCTACTGTAAATGATAAGGATATTAGCAGTCACTGAGGGGTTCTGTGCCCATATAAAGGCACAAGGCTGCAGGCTGAGTTATACAGGGAACTCTGAGTATCACTCATGTATTATAAGGGATAATGTACCCCCTACTGTAAATGATAAGGATATTAGCAGTCACTGAGGGGTTCTGTGCCCATATAAAGGCACAAGGCTGCAGGCTGAGTTATACAGGGAACTCTGAGTATCACTCATGTATTATAAGGGATAATGTACCCCCTACTGTAAACTGCCTATAAATATACTACAACATAATACTCCCCGCTCTGTATCTAATCACTCTGCAATTAGCGGGATTCAAATCCACTATTTTTCATACACTCTATCCCAGGTATTCATTCCATGTGTCCTGTATATATATTTTAAATGTAAATGATTTCCGAAGCCAATGACAATTTGCTTGAGGAAAAACCTGTCTGACATTGGGCCAAAGGGTAAAATCTCAGCTTCAACCCAAAAAAAATATTGTTATTGATGAAACTGTGAGACAAAAAAACGGATGGAATCTGGCGGAGAGTTTTATAGAAAGGAATAAATGCCAAAATGGAAGATAATTCCTTACAACACGACTCCAAACCTTTCCGTGATATTTGAAATGTCGCTCACGGAGAATTCGGTTCTTTAATAACGAGTTCAAATGTCACGGGGAACATTTTGCCGTTTGCGAATGATGTTTAATGCGCCGTCGCCGCGTCCAATAGAAATAATTGGCTGATCTTAATTTTGTTTTTTAGTAATCAGCCCTGGGGAATAAATAAAATCCATGGATGGCACGGAGCCCGCTCCCCGGCTATTGATGGAGAGTTTAAACATTCCAACATGACAGATGCCTTGACTTTTCCTCGTACTTCAAAGACATTTCTTTAATAACACGAGGTTTTCTGTAAAGGAGAAAAGAGAGATGTTTGTTACGCTGCCGTTGTTATTCCGGTCCGATCCTTCCGCTAAAATAAACATATTTATACTTCATCTACGAAGGAAGAAAATGGCTTAAATCAAATGGAAAAAAAAAAAAAAACACATTAAAATGCATAGCGCTGACATTAATAACAATAGAACGTTCTCTGGTACAAATATCATTGACTACGACAATAGGGTCAGGAATGGAAGATCTAAACTCAAATGGAAGTGATATATATGGTAACAGTTAAGGGTAAAAATGAAACTGCAAGAATAAAAAAGGGTACATTATCCCTTATAATACATGAGTGATACTCAGAGTTCCCTGTATAACTCAGCCTGCAGCCTTGTGCCTTTATATGGGCACAGAACCCCTCAGTGACTTCTAATATCCTTATCATTTACAGTAGGGGGTACATTATCCCTTATAATACATGAGTGATACTCAGAGTTCCCTGTATAACTCAGCCTGCAGCCTTGTGCCTTTATATGGGGGGCACAGAACCCCTCAGTGACTGCTAATATCCTTATCATTTACAGTAGGGGGTACATTATCCCTTATAATACATGAGTGATACTCAGAGTTCCCTGTATAACTCAGCCTGCAGCCTTGTGCCTTTATATGGGCACAGAACCCCTCAGTGACTTCTAATATCCTTATCATTTACAGTAGGGGGTACATTATCCCTTATAATACATGAGTGATACTCAGAGTTCCCTGTATAACTCAGCCTGCAGCCTTGTGCCTTTATATGGGGGGCACAGAACCCCTCAGTGACTGCTAATATCCTTATCATTTACAGTAGGGGGTACATTATCCCTTATAATACATGAGTGATACTCAGAGTTCCCTGTATAACTCAGCCTGCAGCCTTGTGCCTTTATATGGGGGGCACAGAACCCCTCAGTGACTGCTAATATCCTTATCATTTACAGTAGGGGGTACATTATCCCTTATAATACATGAGTGATACTCAGAGTTCCCTGTATAACTCAGCCTGCAGCCTTGTGCCTTTATATGGGGGGCACAGAACCCCTCAGTGACTGCTAATATCCTTATCATTTACAGTAGGGGGTACATTATCCCTTATAATACATGAGTGATACTCAGAGTTCCCTGTATAACTCAGCCTGCAGCCTTGTGCCTTTATATGGGGGGCACAGAACCCCTCAGTGACTGCTAATATCCTTATCATTTACAGTAGGGGGTACATTATCCCTTATAATACATGAGTGATACTCAGAGTTCCCTGTATAACTCAGCCTGCAGCCTTGTGCCTTTATATGGGGGGCACAGAACCCCTCAGTGACTGCTAATATCCTTATCATTTACAGTAGGGGGTACATTATCCCTTATAATACATGAGTGATACTCAGAGTTCCCTGTATAACTCAGCCTGCAGCCTTGTGCCTTTATATGGGGGGCACAGAACCCCTCAGTGACTGCTAATATCCTTATCATTTACAGTAGGGGGTACATTATCCCTTATAATACATGAGTGATACTCAGAGTTCCCTGTATAACTCAGCCTGCAGCCTTGTGCCTTTATATGGGGGGCACAGAACCCCTCAGTGACTGCTAATATCCTTATCATTTACAGTAGGGGGTACATTATCCCTTATAATACATGAGTGATACTCAGAGTTCCCTGTATAACTCAGCCTGCAGCCTTGTGCCTTTATATGGGCACAGAACCCCTCAGTGACTGCTAATATCCTTATCATTTACAGTAGGGGGTACATTATCCCTTATAATACATGAGTGATACTCAGAGTTCCCTGTATAACTCAGCCTGCAGCCTTGTGCCTTTATATGGGCACAGAACCCCTCAGTGACTGCTAATATCCTTATCATTTACAGTAGGGGGTACATTATCCCTTATAATACATGAGTGATACTCAGAGTTCCCTGTATAACTCAGCCTGCAGCCTTGTGCCTTTATATGGGCACAGAACCCCTCAGTGACTGCTAATATCCTTATCATTTACAGTAGGGGGTACATTATCCCTTATAATACATGAGTGATACTCAGAGTTCCCTGTATAACTCAGCCTTCAGCCTTGTGCCTTTATATGGGCACAGAACCCCTCAGTGACTGCTAATATCCTTATCATTTACAGTAGGGGGTACATTATCCCTTATAATACATGAGTGATACTCAGAGTTCCCTGTATAACTCAGCCTGCAGCCTTGTGCCTTTATATGGGCACAGAACCCCTCAGTGACTGCTAATATCCTTATCATTTACAGTAGGGGGTACATTATCCCTTATAATACATGAGTGATACTCAGAGTTCCCTGTATAACTCAGCCTTCAGCCTTGTGCCTTTATATGGGCACAGAACCCCTCAGTGACTGCTAATATCCTTATCATTTACAGTAGGGGGTACATTATCCCTTATAATACATGAGTGATACTCAGAGTTCCCTGTATAACTCAGCCTGCAGCCTTGTGCCTTTATATGGGCACAGAACCCCTCAGTGACTGCTAATATCCTTATCATTTACAGTAGGGGGTACATTATCCCTTATAATACATGAGCCTTTACAGATGATATTTTTGCCTAAGTAACTATATTACAAATATTTGTCATTTTGCACAGTCTGTTTTTTGTGCCCAGTTTCATTTTTACACTTAACTGTACCTTTAATTCTATGCTCAAACAGGCATTTATACAGCCATCTGCCATTCTGTAACCTTATTGATTTAAGGGTGCCAAGTCGTGGAGTTCAGGAATCCAATAAACAACATTCCATTTGGAACATCTCTCAGGCAAGGTCACACGCAAAATGGTACAGAAGTCACCGAGGGGCACGTGCTGAGCGCAGGAATCAATCTCAGGTGAAGTGTCTATGTGGAAAGATTTTCTGTGAAATTATACAAATGCTGCACTAGGTCAAACCTCAGTACAGGTATGGGACCTGTTATCCATAATGCTCGAGACCCAGGGCTTTCCGGATAAGGGATCTTTCTGTAATTTGGATCCCCATACCTTATGTCTACTAAAAAGTCATTTAAACCCAATAGGGCTGTTCTCCCCCAATAAGGGGTAATTATATCTTAGTTGGGATCAAGTACAGGTACTGTTTTATTATTACAGAGAAAAGAGAATCATTTAACCATTAAATAAACCCAATAGGGCTGTTCTGCGCCAATAAGGGGTAATTATATCTTAGTTGGGATCAAGTACAGGTACTGTTTTATTATTACAGAGAAAAGGGAATCATTTAACCATTAAATAAACCCAATAGGGCTGTTCTGCGCCAATAAGGGGTAATTATATCTTAGTTGGGATCAAGTACAGGTACTGTTTTATTATTACAGAGAAAAGGGAATCATTTAACCATTAATTAAACCCAATAGGATTGTTCTGCCCCAATAAGGGGTAATTATATCTTAGTTGGGATCAAGTACAGGTACTGTTTTATTATTACAGAGAAAAGGGAATCATTTAACCATTAATTAAACCCAATAGGATTGTTCTGCCCCAATAAGGGGTAATTATATCTTAGTTGGGATCAAGTACAGGTACTGTTTTATTATTACAGAGAAAAGGGAATCATTTAACCATTAATTAAACCCAACAGGGCTGTTCTGCCCCCAATAAGGGGTAATTATATCTTAGTTGGGATCAAGTACAGGTACTGTTTTATTATTACAGAGAAAAGGGAATCATTTAACCATTAAATAAACCCAATAGGGCTGTTCTGCCCCCAATAAGGGGTAATTATATCTTAGTTGGGATCAAGTACAGGTACTGTTTTATTATTACAGAGAAAAGGGAATCATTTAACCATTAAATAAACCCAATGGGGCTGTTCTGCCCCCAATAAGGGGTAATTATATCTTAGTTGGGATCAAGTACAGGTACTGTTTTATTATTACAGAGAAAAAAGAAATAATTTTTAAAAATTAGAATTATTTTCTTATAATGGAGTCTATGGGAAATGGCATTTTCGTAATTGAGAACTTTCTGGATAACGGATTTCCGGATAAAGGATCCCATACCGGTGTCAATGTGTAAAATGTAGTTAATTATAAAAACGAATTGGTGTAGATTTTAAGAATTGTTTATAAATCTATATGGCGTTGCATGAAGTTTTGCCTCACGTCAAAGTTAAATTGTAATCGAAATGTCTAAATTACTTGTTTGTTTGTTTGGTTTTGATTCTCCCCTGTAGCCCTTTCAAGATATCTAAAAAGATTGTTTTTGCAGTAAGTCAGTTATAGTTCTGGGGGTCTCAGAGGTATCTATTGAAGCTAATAACCATTCAAGCCAAATTTCATTTTTGGAAAGTATAAAGATTAAAGACATTAAACTGAACAGAGTAAAGCTTAATTAAATCAATCTGGTGCCTTGTGCCTGTATATGTTTGCAGAACTCCTCAGTGACTTCTAATATCCTTATCATTTACAGTAGGGGGTACATTATCCCTTATAATACATGAGTGATACTCAGAGTTCCCTGTATAACTCAGCCTGCAGCCTTGTGCCTTTATATGGGCACAGAACCCCTCAGTGACTGCTAATATCCTTATCATTTACAGTAGGGGGTACATTATCCCTTATAATACATGAGTGATACTCAGAGTTCCCTGTATAACTCAGCCTGCAGCCTTGTGCCTTTATATGGGCACAGAACCCCTCAGTGACTGCTAATATCCTTATCATTTACAGTAGGGGGTACATTATCCCTTATAATACATGAGTGATACTCAGAGTTCCCTGTATAACTCAGCCTGCAGCCTTGTGCCTTTATATGGGCACAGAACCCCTCAGTGACTGCTAATATCCTTATCATTTACAGTAGGGGGTACATTATCCCTTATAATACATGAGTGATACTCAGAGTTCCCTGTATAACTCAGCCTTCAGCCTTGTGCCTTTATATGGGCACAGAACCCCTCAGTGACTGCTAATATCCTTATCATTTACAGTAGGGGGTACATTATCCCTTATAATACATGAGTGATACTCAGAGTTCCCTGTATAACTCAGCCTGCAGCCTTGTGCCTTTATATGGGCACAGAACCCCTCAGTGACTGCTAATATCCTTATCATTTACAGTAGGGGGTACATTATCCCTTATAATACATGAGCCTTTACAGATGATATTTTTGCCTAAGTAACTATATTACAAATATTTGTCATTTTGCACAGTCTGTTTTTTGTGCCCAGTTTCATTTTTACACTTAACTGTACCTTTAATTCTATGCTCAAACAGGCATTTATACAGCCATCTGCCATTCTGTAACCTTATTGATTTAAGGGTGCCAAGTCGTGGAGTTCAGGAATCCAATAAACAACATTCCATTTGGAACATCTCTCAGGCAAGGTCACACGCAAAATGGTACAGAAGTCACCGAGGGGCACGTGCTGAGCGCAGGAATCAATCTCAGGTGAAGTGTCTATGTGGAAAGATTTTCTGTGAAATTATACAAATGCTGCACTAGGTCAAACCTCAGTACAGGTATGGGACCTGTTATCCATAATGCTCGAGACCCAGGGCTTTCCGGATAAGGGATCTTTCTGTAATTTGGATCCCCATACCTTATGTCTACTAAAAAGTCATTTAAACCCAATAGGGCTGTTCTCCCCCAATAAGGGGTAATTATATCTTAGTTGGGATCAAGTACAGGTACTGTTTTATTATTACAGAGAAAAGAGAATCATTTAACCATTAAATAAACCCAATAGGGCTGTTCTGCCCCCAATAAGGGGTAATTATATCTTAGTTGGGATCAAGTACAGGTACTGTTTTATTATTACTGAGAAAAGGGAATCATTTAACCATTAAATAAACCCAATAGGGCTGTTCTGCCCCAATAAGGGGTAATTATATCTTAGTTGTAATCAAGTACAGGTACTGTTTTATTATTACTGAGAAAAGGGAATCATTTAACCATTAAATAAACCCAATAGGGCTGTTCTGCCCCAATAAGGGGTAATTATATCTTAGTTGGGATCAAGTACAGGTACTGTTTTATTATTACAGAGAAAAGGGAATCATTTAACCATTAAATAAACCCAATAGGGCTGTTCTGCCCCCAATAAGGGGTAATTATATCTTAGTTGGGATCAAGTACAGGTACTGTTTTATTATTACAGAGAAAAGGGAATCATTTAACCATGAAATAAACCCAATAGGGCTGTTCTGCCCCAATAAGGGGTAATTATATCTTAGTTGGGATCAAGTACAGGTACTGTTTTATTATTACAGAGAAAAGGGAATCATTTAACCATTAAATAAACCCAATAGGGCTGTTCTGCGCCAATAAGGGGTAATTATATCTTAGTTGGGATCAAGTACAGGTACTGTTTTATTATTACAGAGAAAAGGGAATCATTTAACCATTAATTAAACCCAATAGGATTGTTCTGCCCCAATAAGGGGTAATTATATCTTAGTTGGGATCAAGTACAGGTACTGTTTTATTATTACAGAGAAAAGGGAATCATTTAACCATTAATTAAACCCAATAGGATTGTTCTGCCCCAATAAGGGGTAATTATATCTTAGTTGGGATCAAGTACAGGTACTGTTTTATTATTACAGAGAAAAGGGAATCATTTAACCATTAATTAAACCCAATAGGATTGTTCTGCCCCAATAAGGGGTAATTATATCTTAGTTGGGATCAAGTACAGGTACTGTTTTATTATTACAGAGAAAAGGGAATCATTTAACCATTAATTAAACCCAACAGGGCTGTTCTGCCCCCAATAAGGGGTAATTATATCTTAGTTGGGATCAAGTACAGGTACTGTTTTATTATTACAGAGAAAAGGGAATCATTTAACCATTAAATAAACCCAATAGGGCTGTTCTGCCCCCAATAAGGGGTAATTATATCTTAGTTGGGATCAAGTACAGGTACTGTTTTATTATTACAGAGAAAAGGGAATCATTTAACCATTAAATAAACCCAATGGGGCTGTTCTGCCCCCAATAAGGGGTAATTATATCTTAGTTGGGATCAAGTACAGGTACTGTTTTATTATTACAGAGAAAAAAGAAATAATTTTTAAAAATTAGAATTATTTTCTTATAATGGAGTCTATGGGAAATGGCATTTTCGTAATTGAGAACTTTCTGGATAACGGATTTCCGGATAAAGGATCCCATACCGGTGTCAATGTGTAAAATGTAGTTAATTATAAAAACGAATTGGTGTAGATTTTAAGAATTGTTTATAAATCTATATGGCGTTGCATGAAGTTTTGCCTCACGTCAAAGTTAAATTGTAATCGAAATGTCTAAATTACTTGTTTGTTTGTTTGGTTTTGATTCTCCCCTGTAGCCCTTTCAAGATATCTAAAAAGATTGTTTTTGCAGTAAGTCAGTTATAGTTCTGGGGGTCTCAGAGGTATCTATTGAAGCTAATAACCATTCAAGCCAAATTTCATTTTTGGAAAGTATAAAGATTAAAGACATTAAACTGAACAGAGTAAAGCTTAATTAAATCAATCTGGTGCCTTGTGCCTGTATATGTTTGCAGAACTCCTCAGTGACTTCTAATATCCTTATCATTTACAGTAGGGGGTACATTATCCCTTATAATACATGAGTGATACTCAGAGTTCCCTGTATAACTCAGCCTGCAGCCTTGTGCCTTTATATGGGCACAGAACCCCTCAGTGACTGCTAATATCCTTATCAGTTACAGTAGGGGGTACATTACCCCTTATAATACATGAGTGATACTCAGAGTTCCCTGTATAACTCAGCCTGCAGCCTTGTGCCTTTATATGGGCACAGAACCCCTCAGTGACTGCTAATATCCTTATCATTTACAGTAGGGGGTACATTATCCCTTATAATACATGAGTGATACTCAGAGTTCCCTGTATAACTCAGCCTGCAGCCTTGTGCCTTTATATGGGCACAGAACCCCTCAGTGACTTCTAATATCCTTATCATTTACAGTAGGGGGTACATTATCCCTTATAATACTTGAGTGATACTCAGAGTTCCCTGTATAACTCAGCCTGCAGCCTTGTGCCTTTATATGGGCACAGAACCCCTCAGTGACTGCTAATATCCTTATCATTTACAGTAGGGGGTACATTATCCCTTATAATACATGAGTGATACTCAGAGTTCCCTGTATAACTCAGCCTGCAGCCTTGTGCCTTTATAACCCCCGGATTATAAAGTCGGAAGTATTTTTCCGACCCTCTAGGTTGAAAGAAAGTAGCTCTTCTTCAGGACTCTAGTGAGACTGAAGTACCGGGCAGTAAAGGGAACTCTGCTAAAATCTGTTAAATAGTAAGGTATACCCATGTAGCTACTCCATATTCTCATTGTCCCAGTTTCCTTCCTACATAGGAAGTTAAAAAGGTTTAGAATATTGTGGGTGAATAGAATCCCAAAAGGGCTAGAATACATATAAAGGTATAGGACCCATTATCCAGAAAGCTCGGGACCAAGGTTATTCCAGATAAGGGGTCTTTCCGTTATTTGGATCTCAATACCTCAAGTCTGCTAAAAAAATCAATAAAACAATAAAAAAAACCAATAGGGCTGTTCTGCCCCAATAAGGGGTAATTATATCTTAGTTGGGATCAAGTACAGGTACTGTTTTATTATTACAGAGAAAAGGGAATCATTTAACCATTAAATAAACCCAATAGGGCTGTTCTGCCCCCAATAAGGGGTAATTATATCTTAGTTGGGATCAAGTACAGGTACTGTTTTATTATTACAGAGAAAAGGGAATCATTTAACCATTAAATAAACCCAATAGGGCTGTTCTGCCCCCAATAAGGGGTAATTATATCTTAGTTGGGATCAAGTACAGGTACTGTTTTATTATTACAGAGAAAAGGGAATCATTTAACCATTAAATAAACCCAATAGGGCTGTTCTGCCCCAATAAGGGGTAATTATATCTTAGTTGGGATCAAGTACAGGTACTGTTTTATTATTACAGAGAAAAGGGAATCCTTTAACCATTAAATAAACCCAATAGGGCTGTTCTGCCCCCAATAAGGGGTAATTATATCTTAGTTGGGATCAAGTACAGGTACTGTTTTATTATTACAGAGAAAAGGGAATCATTTAACCATGAAATAAACCCAATAGGATTGTTCTGCCCCAATAAGGGGTAATTATATCTTAGTTGGGATCAAGTACAGGTACTGTTTTATTATTACAGAGAAAAGGGAATCATTTAACCATGAAATAAACCCAATAGGGCTGTTCTGCCCCCAATAAGGGGTAATTATATCTTAGTTGGGATCAAGTACAGGTACTGTTTTATTGTTACAGAGAAAAAGGAAATCGGTTTTAAAATTCTGTATTATTTGATTAAAATGGAGTCTATGGGAGACGGGCTTTCCGTAATTCTGAGCTTTCTGGATAACGGATCCCATACCTGTAGTAACAAATGCACAAAAACATGCTGTATATATATATATATATATATATATATATATATATATATATATATTAATGTGTTTCAAGCATGAAATGTCCATAGAACTGATGTAATTAGAATCATAGCTTAGAATATGTGAATGAGACAGAAAGTAGAGGCAGGCTAGAGTGGGTAATGGCTCTCAGTGTGCTGACACGATGTTCAGGTCAATAACTACCTCCCTGAATTACAAGTGATAGCTTTCCAGGGTAATGGCACTTATCATGTTGGTTTGGAGTCAGCCAATTTATCTGAGCTTGTCATATTACATATCTTTTAGACAGCTCTCTGCTCTCCCTCGTACTTATTGCTATGAATTTCCTGAGACATCCTGATCAGCAATTTGCAACTCTACATGTTAAATGGCAGATGGTATGTTGTTATAATCAATTATGTATAAAGCACCAATCTATTTCGCAGCGTTGTGCAGCTGGGGAAATAATGATTATAGCTGTAAGGACACACAAAGTGTGCGTATTCTTCATCAGGAGGAGAGTAAAATGCCTTGATGCTGAAAATAGGTTTAGAAAATATTCATAAATATCATTATCTTCTAATTTCCCAGTGGATCTCACTGGCTTTAACATGGATGGACATCTTGGGCTTGGGGTGATTTTTGAGTTCCGTTTTTGGCAATGGCTGGAAGGGGATGAACGTCGAGGCTTGGAGGTGGAGGCCATCAACAGTTGATATTCTAGCGGTTTGTGCTCTTTGAATCTGCAGATCTACTGGAGTATATTTACAACATCCACTGGAGTATACTTGACCTCTCAAGTCATGGAAATACACCAATGGTCCCACCAATGGTCAGTGGTCTTATTCAATTATAATAATACATTCATATAATAAATGTCAATATGACATTTAATGGTCCCTTGCCTGTTGCTATTCTTTCTGTTAAAGTCACATTCCTGTGAATAGTTTACTGCTCTTCTTGGCTTCTTGATAGTCTAGTCTTGAGAACATTCTAATGGTCTAATTGGCTTCTTGCTAGTCTGACCTTAAAGACATTCTAATGGCCTGATTGGCTTCTTGTTGGTCTAGCCTTGATAACATTCTAATGCTCTGATTGGCTTCTTGCTGGTCTAACCTTGAGGACATTCTAATGATCTGATTGGCTTCTTGCTGGTCTAACCTTGAGGACATTCTAATGATCTGATTGGCTTCTTGCTAGTATAACCTTGAGGACATTTTAATGGTCTGATTGACTCCATTTTGGTTTAGTCTTGAGAACATTCTAATACTCTGATTGGCTTCTTGCTGGTCTAGCCTTGAGGACATTCTAATGATCGAATTGGCTTCTTGTTGGTCTAACCTTGATAAGATTGTATTGCTCTGATTGGCTTCTTGCTGGTCTAACCTTAAGGACATTCTAATGATCAAATTGGCTTCTTGTTGGTCTAACCTTGCTAACTTTGTATTGCTCTGATTGGCTTCTTGCTAGTCTGACCTTAAAGACATTCTAATAGTCTGATTGGCTTCTTGTTGGGCTAGCCCTAATAACATTCTAATGCTCTGATTGGCTTCTTGCTGGTCTAACCTTGAGGACATTCTAATGGTCTGGTTGGTGTTTTGTTAGTCTAGCCTTGATATGGTTCTGATGCTATCCAAATATAGAGGAGAGCACCATAAAGCAGAATTCTGCTAAAATGCAATTTATTTCAGACCAAAAAACACAACGGGCCTGATTCACTAAAGGGCGATAAAACGTGCGCTATTTTTATTGTGCGCTAAAATTTTTACCGCGGCTTAATTTTGGCGATTTTTCGCACGATTCACTATAAGCATACTCGTGCTTTTTTACGCGCGATATTGCATGCGTTATTTAACTCGAGAAAGGCTATTTCAATGCGGTATTTGCCGGTACATGCGCTAATACGCGAATAATCGCCGCATATGAATGGTAGCATATAAATGGTAGCATATAAATAGTAGATGCTTATAAATAGTAGCCACTAGTGATGAGCAAATGTGTTCTGGTTTCTTTAGTGAAAAATTAGCAAATCTTTCGAAAGATCCCCGAAACGGCAAAAATGTTGTGCGGGCAAAAAAATTGTTGCTGTGACTATTATTTTTTGACACTTGTATCAATTTTTGGATGTGCGGTGAATTTTTGCGTGGCAAATTTTTTCATGCGTTTTGCCATTGGCGGATTGTTTTGAGAAACGCATGAAAAAATCCGCCGCGGAAAAAATTCAACGCACGTCCAAAAATTCGCTGCGAATCCATGCCTGGCGAAACATTTCATGACTTGTAGCCAAATATAAATAGTTGCGCAAATGAACGCACGCCATGTTAGCCATACACACCAATACTTGCAGAAAATGGCTGTATTAAAAATGAACATTTCGCTGCAAACTGGCGGCTGCGTCACTCTGGGGGAAACACAGACTTGAATAAATAACACTGTAAGTCCATATTTTATTGCAAAAAATCATTTACTGTACTTTTCTATAATTTTTCGCCTGCCTGTAGTAGGTGTTAATTTTCGCAATATTTAGCGCGCAAAAGTTATAGTGAAAAATGGCGATTTTTCGCACGCGATAATACTATGGTGAATCGCGTGCAAATTATTTTGCGTTTTTTAACGCGAAAAAGCGTGCGATAATTTTTATCGCCCTTTAGTGAATCAGGCCCAACATGTTTCGGGCAATGTGACGCCCTTTATCAAGTGTTCTGGTTCTGATGCTCTGATTGACTTCTTGTTGGTCTAGTCTTGAGAACATTCTAAATGGTTTAATTGGCTTTTTGCTGGTCTGACCTTGAGGACATTCTAATGTCTCTAATAAAGACAATTAAGTCTGACTGTACAGATGCAACTTAAATTCCATCATCTTAATAGCATTCCAAAGCCTGCTTCCCATATTTTGCCCAACAAATATCATTTGTATATCAGCTGTTTTGGTGGAAAAAAAGGTCTTTATAATTAGGGCAAGGTGGATCAAAGTCTTCATTGTTCTACAAATGGTCACTGTCAGACAAATGGTCTATGCCTCTCTGGCCCATTCAAGGAAGTCATTGGGGCAGATTTATCAAATCACGAGTTCGAATCCCGAATGGGAAAAATTCGGATTGGAAACGAAAATTTCTGAAGATCACAAATATCACGAAAATGCTTATGAAAAAATCGTATTAGTGGCGATAATATCGTATTGGCGATCGGAAAGTCATGAAATTTTCATACCGAACAATTATAAACAGTGGTAAAACCTTTCCGATTTTTTCGCGCAACGAAAAAGTCGTGCGGAGTACGAAAAAGTCGTGCGGCATATGAAAAAGTTGTGCGGACGCCCAAAAAATTCAGTGAAAATACGCTCGGAGCGTTCGAATGAGTGCTCGTGCTTTTGTAAATGTGCCCCTTTATGTTGCCATGGATGCACTCTCATTCTACTTTCTACCTTGGTTCTTCCTATTTTGCAACTACCGACTTTGCCTTTACATTTGCCAAGATCTCTTGTTTTTTTTCTGCATTTTCTGGCGTTTGACTCTTTCCTTGATCCAAGCGACGTTGGTCCCCAGTATATTCCTGCACCCTACAGCTAAACCACCACTGCCTGTAGAGTGCTCCTTCATTAGCAGAGAGTTCAGGTAGAGAGCTGGTAGTCTCACCCTTGGGTTTGGAACTGACATTGAGAATTTTTACTTAGTAAGAATAAGGTTTATCACGTGAAGACTGATGGACAAGATTCAGTTTAAATTGCAATTCAATTCAGAAAAACTTATCTTACTGTTAACAGGGTCGGACTGGGGGGGGGTGCAGGGCCCACTGGGGTTTCTGCCTCAGGGGCCCCTGCACCCCCCAAATGACCCCCACCGCCTTCACACCCTTCACCCGTAGAGGCCCCCAACACCCTCCGCCGGCAGATCGTGGGAACGCCCTGGGGGTGATCGGATCTGGGCCCCCTACGACTCTGATGCTGACTGTTAATCATGGGAAAGCTCTATGAAAGTGTATGGAAAATAAATAGATCTCAATTAAGAGAAAAGACCATGAGTTTTCACAGGATAAACCATGAAATAACTTTTTCTAACTGAAAAGAATCCGGCTTATTATCTTACTTACCTTTTCTGTGATCCAAATACTTACGTTCTTTTTACTATCCATTTCTTCAGGACCAGTAAATATAAATTACCCATGAAGCACTTATACATGGCAATGTGTTTATGTTATGTTAGTACTTACGTTCAAACATATGAACCTTTTTAGAAAGTTTGACGTTTATATCTAGAAATACCGGTAGTTTTTTGTTTGAATGCTCGGGACAGGTACTGTTTTATTATTACAGAGAAAAGGTAATAATTTAACCATTAAATAAACCCAATAGGGCTGTTCTGCCCCAATAAGGGGTAATTATATCTTAGTTGGGATCAAGTACAGGTACTGTTTTATTATTACAGAGAAAAGGGAATCATTTAACCATGAAATAAACCCAATAGGGCTGTTCTGCCCCAATAAGGGGTAATTATATCTTAGTTGGGATCAAGTACAGGTACTGTTTTATTATTACAGAGAAAAGGGAATCATTTAACCATTAAATAAACCCAATAGGGCTGTTCTGCCCCCAATAAGGGGTAATTATATCTTAGTTGGGATCAAGTACAGGTACTGTTTTATTATTACAGAGAAAAGGGAATCATTTAACCATTAAATAAACCCAATAGGGCTGTTCTGCCCCAATAAGGGGTAATTATATCTTAGTTGGGATCAAGTACAGGTACTGTTTTATTATTACAGAGAAAAGGGAATCATTTAACCATTAAATAAACCCAATAGGACTGTTCTGCCCCCAATAAGGGGTAATTATATCTTAGTTGGGATCAAGTACAGGTACTGTTTTATTATTACAGAGAAAAGGGAATCATTTAACCATGAAATAAACCCAATAGGGCTGTTCTGCCCCCAATAAGGGGTAATTATATCTTAGTTGGGATCAAGTACAAGTACTGTTTTATTATTACAGAGAAAAGGGAATCATTTAACCATGAAATAAACCCAATAGGGCTGTTCTGCCCCAATAAGGGGTAATTATATCTTAGTTGGGATCAAGTACAAGTACTGTTTTATTATTACAGAGAAAAGGGAATCATTTAACCATGAAATAAACCCAATAGGGCTGTTCTGCCCCAATAAGGGGTAATTATATCTTAGTTGGGATCAAGTACAGGTACTGTTTTATTATTACAGAGAAAAGGGAATCATTTAACCATTAAATAAACCCAATAGGGCTGTTCTGCCCCCAATAAGGGGTAATTATACCTTAGTTGGGATCAAGTACAGGTACTGTTTTATTATTACAGAGAAAAGGGAATCATTTAACCATGAAATAAACCCAATAGGGCTGTTCTGCCCCAATAAGGGGTAATTATATCTTAGTTGGGATCATGTACAAGGTAATGTTTTATTATTACAGAGAAAAAAGAAAACTATTTTTAAAAAATTATTTGATTAAAATGAAGTCTATGGGAGATGGCCTTTCCGTAATTCGGAATCTTTTGAATAATGGGTTTCTGGATAAGGGGTCTGATACCTGTACTATCCTTTAACCTGAGCCTGAGTGTTACTATAGTCTCTACAGTCTTTTTAAGATGGCCTTACAAGGCCTGATATTAGTTACCCACTTGGGCCCTGCAGACCGTGTCGCTAGCTTATTGGCCCCTATATGGGGACAAACATATGGCTTACCCAATCAATAACTGGCTGAAAAATAGCCAAATATTTACTGGGCAGTTTGGAAAACCCACCAGCAAGAGCTGTTTATTAAATTTTTTTGAGATATAAATGGTTTCTCCTGCAAGCAAATAAACCATACTGTGTGTCAGTAATGCACGGACTCCTGCTGGAATTAGCCAATTAGAGCGGGAGAAATGTCAGTGACTCACAGCATGAGTTAGTGGTAAAATAATGTTAGGTTGAACAGCCTATAAGTAAATCATGCACTATATAAAGATACTAAAGCCTATTAGTGACTCAGCCAATTACCACTAATATACATCTGATTATGTAACAGTACATTATACGCGGGGGGGGGGGTAAGCACACAGCGTCTGTAGCAGAAAGTAGCGCAGGATTGGCCACGCTAAAAGGGCAACGATGATGTAACAAATATAAACTTGTCGTACTTTCTCATTCCAGCACTTTCTCTGTTTCGTTAAGGAAACGAACGTGTCTCATTTGTGGTTTGGCCCCCGGCGGAATGTATCAGGAAATTATGTGTGTGCGCAGTAAGTGCAAACAGAATCTGTTAAATAGATTGATTAACACATTTTATTTAAAAGAAAATGTTACAAGGGAATAGGGAATGTGTTGGTGAAATTGATTCGAATCCGGCGGGCATGTTTGGTCCCTGGGAAAGGAAAATGATGAATATGGCTGAATGGAATGTTGGGGTGAAGGGGGGTGCTCCTCCTTAGGGTATGATGTCATGTTTATTGGATTTATAGCATTAACATACTGATAAGCACTACAGATTCAGGGTGGCACCACAAAGCAGACAAGCAGCCTTCCCAAGGGTGAGTTTACACTTGGCCAGCAGGTCTACTCAGCAGGTCTACTCAGCAGGTCTACTCAACAGATCTACTCAGCAGGTCTACTCAGCAGGTCTACTCAGCAGGTCTACTCAGCAGGTCTACTCAGCAGGTCTACTCAACAGGTCTACTCAGCAGGTCTACTCAGAAGGTCTACTCAGAAGGTCTATTCAGCAGGTCTACTCAGCAGGTCTATTCAGCAGGTCTACTCAGAAGGTCTACTCAGAAGGTCTATTCAGCAGGTCTACTCAGCAGGTCTACTCAGCAGGTCTACTCAGCAGGTCTATTCAGCAGGTCTACTCAACAGGTCTACTCAACAGGTCTATTCAGCAGGTCTACTCAGCAGATCTATTCAGCAGGTCTACTCAGAAGGTCTATTCAGCAGGTCTACTCAGCAGGTGTATTCAGCAGGTCTACTCAAAAGGTCTATTCAGCAGGTCTATTCAGCAGGTCTACTCAGAGGGTCTACTCAGCAGGTCTACTCAGAGAAGGTGTTTTCCATAGACAAAACTTGTTTTAAAGTTATTGTAGGGACCCATAGGGTTAATATGCCCCTATGGCTTTAAACTATGGCTTGGGGCCCAAACTGCCGGCACCCAGCTTCCGTGCATTTTATTTGCAAACGTTCTTAATGCTTTTTTGCTTCTGCCAGTCACTACTTAAAGTGAAAATCCAGTTCAAATTCTGATTTCATTTCATTCTCACTGAGCGGTTATGGCCAATGATGGTCCCATCTATGAGAATTGTTTGTATATCTTCTGACAAAGTGTGCACAGATGGATTCCTGTACAATCCCCGCACTCTAGATCCCCACTCATCTCCTTATCTCGGCCACGCCACCTGTCCCTCCTTCCCACCAGCCCCCATGTTACTGTATAATATACCGGCTGCTCAGCCCTTACATACAGTACTGTGTAATTCTTATTTATACAGTGCCCTAAGCAAAATAGACACACAGGGGAAACAATTTTACAGTTGAGTAGACACAATAAAATATAAATCTATCATCTGTTAAACAAACATAAGGGGAACAAGTGGCTGCTCCCAGGGGAAATGACTATTAAATCCAGAGCCAAACAGATTTACACTAGAAACTGGGTGATAACAGGAGAGTTTCTGTCGTTGGAGGTTGAGCGTTTGAACAAGTCTATTATTCTTTATTATTGAAACTGGAGATGGAAGTAAAGGATTGAGTGGGGAGCAGAAAATACTTTGAGATGCACTGTACTTGAGCTTTCAAATGAAAGGGAAACCAAATACAACTTGCCTTCAGCCTGCATCTTCCCAATCCCACAATTCCCTGCTGCACACGTGATGTCAATAAGGAAAGGAACATCCCAGTGCAATGCATTGTGGGTTATGTAGTTCCTGCAGGCTGTCTGTAAGCTGTGGGGAAGTTGTTACAATGTGTAACATCAGTGTTTTAGTCCCTCCTCCCCTGCCAGGATTTCAAATGATGCAGAAAGAGAAGAACTGTTTTGCAGCTGGATTTCAGCATATAAACATGGGATTTATTCCTACTTTTCGAAGGGAGAGATTACAGGGATCAGATTGATCAGATACAGTGACAGATTACAGCATCTCTTTCCTTTTCCTATGGCTCTGCACAATTGGCTGTAGCTTCAGGTTCAACGCACTGACATTATGGAAAGAAAAATATTTTATTATGGTGATATTTTGTGTTCAAAATGGCCATTTGCACGTTGCACTTGGGTTTATAACTGGCTCCTAATGTATTTCTTTTGCTTATGGAACATTTCAGGGATCAGGGATCTTACTGTATTGTACTGTACTGGGTTGCACCTTTAATTAGTCAAAAGATGTAAGGTGTATCTTTTATTTTTTTTATTGTCAGCTTTTCCATCAGTTTCTCAGTGTCACTTTCATTAAATCATAAAGTGTTGAAAAAAATGTAGTATGAAACAGTAATGAAAGGCATAGGTGGAGATTAATGATGATTAAGGGGGGGTAACCTTCCTATAAATATACCGCCTGTTGTATTTATAATTAGAAGTTTCCCAGTGCAAAGCCATCTGTTGCTAGCCCTCCTAACAAAAATACCCAGGGTCAGATTGGGGTGTGTGGGTACAACCCAGGGGCCCCCGCTGTGAGCCCACCATCCCCCTGAGGGCACATACCTTATACTTACCTAGGCACAATCAAGGGAGGGAGGTCTGAGGAGGAGTGCCAATGCTTCCTTGCTGTGATCTCTGGGTCAGCAGAGGCCCAAAAGGGCCAGAGCCCACCAGGTATTTTAGCAATGTCCCACTGGCCAAGTCCAACCCTGATTTATTGAGAAATTTCCCCAAAACCCTACTAGCCCCGCCCACTTGTTCCACTTCCTGCTGGCTGAATTCTCTGAATGTGCAGGGGGGCCGGCGGCACTCGGCACACTGCACTGTAGGATAGGAGCCAATCAGCAGCTAGGTTGACCAGACAGGGAACTGAAGCCTGTCTGTGCTTGTGTGACTGCAGGGCTGTGATTGGCTCTCCCTCTCCTACTGTGCTTCTGGCAGGGACTGTTAGGACACGCCCACCCCTAGACGTTTGTACTTAGTGGGATAGGAGATGCACGATTCTGGGCGAGAAGAACCCCCCCAATCAAACAAAGGGTTTTCACAGATACAGGTATAGGACCCGTTATCCAGAATGCTCAGGACCAAGGGTATTCCGGATAAGGGGTCTTCCGTAATTTGGATCTCTATACCTTAAGCCTACTAAAAAATCAATAAAACATTAATTAAACCCAATAGGACTGTTCTGCCCCCAATAAGGGGTAATTATATCTTAGTTGGGATCAAGTACAGGTACTGTTTTATTATTACAGAGAAAAGGGAATCATTTAACCATTAAATAAACCCAATAGGGCTGTTCTGCCCCCAATAAGGGGTAATTATATCTTAGTTGGGATCAAGTACAGGTACTGTTTTATTATTACAGAGAAAAGGGAATCATTTAACCATGAAATAAACCCAATAGGGCTGTTCTGCCCCAATAAGGGGTAATTATATCTTAGTTGGGATCAAGTACAGGTACTGTTTTATTATTACAGAGAAAAGGGAATCATTTAACCATGAAATAAACCCAATAGGGCTGTTCTGCCCCCAATAAGGGGTAATTATATCTTAGTTGGGATCAAGTACAGGTACTGTTTTATTATTACAGAGAAAAGGGAATCATTTAACCATGAAATAAACCCAATAGGGCTGTTCTGCCCCAATAAGGGGTAATTATATCTTAGTTGGGATCAAATACAATGTTCTGTTTTATTATTACAGAGAAAAAGGAAATGTATTTCTATGGGAGACAGGCTTTCCATAATTCAGAGCTTTCTGGATAACAGGTTTCCAGATAACGGATCCCATACCTGTACTATGAAAAGCAATGTTTTCATTTACACAGTTACATGTTATAATGAGAATACAATTATGGAACAGCATAAAAGAAAGTAAAAAAAGAAAAAAATCCCTCCTAGGAATCTCCCCTTATAACTCAAAAGAACGTAGGAGAAATTAAATCCCACCCGTATCTCTATTGTGTTACTTATGAGACGCTTTTCTCTTTTTTTTTTTTATTCGTTATTGTTTATCTTCCCCTTATTATAAGTTTGAGTTTCAACTAAATTTGAAAAGTAAAAAATAAATAAATAAATCACAAAAATCAGATTTAAATAAGTCTTTGATTTGGAAGGAAAGGAGCAGAACGTTGAACAAATGTATTTTACAATAATAACATGACCATATTTTTCAATAGTCACTCGCGGCAGGAAGCTGGCAGTTGCTAGGCAATTGTGCCGCGCTACCATTGTTTGACCCCCACAGGCCGCTGCATTAGTGTTATAAGAAATCGGCTGTATTTCAGTTTCATTTTGGACTTTAACTATTTAATATGTTTTTTCCTTAAGTAAGAAAAACAGCTTGGAAATGTTACCCGCTCTGTTCTTTTGCTGATTTTTTTATTGCAAACAATCTTATTAAGTTGATATTAATGATTAGTTAATATTATGTTGAAATTCCTGTCACAGGTATTAGACCCCTTATTCGGAAACCCATTATCCAGAAAGTTCTGAAGTACGGGAAGGCCGTCTCCCATAGACTCCATATTTCTCAAATAATTCACATTTTTTAAAATGATTTCCTTTTCTCTGTAATAATAAAACAGTACCTGTACTTGATCCCAACTAAGATATAATTACCCCTTATTGGGGCAGAACAGCCCTATTGGGTTTATTTCATGGTTAAATGATTCCCTTTTCTCTGTAATAATAAAACAGTACCTGTACTTGATCCCAACTAAGATATAATTACCCCTTATTGGGGCAGAACAGCCCTATTGGGTTTATTTCATGGTTAAATGATTCCCTTTTCTCTGTAATAATAAAACAGTACCTGTACTTGATCCCAACTAAGATATAATTACCCCTTATTGGGGCAGAACAGCCCTATTGGGTTTATTTCATGGTTAAATGATTCCCTTTTCTCTGTAATAATAAAACAGTACCTGTACTTGATCCCAACTAAGATATAATTACCCCTTATTGGGGGCAGAACAGCCCTATTTGGTTTATTTAATGGTTAAATGATTCCCTTTTCTCTGTACAGGTATCGGACCCCTTATCCGGAAACCCGTTATCCAGAAAGCTCCGAATTACGGAAAGCCCGTCTCCCATAGACTCCATTTTAATCAAATAATTCAGAATTTTAAAACTGATTTCCTTTTTCTATGTAGAAATAAAACAGTACCTTGTAATTGATCCAAACTAAGATAGAAATAATCCTTATTGGATGCAAAACAATCCTATTGGGTTTAATTAATGTTTTATTGATTTTTTAGTAGACTTAAGGTGTGAAGATCCAAATTACGGAAAGATCCCTTATCCGGAATGCCCTTGGTCCCGAGCATTCTGGATAATGGGTCCTATACCTGTAATAATAAAACAGTACCTGTACTTGATCCCAACTAAGATATAATTACCCCTTATTGGGGCAGAACAGCCCTATTGGGTTTATTTAATGGTTAAATGATTCCCTTTTCTCTGTAATAATAAAACAGTACCTGTACTTGATCCCAACTAAGATATAATTACTCCTTATTGGGGCAGAACAGCCCTATTGGGTTTATTTAATGGTTAAATGATTCCCTTTTCTCTGTAATAATAAAACAGTACCTGTACTTGATCCCAACTAAGATATAATTACCCCTTATTGGGGGCAGAACAGCCCTATTGGGTTTATTTCATGGTTAAATGATTCCCTTTTCTCTGTAATAATAAAACAGTACCTGTACTTGATCCCAACTAAGATATAATTACTCCTTATTGGGGCAGAACAGCCCTATTGGGTTTATTTAATGGTTAAATGATTCCCTTTTCTCTGTAATAATAAAACAGTACCTGTACTTGATCCCAACTAAGATATAATTACCCCTTATTGGGGGCAGAACAGCCCTATTGGGTTTATTTAATGGTTAAATGATTCCCTTTTCTCTGTAATAATAAAACAGTACCTGTACTTGATCCCAACTAAGATATAATTACCCCTTATTGGGGGCAGAACAGCCCTATTGGGTTTATTTAATGGTTAAATGATTCCCTTTTCTCTGTAATAATAAAACAGTACCTGTACTTGATCCCAACTAAGATATAATTACCCCTTATTGGGGGCAGAACAGTCCTATTGAGTTTATTTCATGTTTAAATTATTTTTTTAATAGACTTAAGGTAGGAGATCCAAATTACGGAAAGACTCCTTATCCAGAAAACCCCAGGTCCCGATCATTCTGAATAATGGATTTCATACCTGTACTTATCTTTCTACTCAGCCCTTCTCATATTCATATTTGTACTTATTGCCAGGGTCGGACTGGCCCTAATGGGCCCCGGCGGCCCAGACCCGACCCCTGACAGCGAGCCCCTGTTGCGGGGGGATTAGGGGCTAGTGGGGGCACCTTGGGGGCTGCGGGGCTTTTCACACCCCAGTCCAACCCTGCTTATTGCTAAGGTAAAGAAGACCCTAGCAACCAGATAGCTGCTAAAATTCCAAACAGTAGAGCTGCTGAACAAAAAGGTAAACAACTGAAAAAGCACAAAAAATGAAAAAAATGAAGACAAATTGCAAATTGTCTCTGAATATTAATCTATGTAATAGTCAAAGTTAATTCAAAGGTGAACAACCCCTTTAAGCTGTCCTAGATATTTTGATTGGCTTTCTCCTCCTTTGCTGAGCTTTCTTTGCAAGGCCCTTAAAGCCACAGAGATAAGAATGTTAGTTCACCAAGTGCAAAACTGCTGCAAAGTGTAAAAAATGGCAAAATACACAGGTTTTTTTTACACTTTTGCACCCTGTTTCAACTCTCCACGACACAAAACAAACCAGACAGGGTTACTAGTACTTTCAACCCTTAACATATATACACAATATATATATCAACATATATATCACATATATATATATATATATATATATATATAATATACAGTTTGGTTATTTCCCTATGGAACCAAACTGTAAATTATATCCTTATAAACGGAAGGCCTTGTACTTTTATATGGTCATGGAACTCCTCAGGGGCTTATAATATCCCTATATGTTACAATAGGGGGTACTTTATTCACTGTATATTATAAGGAACTCCCCCGGGGACTTATAATATGCCTATATGTTACAATAGGGGGCACTTTATTCCCTATATATTATAAGGAACTCCTCTGTGACTTATAATATCCCTATATGTTACAATAGGGGGTACTTTATTCACTATACAGTATATTATAAAAAACTCCTCGGGGGCTTATAATGTCCCTATATGTTACAATAGGGGGTACTTTATTCACTATATATTATAAGGAACCCCTCGGGGGCTTATAATATCCCTATATGTTACAATAGGGGGTACTTTATTCACTATATATTATAAGGAACTCCTCGGTGACTTATAATATCCTTATATTTTACAATAGGGGGTACTTTATTCACTATATATTATAAGGAACTCCCCGGGGACTTATAATATCCCTATATGTTACAATAGGGGGTACTTTATTCACTATATATTATAAGGAACTCTTCGGGACTTATAATATCCCTATATGTTACAATAGGGGGCACTTTATTCACTATATATTATAAGGAACTCCTCGGGGGCTTATAATATCCCTATATGTTACAATAGGGGGCACTTTATTCACTATATATTATAAGGAACCCCTAGGGGGCTTATAATATCCCTATATGTTACAATAGGGGGTACTTTATTCACTATATATTATAAGGAACTCCTCTGTGACTTATAATATCCCTATATGTTACAATAGGGGGCACTTTATTCACTATATATTATAAGGAACTCCTCTGGGACTTATAATATCCCTATATGTTACAATAGGGGGCACTTTATTCACTATATAAGGAACTCCTCTGTGACTTATAATATCCCTATATGTTACTATAGGGGGCACTTTATTCACTATATATTATAAGGAACTCCTCGGGGGCTTATAATATCCCTATATGTTACAATAGGGGGCACTTTATTCACTATATAAGGAACTCCTCGGGGGCTTATAATATCCCTATATGTTACAATAGGGGGCACTTTATTCACTAAATATTATAAAGAACTCCTCGGGGGCTTATAATATCCCTATATGTTACAATAGGGGGTACTTTATTCACTATATATTATAAGGAACTCGTCGGGGACTTATAATATCCCTATATGTTACAATAGGGGGTACTTTATTCACTATATATTATAAGGAACTCCTCGGGGGCTTATAACATCCATATATCTTACAATAGGGGGCACTTTATTCACTATATATTATAAGGAACTCCTCGGGGGCTTATAATATCCCTATATGTTACAATAGGGGGTACTTTATTCACTATATATTATAAGGAACTCCTCAGTGACTTACCTGTATAATATCCTTATATTTTACAATAGGGGGTACTTTATCCACTGTATCTATATACAGTATATACTGTACCTTTGTGCCTTTATATGGTCATGGAACTCCTCGGTGACTTATAATATCCTTATATTTTACATTAGGGGGTACTTACTATATAACCCATTGTATATCAAGTTTATTTACCCTTTAACTGTCTACAAATGAAATATTGTAATTGTAACTTGTTATTGGATTATTTCTTCTTTACAGCCTGCCTTCAGCCTGCATCCTCCCAATCCCACAATTCCCTGCTGCACACGTGATGCCAATAAGGAAAGGAACATCCCAGTGCAATGCATTGTGGGTTATGTAGTTCCTGCATGCTGTCTGTAAGCTGTGGGGAAGTTGTTACAATGTGTAACATCAGTGTTTTAGTCCCTCCTCCCCTGCCAGGATTTCAAATGATGCAGAAAGAGAAGAACTGTTTTGCAGCTGGATTTCAGCATATAAAATGGGATTTATTCCTACTGTTTGAAGGAACAGGTTACAGGGATAGGGATATTAGGGGTTTCTGTGCTGTGTGTGCGGCTCTTTAACACATATTGGTTCGGAAGCCGGAGTTCCCCTTTAAATTAAACAGGGAACAATGAGATTGTTTATTGAAGAAGCTGATATTTATGTATTTAGAGACTTTACTCATCCTCTCTGTATATTTGTATGGTAGGCACCGGCGGGTTCAGCTGTGAAGCCGACTTAATTCATCCTTTAATTTGTTTTTGCAACACTGTAACGCAAATTGAATGTTAAGCCGAACAATACTGAGCAAGTTTGTCACTGACTAATTTTATTATGAATTGTTTTTCTTTTATCGCTAATTATTGTGCAGTTTTCTGATGCCAAGTCTTGATGTCGGTGTTCAGGGAAACCTGTCTTATTCGGATGATAAATTGCTCCCGTCAGCCCCGACAAAGGGAACATCAATGGGGAGAGAGGGGCCGAGAGCGCGAGAGAGACGGCGGGAGGCGCGGGGAAACGGGAAAAGAATGAGCTCTAAATTAGAATGATTTCAATTAGTTGGAAGAGGGAAAGTAGGGCAGCGCCCAATGTGGGAAATGCACAAAGAAGGGGGGAATTCTCCTGAACATTGCACTTTGCCTTATACAATTGCTCGGCTGTGTTTCCCCGGATTCATTTATGCTCTTCCACCGGGGGATACGGCCGGCGCTGAAACAACTATTCCGGCTGGAGAGAAAGCAGCAAAATGTCTGACTAATGCAGGCGATAAATCAATGTATTCAGAATCATGAGGCCCTTATGTAAGTCAATCACGGAGCGGGGAACTCTGAGTATCACTCATGTATTATAAGGGATAATGTACCCCCTACTGTAAATGATAAGGATATTAGCAGTCACTGAGGGGTTCTGTGCCCATATAAAGGCACAAGGCTGCAGGCTGAGTTATACAGGGAACTCTGAGTATCACTCATGTATTATAAGGGATAATGTACCCCCTACTGTAAATGATAAGGATATTAGCAGTCACTGAGGGGTTCTGTGCCCATATAAAGGCACAAGGCTGCAGGCTGAGTTATACAGGGAACTCTGAGTATCACTCGTGTATTATAAGGGATAATGTACCCCCTACTGTAAATGATAAGGATATTAGCAGTCACTGAGGGGTTCTGTGCCCATATAAAGGCACAAGGCTGCAGGCTGAGTTATACAGGAAACTCTGAGTATCACTCATGTATTATAAGGGATAATGTACCCCCTACTGTAACTGATAAGGATATTAGCAGTCACTGAGGGGTTCTGTGCCCATATAAAGGCACAAGGCTGCAGGCTGAGTTATACAGGGAACTCTGAGTATCACTCATGTATTATAAGGGACAATGTACCCCCTACTGTAAATGATAAGGATATTAGCAGTCACTGAGGGGTTCTGTGCCCATATAAAGGCACAAGGCTGCAGGCTGAGTTATACAGGGAACTCTGAATATCACTCATGTATTATAAGGGATAATGTACCCCCTACTGTAAATGATAAGGATATTAGCAGTCACTGAGGGGTTCTGTGCCCATATAAAGGCACAAGGCTGCAGGCTGAGTTATACAGGGAACTCTGAATATCACTCATGTATTATAAGGGATAATGTACCCCCTACTGTAAATGATAAGGATATTAGCAGTCACTGAGGGGTTCTGTGCCCATATAAAGGCACAAGGCTGCAGGCTGAGTTATACAGGGAACTCTGAGTATCACTCATGTATTATAAGGGATAATGTACCCCCTACTGTAAATGATAAGGATATTAGCAGTCACTGAGGGGTTCTGTGCCCATATAAAGGCACAAGGCTCCAGGGGATCGGCATTACAAGAAAACTATACCCCCCAAACAATGTAGGTCTCTATACAAATATATTGCATAAACAGCTCATATGTAAAACCCTGCTTCATCTAAATAAACCATTTTCATATAAATATACTTTTTTAGCAGTATGTGCCATTGGGTAATCCTAAATAGGAAACTGCCATTTTATGTACTAAGCCCCGCCCCCTGGGATCATAGGAGTCACAGTGCACACAAACAAGCCAAGGCACACATACATGCTAGGCCCCATCAGCCAATGAATGGGCAGAGTTCTGCCTTTTGCTCCCACACTACTTCCTGTTACAGTTAGAGCTGCATCACTTCCTGTCAGCTGATCTCTGAGGGGGCACACAGCCCATCACTAAATGGCGGCTCAAGGGAAAGGATGTAAAAGGGCAATATTTACTGATATATATATTTCAGTTTGGCGAGATTCTTGACCAGGGGACTTCTCAATTGCCCTTTGCTTTCAACCATCCCACTGAACCCCATTGTAACATACCTTAACGAGACACCGGGAGCCACAAACAGGTAAAAAGAGGCCACAGCATTTATTTACATTTTATCAAATAAATAGGTCCTTGCCAGCCTCACCTTAAGGCAATATTCAAAGCCAGAATTCCATATTACTATTATGCTCTGCTGTTTCTTACTGAAGACTTGAGATCAGCACAATATCATTATATCAACCACTGAGCATTAGGCTGTCTCCACCTACAGAGGGGATGCCCCAAACTCTGCTATGCAGCAGGAACTGCATCTCCAACCATGAGAGAAGTTCAGCAGCCCTGCTGCCGGTCCTGGATCTGCAGTGCCTCGATGATAGGAAATCCAAGCAGGCTGTCACCTAGCACAAGCAGTAGTAGCAACTGTATCAACCACCGTGCAGTCACAGGAGAGAACCTCCTTTCTCCCTCTGCTAAAATTTCCTGTGCTTTCCTCTGGCAAGGTCCTACCGCTGCTGTGACAGATACAACTTAAAATACATTACCATATAGCCACAGTTTTGATCCAGAGGAAGGCAAAAAACCCAGCCTGAAACTTGTGCCAATTATGTCTCAAGAGGGAAAAAATTCCTCCCTGACCCCCATGGCCAGGGTCGGACTGGGCCGGGAAAAATCCCAATGGACCCCGGCGGCCCAGACTCGACCCTTGCCGGCGCTCCCCCTTACCCAACCGTTCCTCCCCTGACAACTTAAATTTAAGCGAGCTCAGAGGAGGACATCGGGTTGGGGCCCCTGCGAAGGGGAAGGGGGTTAGGGGACGTGGCCGGCGGGGGCACCTGCAGGGGCGGGAGCCACGGTGGGCCTTGCACCCCCCCAGTCCGACCCTGCCCATGGTGATCGGAAAATTCCCTGGATCAAGGATTTGACTTTCATTTAACATAAATGATACCATGCAGACACATTTATACTGTATAATGTTACCGAAACCACAATATAACAGTGCATATAGGAAAACATTCACATTCTGTTATTAATAGGTAATATAGAGCATAAAGAAGAGAATATCCTGGCATTTTACAAAATATGCAAAAAAGAGGGGAGGGTGAATGGGATGTTTCTACCTGCTCAGAAGATAGGAAGTGAACTGCTTCTCTTGTGACATCACATCCCTATCCTCCTCCACCCCCCGGCCCAGCTTTCCTTCTCCTTAATTGCTTCTCACCCAATCACAGCTGCATCTGATTCTGCCAATCTTTAAAAATAAACCAGTGTAATCTGGCCTTGTCATGCAGCCCCTGCATTTATAGCTTCAGGGCTTCCTTTAATAGGTCACTTAACATAATATAAACTATCTGTTGGTTACATATTCATTCTGGGGGTTTAGTTTCCCTTTAAAGGAGACATATAGGCTCTACATTTAACTTTCCAAATAAGGAGGAGAGAAGGACCTTTTATAGCTTCTCAGTAGAGACGAGCAAATCACAAACCCATATATCTCCCATGGACTCCATTATAAGCAAATAATTCTATTTTTTTTTTTTAAATAATTCCTTTTTCTCTGTAATAATAAAACAGTACCTGTACTTGATCCCAACTAAGATATAATTACCCCTTATTGGGGCAGAACAGTCCTATTGGGTTTATTTCATGGTTAAATGATTCCCTTTTCTCTGTAATAATAAAACAGTACCTGTACTTGATCCCAACTAAGATACAATTACCCCTTATTGGGGCAGAACAGCCCTATTGGGTTTATTTAATGGTTAAATGATTCCCTTTTCTCTGTAATAATAAAACAGTACCTGTACTTGATCCCAACTAAGATATAATTACCCCTTATTGGGGGCAGAACAGCCCTATTGGGTTTATTTAATGGTTAAATGATTCCCTTTTCTCTGTAATAATAAAACAGTACCTGTACTTGATCCCAACTAAGATATAATTACCCCTTATTGGGGCAGAACAGCCCTATTGGGTTTATTTCATGGTTAAATGATTCCCTTTTCTCTGTAATAATAAAACAGTACCTGTACTTGATCCCAACTAAGATATAATTACCCCTTATTGGGGCAGAACAGCCCTATTGGGTTTATTTCATGGTTAAATGATTCCCTTTTCTCTGTAATAATAAAACAGTACCTGTACTTGATCCCAACTAAGATATAATTACCCCTTATTGGGGGCAGAACAGCCCTATTGGGTTTATTTCATGGTTAAATGATTCCCTTTTCTCTGTAATAATAAAACAGTACCTGTACTTGATCCCAACTAAGATATAATTACCCCTTATTGGGGCAGAACAGCCCTATTGGGTTTATTTCATGGTTAAATGATTCCCTTTTCTCTGTAATAATAAAACAGTACCTGTACTTGATCCCAACTAAGATATAATTACCCCTTATTGGGGCAGAACAGCCCTATTGGGTTTATTTAATGGTTAAATGATTCCCTTTTCTCTGTAATAATAAAACAGTACCTGTACTTGATCCCAACTAAGATATAATTACCCTTTATTGGGTAATTAGTCAGTCAGTTAGTATGTGGCCCCACTTACACAAGTCTATAAACCCCCAAGCAAGCAGGGAATCAGCCCATATTGTGATATGGCAAACAGGCACATATAAAATATATGCAGATTTTAAATTAAGAATTTGTTATTAAAGAATATTTAATTAGATATAAACATTAATTAGGCAAAGCTTATTTACACATCTGTATATTTATTTAAATAGTAATTCATGTAATCAGCCTACTTACTTTTTATATAATCATTATTTCATATTTTTATTGTAATGCAGGACTATATTGACCTTTTGGGTTTAACCCATAACGACAGCAGTTAGAACCCCTCAGTGACTGCTAATATCCTTATCATTTACAGTAGGGGGTACATTATCCCTTATAATACATGAGTGATACTCAGAGTTCCCTGTATAACTCAGCCTGCAGCCTTGTGCCTTTATATGGGCACAGAACCCCTCAGTGACTGCTAATATCCTTATCATTTACAGTAGGGGGTACATTATCCCTTATAATACATGAGTGATACTCAGAGTTCCCTGTATAACTCAGCCTGCAGCCTTGTGCCTTTATATGGGCACAGAACCCCCTCAGTGACTGCTAATATCCTTATCATTTACAGTAGGGGGTACATTATCCCTTATAATACATGAGTGATACTCAGAGTTCCCTGTATAACTCAGCCTGCAGCCTTGTGCCTTTATATGGGGGGCACAGAACCCCTCAGTGACTGCTAATATCCTTATCATTTACAGTAGGGGGTACATTATCCCTTATAATACATGAGTGATACTCAGAGTTCCCTGTATAACTCAGCCTGCAGCCTTGTGCCTTTATATGGGCACAGAACCCCTCAGTGACTGCTAATATCCTTATCATTTACAGTAGGGGGTACAGTATCCCTTATAATACATGAGTGATACTCAGAGTTCCCTGTATAACTCAGCCTGCAGCCTTGTGCCTTTATATGGGCACAGAGCCCCTCAGTGACTGCTAATATCCTTATCATTTACAGTAGGGGGTACATTATCCCTTATAATACATGAGTGATACTCAGAGTTCCCTGTATAACTCAGCCTGCAGCCTTGTGCCTTTATATGGGCACAGAACCCCTCAGTGCCTGCTAATATCCTTATCATTTACAGTAGGGGGTACATTATCCCTTATAATACATGAGTGATACTCAGAGTTCCCTGTATAACTCAGCCTGCAGCCTTGTGCCTTTATATGGGCACAGAACCCCTCAGTGACTGCTAATATCCTTATCATTTACAGTAGGGGGTACATTATCCCTTATAATACATGAGTGATACTCAGAGTTCCCTGTATAACTCAGCCTGCAGCCTTGTGCCTTTATATGGGCACAGAACCCCTCAGTGACTGCTAATATCCTTATCATTTACAGTAGGGGGTACATTATCCCTTATAATACATGAGTGATACTCAGAGTTCCCTGTATAACTCAGCCTGCAGCCTTGTGCCTTTATATGGGCACAGAACCCCTCAGTGACTGCTAATATCCTTATCATTTACAGTAGGGGGTACATTATCCCTTATAATACATGAGTGATACTCAGAGTTCCCTGTATAACTCAGCCTGCAGCCTTGTGCCTTTATATGGTTGCATAATTCCTCATATCCTTATAATTAGCAGTGGGGGTGGATCACCCCATATTCACAGTAAAAGACAAACTTTGCCTATGATCGTGCCTAATGGCAATGATCTTTACAATTTCTGAAAAATAAAGTACAGTAACTATCTCTCAGAAGAAACAATTCCACTTAAATAACGGCAGTAAATACATGTTCATATACATCCACTTTATTTAGAATAAATCGCTAAAACTTCATCCGTGGAAAATGTCACCATAAAGCAACGAGCGACCAATTTGCGCTCCAATGAGTGATTATCTGTTTTTTTTTTTCCGAGTGAATCTTCAAAGCAAGAAATCTCTTGTTCGGAGCCATTAAGATGCAATCGGAGTTGCCATGGAGCATATTAGTAATACTTGTTTGGGAACAGCCAGCCGGCTATGAACAGATTAGATGGGAATACAGGCGACACGGAACGTGTGGGAAGGAAGAAGAACAGCAGCAAGTTTTGTTAAAAGTCTGCAACATCTTGAAGGAAAAAAAAAATCACATCTCTACTTACTAAAATAATAGATTCAACACGAACCTTGGTCTCGCTCGTTAACTATATTACTCGGAGGCGACAGCGACAGGTTGATCAGCAAAGACGTGACGTTAGCGATGCACTCTAAAGGAACAGTTCCGTGTAAAAATGAACCTGGGTACAATAGACAGAATAAAAAATGTTTTCAATATAGTTAGTTAGGCAAAAATGTCATCTATAAAGGCTGGAGTGGGCAGATGTCTAACATAATAGCCAGAACACTACTTCCTGCTTTAAGCTCTATAACCTCTTAGATGGTCGGTGACTTTAGGGGGGGCCACATGGGACATAAAGCAAACTAACTGAATAGTTATGTCCCATATGGCCCCTTCTCAAGTCACTGATTGGTTACTGATTGGTTAACTCTATGCTCAAACAGACATGTGTAAATGTAAATGATAAGGATATTAGCAGTCACTGAGGGGTTCTGTGCCCATATAAAGGCACAAGGCTGCAGGCTGAGTTATACAGGGAACTCTGAGTATCACTCATGTATTATAAGGGATAATGTACCCCCTACTGTAAATGATAAGGATATTAGCAGTCACTGAGGGGTTCTGTGCCCATATAAAGGCACAAGGCTGCAGGCTGAGTTATACAGGGAACTCTGAGTATCACTCATGTATTATAGGGGATAATGTACCCCCTACTGTAAATGATAAGGATATTAGCAGTCACTGAGGGGTTCTGTGCCCATATAAAGGCACAAGGCTGCAGGCTGAGTTATACAGGGAACTCTGAGTATCACTCATGTATTATAACGGATAGTGTACCCCCTACTGTAAATGATAAGGATATTAGCAGTCACTGAGGGGTTCTGTGCCCATATAAAGGCACAAGGCTGCAGGCTGAGTTATACAGGGAACTCTGAGTATCACTCATGTATTATAAGGGATACTGTACCCCCTACTGTAAATGATAAGGATATTAGCAGTCACTGAGGGGTTCTGTGCCCATATAAAGGCACAAGGCTGCAGGCTGAGTTATAAAGGGAACTCTGAGTATCACTCATGTATTATAAGGGATAATGTACCCCCTACTGTAAATGATAAGGATATTAGCAGTCACTGAGGGGTTCTGTGCCCATATAAAGGCACAAGGCTGCAGGCTGAGTTATACAGGGAACTCTGAGTATCACTCATGTATTATAACGGATAGTGTACCCCCTACTGTAAATGATAAGGATATTAGCAGTCACTGAGGGGTTCTGTGCCCATATAAAGGCACAAGGCTGCAGGCTGAGTTATACAGGGAACTCTGAGTATCACTCATGTATTATAAGGGATAATGTACCCCCTACTGTAAATGATAAGGATATTAGCAGTCACTGAGGGGTTCTGTGCCCATATAAAGGCACAAGGCTGCAGGCTGAGTTATACAGGGAACTCTGAGTATCACTCATGTATTATAAGGGATAATGTACCCCCTACTGTAAATGATAAGGATATTAGCAGTCACTGAGGGGTTCTGTGCCCATATAAAGGCACAAGGCTGCAGGCTGAGTTATACAGGGAACTCTGAGTATCACTCATGTATTATAAGGGATAATGTACCCCCTACTGTAAATGATAAGGATATTAGCAGTCACTGAGGGGTTCTGTGCCCATATAAAGGCACAAGGCTGCAGGCTGAGTTATACAGGGAACTCTGAGTATCACTCATGTATTATAAGGGATAATGTACCCCCTACTGTAAATGATAAGGATATTAGCAGTCACTGAGGGGTTCTGTGCCCATATAAAGGCACAAGGCTGCAGGCTGAGTTATACAGGGAACTCTGAGTATCACTCATGTATTATAAGGGATAATGTACCCCCTACTGTAAATGATAAGGATATTAGCAGTCACTGAGGGGTTCTGTGCCCATATAAAGGCACAAGGCTGCAGGCTGAGTTATACAGGGAACTCTGAGTATCACTCATGTATTATAAGGGATAATGTACCCCCTACTGTAAATGATAAGGATATTAGCAGTCACTGAGGGGGTACTCAGCTGTTAACAGTCAGTAACCAATCAGTGATTTTAGGGTGAGCCATATGGGACATAACATGTCAGTTAGTTTGCTTTTGTATATGACCTGTGACCTCATAAACTAACTGACAGTTATGTCCCACGTGCCCCCCCCCCCACAGGTTGGGTACAATAGATAGACTGGGCAAAATAAATCATGTTTTCAATATAGTTAGTTAGGCAAAAACGTCATCTATAAAGGCTGGAGTGGGCAGATGTCTAACATAATAGCCGGAACTCTACTTCCTGCTTTACATCTAAGCTGTTAGCAGTCAGTAACCAATCAGTGACTTGAGGGGGGGGGGGCATATGGGACATAACTGTCAGTTTGCATTTGTATCTGAACTGCGTGCTCACAAACTAACTGACAGTTATGTCTCATGTGTTCCCCCCCCCACCCCTAAAGTCACTGACTAACTAAGAGGTTAGAGAGCTGAAAGCAGGAAGTAGTGTTGTGGCTATTATGTTAGACATCTGCCCACTCCAGCCTTTATAGATTACATGTTTGCCTAACTAACTATACGAGTATGGGATCCCTTATCGGGAAATCCGTTATCAGGAAAGCTCTGAATTACAGAAAGCCTGTCTCCCATAGACTCCATTTTAATCAAATAATTCAGAATTGTAAAACTGATTTCCTTTTTTCTCTGTAATAATAAAACAGTACCTGTACTTGATCCCAACTAAGATATAATTACCCCTTATTGGGGGCAGAACAGTCCTATTGGGTTTATTTAATGGTTAAATGATTCCCTTTTCTCTGTAATAATAAAACAGTACCTGTACTTGATCCCAACTAAGATATAATTACCCCTTATTGGGGGCAGAACAGCCCTATTGGGTTTATTTCATGGTTAAATGATTCCCTTTTCTCTGTAATAATAAAACAGTACCTGTACTTGATCCCAACTAAGATATAATTACCCCTTATTGGGGCAGAACAGCCCTATTGGGTTTATTTCATGGTTAAATGATTCCCTTTTCTCTGTAATAATAAAACAGTACCTGTACTTGATCCCAACTAAGATATAATTACCCCTTATTGGGGGCAGAACAGCCCTATTGGGTTTATTTCATGGTTAAATGATTCCCTTTTCTCTGTAATAATAAAACAGTACCTGTACTTGATCCCAACTAAGATATAATTACCCCTTATTGGGGGCAGAACAGCCCTATTGGGTTTAATTAATGTTTTATTGATTTTTTAGTAGACTTAAGGTATGGAGATCCAAATTACGGAAAGATCCCTTATACGGAATACCCTTGGACCCGAGCATTGTGGATAATGGGTCCCATACCTGTATTACAAATATGTTTTATTTTGCGCAGTCTATTGTACCCAGTTTCATTTTTACGCAGAACTGTTCCTTTACAGAGGTGATATCTTGTGTTCCGAATAAATAACAATTGGGATGCTGTTAATTCTAATAAAAAAATACAGTTGGAAAGTTTTTTATTTATTAATAAAGGGGCAAGCGGATGAGGGTTTTGTTTCCTGCAGGTACAGAAATTCTATAGCTGGGAGGAAGGCTCTCACCTAAGGCTCCTCTTCCTCTTACTGTAGAAATGTAACTTTCCTGTGTCCGTACCCTGCTGTACTGGGAATTACAGACAGTAAGAATCTTTCATTTCTCTAAACTAAAGTTAACAATTATTAACACATTATTCTTTAATACATTATTCTAACACGTCCTAATGGTTTGGTCTATTATAAATGTCTAATGCCCTCCATTAGCAGACTGTGGTCCCTGCCCACTGCAACCCACTCCTACCTGCTCCCCACAGTCAGGGTTAGAGTTGGAGTGGTCCTACTTCTGGCACTGGGGTGGGGGGGTGGTCCAGGGCTCACTGGAGCTGCCACCTCGGGGCCCCCCGGGCATAGGGTTGCCACCTGTCTGGTTTTGCCCCGGACAGCCTGATTTTCGGTAGGGCTGTCTTGGTCAAAACCTCCTGCTCTGTTTTCCAAATTAGGAAAACTGGGCAGGACTTACTGAGATTGATGTGGTGATCAGCCAATTGCGGATCAATGCGTCATATCGCCCCCCAGTGTTAACACGGCCCCACCTCTTCCCCGCACCTGTGATGTTATGGCCCCACTTTGCCCCATCCCCGTGACATCACTTCCTGCCCGGCCACACATACCAGCAGAGGAGGCAACCCTACCCGGCCCCCCACCCCAGAAGTGAGGTTATCATGAAGTCCTTCAAGAATACGCAATGGCGCAATCCCCCTCCACCGCGTATACCATGTAATCTCCAATAGAGCAGGGATCTGAAGAAGAGGTCAGAAGGGAGCGATTCTGGGTCAGTGGGGCCCACAACGTTTTTTTTGTTTTTTCCCGGTGCCTCCCCGACCCATCCTGATGATGGCAGGCAGGGCAGGATTTCTTCCAGTGTTCTGGAGAGTCAGTACAGCCTTTATTGCCTCTTTTCAGAAGATAATCACAAATTAACTGAATTAAATATGTTCAATTCTAAATACTAATAAACTATATGAAATCCTATTTCCTAATTAAATATGTCAAATCCTAAGTACCTCCCTCTTTGCTGGTTTTTACAGCCCCCTACTCTCCTAGCAAGGATCCCGCTAAATGGATTTCCATGGCTGTTCAGCTGGGTGGAGCTGAATCTCATCGTTCCATTCTATATGGACCTGGCTTTGGCTGACTACTTTGTGACTAAAATACAATGTAACAGTAGTCGCCTGCCCTCAGCCTGTCCCTCAGCCTGTCCCTCAGCCTGCCTCCTCCCAATCCCACAATCCCCTGCTGCACACGTGATGTCAATAAGGAAAGGAACATCCCAGTGCAATGCATTGTGGGTTATGTAGTTCCTGCATGCTGTCTGTAAGCTGTGGGGAAGTTGTTACAATGTGTAACATCAGTGTTTTAGTCCCTCCTCCCCTGCCAGGATTTCAAATGATACAGAAAGAGAAGAACTGTTTTGCAGTTGGATTTCAGCATATAAAATGGGATTTATTCCTACTGTTTGAAGGAACAGATTACAGTGATAGGGATATTAGGGGTTTCTGGGTTGTGTGGGGCTGTAGTTCCCCTTTAAACTAAGAACATATACATTTTTTGCTAATACTAATAACTGCCCATTAAATGTTGTCTCTCAAACCCGTAAAGTGCCGTAAGTACAAAAAAAACCCCTTTCCTCCTAATTTCAGTCTGCTCGCGGGTAATTGAATAGAAACCTTGAGCTCCCGTTTCTTTTCTTCTCTAATTCGAGCCTTTTTTTTTAAATGTTATTTTTAAAGAACTTTTAAATGACATATTTTTACATTTCTCGGTATTTACTAAAGTGCTCTCGTTTAAAGAGAAGGTGCTATTATGCGCTATAGTGACGGCGAGAGAATGCCGCTGGATAAATATAACGGCGAGCGCGGCGGGAAGGACTGCGAAGTGACAGATACGCATTAATATTTGATTGGGGGGAAAATAGCTGCACAAAATCTGCAACACTTAAGCCTAATGAAATATTTCTGCTGCCACTGAGCAAAATAGTCTGCCATAAACGTGTCAAACGTGTCCATTCTGTTAAAAAATCATCACCGGTTACCCCCCCCCCACGCTGGAAAAGACAAGGTGACTGTATTGTACTATGGCTCATACCTTCCTTATTCCTTATTGTAAACGTCGGGGGATTCGTAGATGATGTTTTTTTGCTTCCGCTGTCTTAAATGTCCGTGTACTAACGACTAGTGATCGCCGATTCAGCAGGCATGGATTCGCAGCGAATTTCTGCGTTTCGCCATTGGCGGATTTCTTTCATGAAACAGGTGACAAAATTGGCCGTGCTTCCAAAAATTGTCACCCACATCAAAAAAATTGTCACTCGTGTTAAAAAGAATTGGGGGCAGAACAGTCCTATTGGGTTTATTTAATGGTTAAATGATTCCCTTTTCTCTGTAATAATAAAACAGTACCTGTACTTGATCCCAACTAAGATATAATTACCCCTTATTGGGGCAGAACAGCCCTATTGGGTTTATTTAATGGTTAAATGATTCCCTTTTCTCTGTAATAATAAAACAGTACCTGTACTTGATCCCAACTAAGATATAATTACCCCTTATTGGGAGCAGAACAGTCCTATTGGGTTTATTTAATGGTTAAATGATTCCCTTTTCTCTGTAATAATAAAACAGTACCTGTACTTGATCCCAACTAAGATATAATTACCCCTTATTGGGGCAGAACAGCCCTATTGGGTTTATTTAATGGTTAAATGATTCCCTTTTCTCTGTAATAATAAAACAGTACCTGTACTTGATCCCAACTAAGATATAATTACCCCTTATTGGGGCAGAACAGCCCTATTGGGTTTATTTAATGGTTAAATGATTCCCTTTTCTCTGTAATAATAAAACAGTACCTGTACTTGATCCCAACTAAGATATAATTACCCCTTATTGGGGCAGAACAGCCCTATTGGGTTTATTTAATTGTTAAATGATTCCCTTTTCTCTGTAATAATAAAACAGTACCTGTACTTGATCCCAACTAAGATATAATTACCCCTTATTGGGGCAGAACAGCCCTATTGGGTTTATTTAATGGTTAAATGATTCCCTTTTCTCTGTAATAATAAAACAGTACCTGTACTTGATCCCAACTAAGATATAATTACCCCTTATTGGGGCAGAACAGCCCTATTGGGTTTATTTAATGGTTAAATGATTCCCTTTTCTCTGTAATAATAAAACAGTACCTGTACTTGATCCCAACTAAGATATAATTACCCCTTATTGGGGGCAGAACAGCCCTATTGGGTTTATTTAATGGTTAAATGATTCCCTTTTCTCTGTAATAATAAAACAGTACCTGTACTTGATCCCAACTAAGATATAATTACCCCTTATTGGGGCAGAACAATCCTATTGGGTTTAAATGACGTTTAAATTATTTTTTAGTAGATATGCAGATCCAAATTACAGAAAGATCCCTTATCCGGAAAGCCCCAGGTCTCGAGCATTCTTGATAACAGGTCCTATACCTGTAGCAGCATTAAATTATTAGAGACAATGATAATTTATAATAATAAATTAAATGATAATATGTATTATTATTGCTATTATAATTATTAGTAGTAGTAGAAGTAGTAGTGGTAGTATTATGTTGAAGTACTGGTTTTCTTTTAGACCTCTAATCATTATGACTGATTGATATAACAAGAGTAAGGTCAGACCTAGCTGACTTAACCTATAAATAGGGAAGAAAAATGATGTATTTGGTATTTTATGACTCTGACGGATCTTTAAATAATCCCTAGTGGTAATGAATTACATGTCATGTGATCATTTTTTCGATGGCAGTAGCCAATAGAAGCTTTTATTAATTACACAGAGGTGCAAAGTAAGAGACAGAGGGGATCTGTCAGAGTGTTATTAAGACAGGCGGCCGTGGCAGCGGTCTCTCATTAACACTGATGCGTGAGCTGTAGTCACGGAACCTGTAGAGAAATCTCAAATCTCCATCTTTAATATATCCTGCATATACATATTGGGGGTGACATCTGCGTAAGGCGCTGTTCATTAAAATGATAAAAAGCCGACGCTATTCCAGCCACTTCATTCCTGACCTGTACAACTCCGTTTTATTAAATATTCTGAAATAGCGGTGCCAAGAAGTCAGGCATTTTCACATTCATTAGTCAGCGTCGACGGGATGAAATTCTAGCATAAATTTTTCACGAAGGTAAAAATAATTCGCGGTGAATTAATTCCGGAATGTTGCCTATCGCCGTTGCAAATAGGGTTTCTGTGAATTTCATCCTTAGCTTTTCAAAAAAAATGATTCTGACCTAGTTTGGGCCAAGAAAAGTCATCATTTATGGTGGATATAGGGTATATATCTGCTGCTAAGTAGAGTATGAATTTGGCATTAGTGATGGGCGAAACATGGATTCGTGGCGAATTTCTGCGTTTCACTATTGGCAGATTGTTTCGCAAAACGGATGAAAAAATTCAGAATAAATAGTCACGTGCATCAAAAGAATAGTTGCGCATCAAAATAAATAGTCGCGGCGTCAAAAGAATAGTCGCGTGTCAGAATAAACATTCGCACGTCAAAAGAATAGTCGCACGTCAGAATAAATAGTCACGTGCGTCAAAAGAATAGTCGTGCGTCAGAATAAATAGTTGCGGCATCAAAAGAATAGTCGCGCATCAGAATAAATAGTCGCGGCGTTAAAAGAATAGTCGCGCATCAGAATAAATAGTTGCGGCATCAAAAGAATAGTCGCGCATCAGAATAAATAGTCGCGGCGTTAAAAGAATAGTTGCGCGTCAGAATAAATAGTTGCGGCGTCAAAAGAATAGTTGCGTGTCAGAATAAATAGTCGCGGCGTTAAAAGAATAGTCACACGACAGAATAAATAGTCGCTGCGTTAAAAGAATAGTCACGCGTCAGAATAAATAGCTGCGGCGTCAAAAGAATAGTTGCGCGTCAGAATAAATAGTTGCGGCGTCAAAAGAATAGTTGCGTGTCAGAATAAATAGTCGCGGCGTTAAAAGAATAGTCACACGTCAGAATAAATAGTCGCTGCGTTAAAAGAATAGTCGCGCGTCAGAATAAATAGTTGCGGCGTCAAAAGAATAGTTGCGCGTCAGAATAAATAGTTGCGGCGTCAAAAGAATAGTCACGTGTCAGAATAAATAGTCGCGCATCAGAATAAATAGTCGCGGCGTTAAAAGAATAGTTGCGCGTCAGAATAAATAGTTGCGGCGTCAAAAGAATAGTTGCGCGTCAGAATAAATAGTTGCGGCGTCAAAAGAATAGTCGCGCATCAGAATAAATAGTTGCGGCGTCAAAAGAATAGTCGTGCATCAGAATAAATAGTTGCGGCGTTAAAAGAATAGTTGCGCGTCAGAATAAATAGTTGCGGCGTCAAAAGAATAGTCGCGTATCAGAATAAATAGTCGCGTGTCAGAATAAATAGTCGCATGTCAGAATAAATAGTTGCGGCGTCAAAAGAATAGTCGCGCATCAGAATAAATAGTCGCATGTCAGAATAAATAGTCGCGGCATCACAAGAATAGTCGCGCATCAGAATAAATAGTCGCTGCGTCAAAAGAATAGTCGCGCATCAGAATATATAGTTGCGCGTCAGAATAAATAGTTGCGGCGTTAAAAGAATAGTCGCGCATCAGAATAAATAGTCGCGGCGTCAAAAGAATAGTCACGCGTCAGAATAAATAGTCGTGACGTCAAAAGAATAGTCGCGCGTCAGAATAAATAGTCGCGGCGTCAAAAGAATATTCGCGCGTCAGAATAAATAGTCGCGGCGTCAAAAGAATAGTCGCGCATCAGAATAAATAGTCGCGGCATCAAAAGAATAGTCGCGCATCAGAATAAATAGTCGCGGCGTTAAAAGAATAGTCACGCGTCAGAATAAATAGTTGCGGCGTCAAAAGAATTGTCGCGCATCAGAATAAATAGTCACGTGCGTCAAAAGAATAGTCGCGCGTCAGAATAAATAGTCGCGGCGTCAAAAGAATAGTCGTGCATCAGAATAAATAGTTGCGGCGTTAAGAGAATAGTTGCGCGTCAGAATAAATAGTTGCGGCGTCAGAATAAATAGTCGCGCGTCAGAATAAATAGTCGCGTGTCAGAATAAATAGTTGCGGCGTCAAAAGAATAGTCGCGCATCAGAATAAATAGTCATGGCGTCAAAAGAATAGTCGCGCATCAGAATAAATAGTCGCTGCGTCAAAAGAATAGTCGCGCATCAGAATATATAGTCGCGTGTCAGAATAAATAGTCGCTGCGTCAAAAGAATAGTCGCGCATCAGAATAAATAGTTGCGGCGTCAAAAGAATAGTCGCGCGTCAGAATAAATAGTCGCGTGTCAGAATAAATAGTTGCGGCGTCAAAAGAATAGTCGCGCGTCAGAATAAATAGTCGCGGCGTCAAAAGAATAGTCGCGCATCAGAATAAATAGTCGCGGCATCAAAAGAATAGTCGCGCATCAGAATAAATAGTCGCGGCGTTAAAAGAATAGTCACGCGTCAGAATAAATAGTTGCGGCGTCAAAAGAATAGTTGCGCGTCAGAATAAATAGTTGCGGCGTCAAAAGAATAGTTGCGCGTCAGAATAAATAGTTGCGGCGTCAAAAGAATTGTCGCGCATCAGAATAAATAGTCACGTGCGTCAAAAGAATAGTCGCGCGTCAGAATAAATAGTCGCGGCGTCAAAAGAATAGTCGTGCATCAGAATAAATAGTTGCGGCGTTAAAAGAATAGTTGCGCGTCAGGATAAATAGTTGCAGCGTCAAAAGAATAGTCGCGCGTCAGAATAAATAGTCGCGTGTCAGAATAAATAGTCGCATGTCAGAATAAATAGTTGCGGCGTCAAAAGAATAGTCGCGCATCAGAATAAATAGTCGCTGCGTCAAAAGAATAGTCGCGCATCAGAATATATAGTCGCGTGTCAGAATAAATAGTCGCTGCGTCAAAAGAATAGTCGCGCATCAGAATAAATAGTCGCTGCGTCAAAAGAATAGTCGCGCATCAGAATATATAGTCGCGTGTCAGAATAAATAGTCGCGGCGTCAAAACAATAGTCGCGCATCAGAATAAATAGTCGCTGCGTCAAAAGAATAGTCGCGCATCAGAATATATAGTCGCGTGTCAGAATAAATAGTCGCGGCGTCAAAAGAATAGTCGCGCATCAGAATAAATAGTTGCGGCGTCAAAAGAATAGTTGCGCATCAGAATAAATAGTTGCGGCGTCAAAAGAATAGTCGCGCATCAGAATAAATAGTTGCGGCGTCAAAAGAATAGTCGTGCGTCAGAATAAATAGTTGCGGCGTCTAAAGAATAGTTGCGCGTCAGAATAAATAGTTGCGGCGTTAAAAGAATAGTCGCGCATCAGAATAAATAGTCGCGGCGTCAAAAGAATAGTCACGCGTCAGAATAAATAGTCGCGGCGTCAAAAGAATAGTCGCGCATCAGAATAAATAGTCGCGGCGTCAAAAGAATAGTCGCGCATCAGAATAAATAGTCGCGGCGTCAAAAGAATAGTCGCGCGTCAGAATAAATAGTCGCGGCGTCAAAAGAATAGTCGCGCGTCAGAATAAATAGTCGCGGCGTCAAAAGAATAGTCGCGCATCAGAATAAATAGTCACTGCGTCAAAAGAATAGTCGCGTGTCAGAATAAATAGTCACGTGCGTCAAAAGAATAGTCGCGCGTCAGAATAAATAGTCGCGGCGTCAAAAGAATAGTCGCGCGTCAGAATAAATAGTCGCGGCGTCAAAAGAATAGTCGCGCATCAGAATAAATAGTCGCGGCGTCAAAAGAAGAGTCGCGCGTCAGAATAAATAGTCGCGGCGTCAAAAGAATAGTCGCGCATCAGAATAAATAGTCGCGGCGTCAAAAGAAGAGTCGCGCATCAGAATATATAGTCACGTGTCAGAATAAATAGTCGCGGCGTCAAAAGAATAGTCGCGCATCAGAATAAATAGTCGCGTGTCAGAATAAATAGTCGCGGCGTCAAAAGAATAGTCACGCATCAGAATAAATAGTTGCGGTGTTAAAAGAATAGTTGCGCGTCAGAATAAATAGTTGCGGCGTCAAAAGAATAGTCACGTGTCAGAATAAATAGTCGCATGTCAGAATAAATAGTTGCGGCGTCAAAAGAATAGTCGCGCATCAGAATAAATAGTCGCGCATCAGAATAAATAGTCGCATGTCAGAATAAATAGTCGCATGTCAGAATAAATAGTCGCGGCGTCAAAAGAATAGTCGCGCATCAGAATAAATAGTCGCTGCGTCAAAAGAATAGTCGCGCGTCAGAATATATAGTCGCGTGTCAGAATAAATAGTCGCGGCGTCAAAAGAATAGTCGCGCATCAGAATAAATAGTCGCGTGTCAGAATAAATAGTCGCTGCGTCAAAAGAATAGTCGCGCGTCAGAATAAATAGTCGCTGCGTCAAAAGAATAGTCGCATGTCAGAATAAATAGTCGCTGTGTCAAAAGAATAGTCGCATGTCAGAATAAATAGTCGCTGTGTCAAAAGAATAGTCACGCGTCAGAATAAATAGTCGCGCCGTCAAAACAATAGTCACGTTTCAGAATAAATAGTCGCATGTCAACAAATTTTTTTTGACACAAGACATTTTCACCGCTTTGCGAAATTTTCGCCATTTCACGAATCTTTTGAAAGATTCGCGAATTTTTTGGCGAAGTGAAACGGGACAGATTCGCTCATCACTATTTGGCATAACACTCTAGGCCTCAATGTCAACATGTACTCCTTTGAGCTCCTATAATTTTTGGTAGGGCTGTCTGGCTCAAAACTGCCTGGTTTTCCCAATTTGGAATACCAGGAAGGATTCTCTAAGATTGATTCATCGATTGGCCAATAGCTGTATCATAGCCCCGCCTCTGTGACTTCACACTCCACCCCCTGTGACATCACGCCCCACCTCCCTGCCCGTAGTTCTCAGGCAGGAGGGGTGGCAACTAATGATGGGCGAAATATTTTGCCAGGCATGGATTCGCTGCAAATTTCAGCGTTTCGCCATTGGCGGATTTTTTTGCGAAATGGATGAAAAAATTTGCCACGGAAAAATTTGCCGCGTGTCCAAAAATTGTCACCTGTGTCAAAAAAATTGCCGTGCGACAAAAGACCGCGGGTGATAAAAGAATAGCCGCAGGCGACAAAAGAATATCCTCAGGCGACAAAAGAATAGTCGCAGGCGACAAAAGAATAGCCGTGCGACAAAAGATTAGCCACGGGCGACAAAAGAGTAGCCGTGTGACAAAAGAATAGCCGCAGGCGACAAAAGAATAGCCTCACAACAAAAGAATAGCCACAGGGGACTATAGAATAGCCACAGGCGACAATTTTATTTGACGTGCAACATTTTCGCCGTTTCGCAAATTTTTCAAATTTCGCGAATCTTTTGAAAGATTCATGAATTTTTCAGCAAAGCGAAACGGGACAGATTCGCTCATCACTAGTAGCAACCCTAGATATGTCTGTAGGCTTCTTGCCTTAAATCGTGAACCCAAATATTTTCTTATAAAGTGATGACCCCTGTAGACATAGCCTTTATGACCTTTATGTACAGAGTAATATTTTTTGGATAAATTGTACGTTGTATGAAATATTTGGTTGTGTGTATCCAGCCATGTAAAGTACGATGGCCAGGTCATTAGTGATGAGCGAATTTTTTTCGCCAGGCGTAGATTAGCAGCGAATTTCCGCATTTCACCATTGGAAAATTGCATCACGAAACTTCAGAGAAAATTTGCCACCGAAAAATTAGTTGTGTGTCAAAAAAGGTTGCGTTAAAATAGGTGCGGTTGTGTAAAAATAGGTGCGGTTGTGTAAAAAAAGGTGCGGTTGTGTAAAAAAAGGCGCGGTTGTGTAAAAAAGGGGCATGGCCGTGTTAAAATGGGCGTGGGCGACAAAAAAAATTGCCGTTCTGCGAATTTCGCTGTTGTTTCACGGATTTTTTCGGCGAAGTAAAATGGGACAGATTCGCTCATCACTGCAGGTCATATAATAAGCACAAGTTTGTTATATTGGGTCAGCGATAACAGGGTCACATCTAACTGATCAGAAGGTCATTAATTAGGACACAAAGGGCCTGATTCACTAAAGGGCGATAAAAATTATCGCACGCTTTTTCGCGTTAAAAAACGCAAAATAACTTGCGCGCGATTCACCATAGTATTATCGCGTGCAAAAAATCGCCATTTTCGCATGGGGTATTTCTCGCACTAGTTTTACCGTCTTGCGTTAATTTCCGCGCTGAAAAGAATACGATCGCATGATTCACTATAACTTTTGCGCGCTAAATATCGCATTCGGCTATACGAAAATTAACACCTACTACAGGCAGGCGAAAAATTATACAAAAGTACAGTAAATGATTTTTTGCAATAAAATATGGACTTACAGTGTTATTTATTCAAGTCTGTGTTTCCCCTAGAGTGACGCAGCCGCCAGTTTGCAGCGAAATGGTCATTTTTAATACAGTAATTTTCTGCAAGTATTGGCGTGTATGGCTAACATGGCGTGCGTTTATTTGCGCAACTATTTATATGTGGCTACAAGTGATGAAATGTTTCGCCAGGCATGGATTCGCAGCAAATTTTTGGACGTGCGTTGAATTTTTTTCGCGGCGGATTTTTTCATGCGTTTCTCAAAACAATCTGCCAATGGCAAAACGCATGAAAAAATTCGCCACGCAAAAATTCACCGCACATCCAAAAATTGATACAAGTGTCAAAAAATAATAGTAACGGGCAACAATTTTTTTGCCCGCACAACATTTTTGCCGTTTCGGGGATCTTTCGAAAGATTTGCTAATTTTTCACTAAAGAAACCAGAACACATTTGCTCATCACTAGTGGCTACTATTTATATGCTACTATTTATATGCTACTATTTATATGCTACCATTTATATGTGGCTAATATTTATATACACCATTTATATGCTTCAACAATTTTTATACACTAATTCTATGCTACCATTCATATTCGGCGATTATTCGCGTGATTTAGCGCATGTACCGGCAAATACCGCATTGAAATAGTCTTTCGCGAGTTAAATAACGCTTGCAATATCGCGCGTAAAAAAGCGCGAGTATGCTTATAGTGAATCGTGCGAAAAATCGCCAAAATTAAGCGGCGGTAAAAATTTTAGCGCACAATAAGAATATCGCACGTTTTATCGCCCTTTAGTGAATCAGGCCCAAAGAGTGGGGGAGTGGCTTTAATTATGTCCAGTCATCATTTATTATGTATTTATTATTTATTATTTATTTACTTTATTATGTATGTAATCTATAAGTGGGAGTGGGCAGAAAAAAATGAAAACTGGGCAAACGGACAGTGCAAAATGAAAAATATTAGTTAGGCAAAAATGTCATCTATAGAGGCTGGAGTGGGCAGAATAGCCAGAACACTACTTCCTGCTTTCAGCTCTCTAACCTCTTAGTTAGTCAGGGACTTTAGTGGGCGGGGGGGGGGGGGCACCTGGGACATAACTGTTAGTTTGTGAGACTGCAGGTCAGATACAAAAGCAAACTAACTCAACAGTTATGTCACATATGCCCCTCCCCCTCAAATCACTCATTGGTTACTGATTGTTATCAGAGCTGAAAAAGGGGAAAGTAGAGTTCCGGCTATTATGTTAGACATATGCCCACTCCAGCCTTTATATATTACATTTTTGCCTAACTAACTATATTGAAAATATTTTTACCCAAATATTTTTGTCTATTTACCCAGTTCATTTTTTTACACTGAACTGTTCCTTTAAGGGGTACAATATATTTACCAATAAGCGTGTAAGAATATAGTTGTAATAAAAGTGATTGAGGTTCCAAACCAGTTTTTCATCCATGTGACTTCTTGTCTCGCCCCAAATACATTTGGTTAATGGCCGTTCTTTATGCAGCGGTTTGCTTGGGGGTTTTTTTGGCACCGAAATTTTGCCGTAGTTTTGTGAAAAGAATTTGGCAGCGGTGAAATGTGGAATTCGGGTCGGGTGAACAAAATTTGCTCATGGCTAGTAACTATTTATGGGTGAATCTGTCCCCAAAAAGATTGCAAAAAGGCAAAAATTCACAAAATACATTGAAGCCAATGGGAGACTTGGGATTTTTTTTTTTACAAACATTGGAGTCTGTGGGTGTTTTTTCTTGGTGAAACCTGTTGAAAAATTTTTGCTCATCACTAACTGACGAATAGTAAAAAGAAAATGAATGGTTAATATTCCAGGAAGTATGTATGTCATAAAGTTATTTAATATGCCATAAAGCAGGACTCCAATGGCTCCCAGCATTCCCATGATCTCTATGGGCCTCCATGTATGACATCATTGCAGCAGATCATTGGCCCACGGAGCACATAACCTCTGACAGCCGCAGACTATTCCATGATGTCAGCTCTCCCCAGCAACATACACGATCCCAATAGCCATGACTCTTCCTGCCTCTGCTACATCATATTTCTGCACAAATAGAATTCCCCGCATGAACTGCGTGCTGCTATAAACCTTGACCTTCTGTCATCTATTTTCATCCGCTGCAAAGAAAACACATGATCTTTAGTGCAAAGTATAGGACATCATTTGATTTGTATATCAAACACCCCCCAGCCAAAGTGCTTTCTATATGAGAGAATGAATCAACGGTTATTTCCATCAGGCATGGCCCTCTACTTAAGGGCAATTGCTTTAATGTCACCGGTATTATATTTACCCGCAGATAAAATGTCATTTATGAATGATGTACCGTATTCCCAAAGACTCCAGTCTGTAATAATAATGCATACATGGTTTATCTAAAACGATGGCTACTGTCACCGAGCCACATTCAAGGACAAGGTAGGCCGACGGTCTCGGGAGGGGAGCGACAGGAATGTGTAGGGACCTTTGTACTGAGCAATATTAGGCACGGGAATTCCCTATGTTGCACAAATACTTAAGGTGGCCATACATGGGCAGATATCAACTGATTTGGGTCCTTTAGACCTGGGTCCTTTAGGCTCAGGACTAGCTCTATTCTGGGGCAATTCACCTCTGTGGGCTGGACAAACACTTAAGGTGGCCATACATAGGCAGATATCAACTGATTTGGGTCCTTTAGACCTGGGTCCTTTAGGCTCAGGCTTAGCTAGATTCTGAAGCAATTCACCTCTGTGGGCTGTACAAACACTTAAGGTGGCCATACACGGGCAGAATTCCCCAACTCGCTGGAGGAGGAGAGGTGTGCTCCAGAGGGCCTGAGTGGGGGGGAAGACCCAGTATAGGAGAAGCAAGTGTGTTATAGTTTCACTCAAGGAGTGAGAGATAGGTTCAGGAGAAGATATTGAGCAGTTGTGTGCTCCACTGAGGAGATTAGTGAGGGTTAGTTCCCTGCAGTGTCAGTACTGCCATTATAGGGACCCAAGTGGATAGGCTCAGGACTAGCTAGATTCTGGAGCAATTCACTTCTGTGGGCTGCACAAGGTGGCCATACACAGGCAGATATGAACTGATCTGGGTCCTTTAGACATGGGTCCTTTAGGCTCAGGACTAGCTAGATTTTGAAGCAATTCACCTCTGTGGGCTGTACAAACACTTAAGGTGGCCATACATGGGCTTAATTCCCCAACTCGCTAGAGGAGGAGAGATGTGCTCCAGAGGGCCTGAGCAGGGGTAGACCCAGTATAGGAGAAGAAAGTGTGTTATAGTTTCACTCTAGGAGTGAGAGATAGGTTCAGGAGAAGTTACTGAGCAGTTGTGTGCTCCACTGAGGAGATTAGTGAGGGTTAGTTCCCTGCAGTGTCAATACTGCCATTATAGGGACCCAAGTGGATAGGCTCAGGACTAGCTAGATTCTGGAGCAATTCACTTCTGGGGGCTTCAGTGGTAGAGATTGGTCACCAAGAGCTGGCCATACTACCTCAGGATTTGAGACAGAGACAAAGGATATATTGTGAGTATTATAGGTGTAACGACTTGCTGCCGCTTGTGATATATTCTTTAACATCGGTACCTCCCAACTATAGAGTTCGGCATTTGAGATTGGATGAAATCGTTCAATAAACCTTTCCACTGTTTTTAAGAACCATTGGTGCCCAAAGTTATAGAGTAAATGCTCTTTTGGGCAGGGCTCTCTTCCCCTCTTGTATCGGTTACTGATTGCTTTATATGTTACTCCTTGTAGAGTGTAAGCTCTTTTGGGCAGGGCTCTCTTCCCCTCCTGTATCGGTTACTGATTGCTTTATATGTTACTCCTTGTAGAGTGTAAGCTCTTTTGGGCAGGGCTCTCTTCCCCTCCTGTATCGGTTACTGATTGCTTTATATGTTACTCCTTGTAGATTGTAAGCTCTTTTGGGCAGGGCTCTCTTCACCTCTTGTATCGGTTACTGATTGCTTTATATGTTACTCCTTGTAGATTGTAAGCTCTTTTGGGCAGCGCTCTCTTCACCTCTTGTATCAGTTACTGATTGCTTTATATGTTACTCCTTGTAGATTGTAAGCTCTTTTGGGCAGGGCTCTCTTCCCCTCCTGTATCGGTTACTGATTGCTTTATATGTTACTCCTTGTAGATTGTAAGCTCTTTTGGGCAGCGCTCTCTTCCCCTCCTGTATCGGTTACTGATTGCTTTATATGTTACTCCTTGTAGATTGTAAGCTCTTTTGGGCAGCGCTCTCTTCCCCTCCTGTATCGGTTACTGATTGCTTTATATGTTACTCCTTGTAGAGTGTAAGCTCTTTTGGGCAGCGCTCTCTTCACCTCTTGTATCAGTTACTGATTGCTTTATATGTTACTCCTTGTAGATTGTAAGCTCTTTTGGGCAGGGCTCTCTTCCCCTCCTGTATCGGTTACTGATTGCTTTATATGTTACTCCTTGTAGATTGTAAGCTCTTTTGGGCAGCGCTCTCTTCCCCTCCTGTATCGGTTACTGATTGCTTTATATGTTACTCCTTGTAGAGTGTAAGCTCTTTTGGGCAGGGCTCTCTTCCCCTCTTGTATCGGTTACTGATTGCTTTATATGTTACTCCTTGTAGAGTGTAAGCTCTTTTGGGCAGGGCTCTCTTCCCCTCCTGTATCGGTTACTGATTGCTTTATATGTTACTCCTTGTAGAGTGTAAGCTCTTTTGGGCAGGGCTCTCTTCCCCTCTTGTATCGGTTACTGATTGCTTTATATGTTACTCTGTATGTCTCCTTGTAGAGTGTAAGCTCTTTTGGGCAGGGCTCTCTCAACCTCCTGTATCGGTTATTGGTTGCTGTATATGTTACTCTGTATGCCCAATGTATGAAACCCACTTATTGTACAGCGCTGCGGGATATGTTGGCGCTTTATAAATAAATGTTAATAATAATAATAATAATAAATAAAATACAAAGAAAATACTGAACTGCAAAGCTAATTTATTTGCATGACTCTCACTTGACCTTATCAAGCGTTTTCACAGAGATTTATGGCTGATTTGTACTATAAATGTATTATTATTATTAACATTTATTTATAAAGCGCCAACGTATTCCGCAGCGCTGTACAATAAGTGGGTACAATGTAGCAATACCCACCCGTATAATGTGGCTTCTCAATCAGATTATGGCAACGTTTCTAATTTCTACTAATAGAAGTAGATGTAATGACCTCTATGCAGAGCATATTTTTCGATTGGGCTTATTTAGTAATAACGGCAAAAAGCTAAAAGGGAAAATAACGTGAGCATTCCTTTGGCCACACACAGTGATAATGATTTTGAGGCGTTTAATGATTTAACTGTATTTAAAATGCATGCAACTGTCATTCCCGACCACTGACGCCAATGGCATTAGCGCTACCGTAGGCCGCGGTAACAGCTTGCTATGATGGGGTCTCTCTGTAGGCAAATCACTGGGGTGTAAGAAGCCATTACGGCCAAACGGGAACGCTTTACTGACGAGGAACGGATAAAAATGCACATTCGTTACACATAAAGCAACGGAAGATTTGCTTCCTCGCTAAAGACTTGTTCTGCTGTGAAGACATTAAGTTTACTCACATAAAACGCCGATCAAGGTGAGATTATGGCCGCCGAATTAAACTTTTCTGCCGAGCACTCAGCACAAAATGGCTCGCATTGCGGAATTCTCTCATTGTAGTTTAATTAGATATATCACCGATGCTACAGAATATGGCTTTGGCTATTATGGTTTCTCTCATTACCTTCTGGGTAATGATATGATTTTATCATATCAAATGACTGCCTGTCTACTGTTCCATTTCACTTAAGTGGACATATACGTTAATTGCCTGTCCATTTATAAAGCGGAGGCCATTCAGAGCACTCTTGGAAAAACGGGTCGATATTCTTCCTGATATTGATGTACTACTTTCTATGCTATATATTTATACTACATTGCCATGCTTGATTTTCTAATGAATTACACTGTAAAATTGTATTTATAATGTTTTTTTTACATTTTGATACGCTGCCTAAGTTGGTTTCTAGCAGGGCCGCCATCAGGGGGGCACGGGGGGACAGTTGTCCCAGGCCCGGCCAATCTTCACTTTTAAAGGGGGTCTAGTCTAGATGTCAGTCTATGGGGTGCAATTGGAGCACTGTCTATGGGGGGCAAATGGGGGCACTGTCTATGGGGGCCCTGGCCAGCATAGCATAAGGGGGCCCCTGGCCTGCATAGCATTAGGGGGCACTGTGATAGGGGGCCCTAATAATTTTTATGTCTGGGTGTCCTTTGTACTGATGGGAGGGGCCCTGGGGGAGGGGGGCCCAGAAAATTTTGCCAGGATCGGAGTGGGGGTGAAGGGCCCACCGGGGATCCCGCCCCAGGGGCCCTGCAGGCCATGTCCCCTACCCCCCCCCGCAGGGCCCCCCTAACCCCCCTTGCAGGGCCCCCCACCCGACGCGTAAATTTAACGCGTCAGGGGAGGAGCAGTCAGGCAGGGGGAGCACCAGCAAGAGTCGGGTCTGGGCCGCCGGCACCCACTAGAGCCGGGGCCCATCGGGATTTTACCCAGTGTCCCGGCGGCCCAGTCCAACCCTGAATGTGGCTGTGAGGGGCCCTGTGATTTCTGATGGCGGCCCTGGTATCTAGTGACTAGCAATTCTTTTCGCCAGGCATGGTTTCGCATCAAAATTCTGCATTTCTCCATCAACTATTTTTTTTGCAAAACTGCAACAAAAATTTGCAGCAAAAAAAAAATTAGCCGAGATAAAAAAAAAAAATCGCCAAGACAAAAAAGTCACCAAGAAAAATGTGGCCGAGACTAAAAAGTTGCTGCAAAAAAACGCCCATTGACTTTAATGCATTTGGAGTAAGAAAAACCTCCCATTGACTTTAATACATTTGTGGTGTAAAGTTGGCAAAAAAAATGTGCCTGAGACAATAAAGTGACCCAGAAAAAAAACGCTCATTGACTGTAATGCATTTGGAGTGAGAAAAAAATGGCCGTTGACAAAAAAGTTGGCAACACAAAAATGTTTCCTAGACGAAAAAGTCACCAAGAAAAATGTGCCTGAGACAATAAAGTCACTGGGATAAAAAACGGCCATTGACTGTAATGCATTTGGAGCGAGAAAAAATGCCCATTGCCAAAAAAGTCAGCAACACAAAAATGTCGCCAAGAAAAATGCTGCTGAGACAATAAAGTTGCGGTAAAAAAATTCTCATTGACTTTAATGTATTTGGAGTGAGAAAAAAATGGCCATGGACAAAATAAGTCACCAAGAAAAATGTTGCCGAGACAAAAAAGTTGCTGCAAAAAAAAAAAAAGCCCCTTGACTTTTAATGCATTTGGAGTAAGAAAAAAAAAAAAGTTGCATGTAAAAAATATTGTGTACATAAAAATTTGTCACGTAAAAAAGTCGCCTATTGAGTTCAATGCATTTACAGTACAGGGGTCCATTATCCCTTTTGGTGAAGACACATGTGGCGATTAGTAGCCAAGGCACACATACATGCTAGGCCCCATCAGCCAATGAATGGGCAGAGTTCTGCCTTTTGCTCCCACACTACTTCCTGTTACAGTTAGAGCTGCATCACTTCCTGTCAGCTGATCTCTGAGGGAGCACACAGCCCATCACTAAATGGCGGCTCAAGGGAAAGGGTGTAAAAGGGCAATATTTACTGATATATATATTCCAGTTTGGGAAGATTCTTTAATAGGCCACTTAACATATTATATAATATAAGTATTCATTCTGGGGGTTTAGTTTCCCTTTCAAATGGGCGGGTATTATTTTACAGAAAGAATATATGTCTCTAATATTCCCCATTTGTCGTATGAATTTCCCATGTTTGTGTTTCTGTTTGTTGGCGCCGCTATATATTTTACCAATCTCATCTCTTCGTGTTCATTCATCACGACGCGTTCATCCGCTCTGACTATATTGTTCATGCGCCGCGTTTCGCAGTTGAAAGAAACACGTCTCGCTGATATAAATTTTAATTACGAAACTTCTGAATGGGAACCAAAACCCCCTCTTTAATTACCATGATCTATGGCAGAGCCGAACGTCGAGAACGGGGGGGGGGGGGAAACGGGATTCTCGGGAAAGGAATTGAAAAGTAAGAAGAAGAGACAATTAACGGGGCGGCAGTTCCGCCGGCTACGAGTGACGTCACACAGCAAAAGGTCAACCCATTTGTCAGCGCGGCTTGACTCTGGCGGGATAAATTACCGGATACAAAAGCCCAGTTGTAACATCTGTGATATTTCATTAGCTGCCGTTTGAGTAATTATAGAGTCGAGCCGCATTTAGATTTAAATTACAATAGAAGTAATGACATTTTTCTAACTTTGAAAAAAAAAAAAAAAGAAGGGCCTGGAACGAGCCGGTAAATACCAATATAAAATAATGGCGGGGAGGCAGCGGCGTAACGTTATATTAACTCCATCTATTTTCATTTGCACTTTCCCGTTTCTCTTCTATTTCTGGTTTTCAGCTTGTTTTAATTATTCCGCTTTTTGCTTTTGGCCGTCTATTCCCTATAAATAATCTTTACCGAAATAACAAAAGTTTTTTTTTTTTTTCATTTCCATTAAATTTTCATGAATTTTTAATAACAGCAAAATTTAGATTTTCTTTATTGGACTCGGAGCAGTTTAATTATTACCGAGAAAAAGTTGGGAATAAATCGAGTGCGTAGCAGTGCTGGGATGGGTTTGGTTTTTGTTTTTTTTTACTATTGTTTCCCCCCAAGCGGTTTGGGCTCTATTAGCCGCTAAATCTGGTGGGGGAAGCCATTTTATCGTGACACGTGCACTTTAATAACTTTGATTCAACTGCAACTAACATATTTAGGGTTAAACTATAGTGATGAGTGAATTTTTTTGCCAGGCATGGATTCGCAGTGAATTTCCACATTTCGCCATTGGCAAATAGTTTCACAAAACTTCTGTGAAAATTTGCTGCAGAAATATTCACCACATTGAAAAAAATTCTGTTGTGCGGAAAAAAAGGGCGCGACCGCGTCTAAAAAAGCGTGGACAAAAAAAAAACACGGGCGTCCAAAAAAGACGCAGGCGGCAAAACGAAGGGAGCAAAAAAGACGTGCCAAAATAGGCGCAGCTGCGTTGAATTGGAGGGGGTCGAGTCAAAATGGGTGCGGCCACATCAAAATAGACGCAGACGACAAAAAAAATGCAGGTGACAAAAAAGTCGCATGACAAACGCGTTTCGCAAATTTTACAGCAAAGCGAAATGTGACGGATTTGCTCATCACTACTTAGGATATTTTATATTCGATTAGCTTGGGATTAGTGATGAGCGCATTTTTTCTCCAGGCATGGATTCGCAGCGAATTTCCGCATTTCGTCATTGGTAAATTGTTTCAGGAAACTTCTGTGAAAATTTGCCGCAAAAGAATTCATTGCGCGTCAAAAAAAAAATTGCAGTCGTGTCAAATTGGGCATGGTCCTGTCAAAATAGCCACGGTCGCATAAAATTGGCACGATTGCGTCAAATTGGTGGTGCTGCGTAAAAATTGGCGTGGTTGCATCAAAATAGACATGGTCGTGTCAAAAAAAGACGCGGGCAACAAAAAAAGTGGGCAACAAAAAAGTTGCACGACAAACGCGTTTCGCGAATTTTATTGCCGTTTTCGTGAAATGGTACAGATTCGCTCATCACTATCAAACTAACACCTCATATGACATAACATCCCACATATATTGATAGGCGAAATTTTTCGCCAGGCATAGATTCGCAGCAAATTTCTGCGTTGGCGAATTGTTTTATGAAACTTACGCAAAATTCGGTGCAAAAAAATTTGTTGTGCATCGTCAAAAAGTCACGGTCACATCGAAATAGGTGTGGTTGCATCAAACTGGGCATGGTCACGTCAACTTAAGCATGGTCGCGTCAAAATGGGTGCAAAAAAAGTTGTGCGTGACACCAGCGTTTCGCAAATTTTTTGCCGTTTCATTTTTTGGTAGTTTCATGAATTATTGGCCAAAGCGAAATGGGACAGATTCACTAATCACTACCCACATACAAAAAGCCACTGTCATAAGAAAGACACCCAATGTTCCCACTCAACTCCATTGTGTCAGAGTTTCTGCTCCTCTGTTTATGAGGCTCATTGAATGCAGAGGGCACTGCCCCCAGACAATAGGGTACATGGCGATTAAGTACCCTCTGCCCTAAGGATGCATACAGTGGGGCTCATTTATCAACACTGGGTAAATTTGCCCATGGGCAGTAACCCATAGCAACCAATCAGGGATTGCTTTTTCCAGCCAGCTGCAGGTAGAACAAGGAATGCAACAATTTGATTGGTTGCCAAGGGTTACTGCCCATGGGCAATTTTGCCCAGTATTGATAAATGACCCCCAGTGTCTTCTAAGAACCTTTTGTAGAAGTGGAGGGCCAAGAAGAAGGTAGATTTACTAATCTCCATCCTAATCCTCATTGGACATTTGGACATAGGAAGCAACACATCCTTATTGTAACAAGTTACTTTAACCCTTGATTTTCATGAAATTTAGTGCATTTTAAGTTCCATACTCTCATACGCACAATATTTCGCGAATCTTTTGAAAGATTAACAAATTTTTCAACAAAGCGAAACGGGACAGATTCACTCATCACTACTTTTTAGTAGTAATGAGCGCATTTTTTAGGCAGGCATGGATTTGCAGCGAATTTCCGGATTTCGCCATTGGCCAATTGTTTCACGAAACTTCTGTGAAAATTTGCTGCGGAAAAATTTGGCGCGCAATTTTTTGTTTGTTGTGCATCAAATTGGGCGCATCAAAAAAGGGAGTGGCCATGTAAAAAGGCATGGTCACGTCAAATTGGGCGTGGCCACGTCAGATTGAGTGCAGTCGTGTCAAATAAGGGCGCGGTCACGGTAAAAAGGGCGTGGTTGCGTCAAAAAGTGCGGGCAATGAAAAAATATATGCGGGCGACAAAAAAAAACACGGGCGACAAAAAAATATATGCGGGCGACAAAAAAGACACGGGCGACAAAAAAATTTGCGAAACAAATGCGTTTCGTGAATTTTTCGCCATTTCACGGGAATTTTTCGCCATTTCGTGGGACAGATTCGCTCATCACTACTTTTTAGGCATTCTTACCAAAAAAAGACGTTTTGAAAAATTGTCCACAATGAAACATCATTGAAACCAGTGTTTGAAAATCTTAGTAGAAATGAGACTGATTGTCTGAAACTAGTCTGAAATCAAAATAGAAATGTCATTTTATTCTTAGAAAAAACCTGGATGTAGTTGTGGGGTTGGGACATAGAATAAGGGAGTTGTTTGTAGCAGAAAAACCGTTGGGGTTGAGGAACCCACTTATATTAGAAAAGAAATTGGGGGGAAAAAAAGAATGGACTATTCCTGAAATAGATTCCCTAAACATTCAGTTCAGGGTCGGACTGGGTGGTGAAGCGCCCACCGGGGCCCGCGCCCATAGCCTCCCCCCCAACCTGAGGTGCCCCCCTAACCCCCCTCGCAGGGCCCCCCCACCCGACGTCCTTCCCCGAGCGCGTATATTTAACGCGCCGGGGCAGGAACAGTCGGGCAGGGGGAGCACCGCAAGGGTCGGGTCTGGGTGGCCGGGGCCCACTAGAGCCGGCCCCACTGGAATTTTTCCTGGTATCCCGGCGGCCCAGTCCGACCCTGCTCCCGCCCCAGGGGCCCTGCAGGTGCCCCCGCCGGGTGCGTCCCCCACCCCCGCAGGGGCCCCCACCTGACGTCCTCCCTTGAGCTCGCATAAGTTTAACGAGTCAGGGGAGGAGCGTTCGGGCAGGGGGAGCGCCAGCTAGAATCAGGTCCCACTAGAGCCGGGGCCCACTGGGATTTTTCCCGCTATCCCAGTCCGACCCTGATTCAGTTTCAGATTTTTATTGCAGTTACATTTGCCCTTAATGGTTCCTTATGATCTGAATTTAACTTGCTGAACGAAGGGAAACTATTGTTCTTATAAAAACTACATTTGAAAAAAAAGTGACATCCCCGTGATTCTCTCAAGGTTTCCATTTCTATATTCCTTATAATATTAGATACCAAACAAGGTTTCGACTTGACATGAACGATTAAGTGGAGCCCAAAAGCTCAGGCCGTGTGTCAGACTCTGTATCTGGCAAATGACTTGCATGACACCAGATGAGAATTAGAATTTATTGTGTTGATATGAAATCCCTTGTAAAGCATTTTAGCCGAATATAATTTAAAGAGCAAAAACTGTCACATTGGCCAGACTGACAAGCTGTCAGCTCACAAAATATTCTCATTTCTTCTATATAGAAACCGTAACTGGCGCCACTGTCATTAATGCGCGGGGACAGGAGAGACGAGCAGCACAAATGTACATACAAACATATTGGGGCAAATGTTGTGTAACTGCACCTCTCCACTGCCAGTGGTAGTAGTATTAAGAATAGGGCGCCAGAGGTTCTTTCCAAATAACTGGAACTTGATTTATTGTCTAAGACAACAGCAAATGTGCAGGGTAAATACTCACAGCAATGAGGAGGTACAGCAGAACGTCAGGTGCTGTTGGTATAAAGGCAGAGGGTTGTAGCGCCACTGTGGAGACCGATGTGGGAAAGTAGACTGAAGTTCCAAGGGTTTCCACCTTAAATGGGCCGGATCCCTACAGCCGACTTGAATCAGGGGGCGGAGCTATATCTGAATTCCCTGCAGTCCCTTCACTAAGGCAGCAGAGCCTTGGGGGAACTACTCCCACTAAATTCTCCCTGTTGGAGTCACAACTGCTCTTTCTAAATAATCCTGAACTAACTCACACTCATACAGCTGCTCTTACAGATGTATAACCTGCACCCTGACTTACCCACATTCATGGGGTCCCTGCTCCCTCTCTAGAGCTATGGCTTTCCTCTGGGGCTCGATGCTTCTGGGCCTAATTGGCCCAGGCTCCCTGAAACACAACCTTCTGCTGGGAAGAGGCCAAAAGGAAGTGCCCACCCCCTGCCACTATATTACAGTATGCAGGAAGTGGTCATCCTGTCTAACGGCCAATAAATGCACATATGTAAATAGCAAAACTGGTAACATGTGATTCTGCATAGTAACAACAAACTAGGAAGTGGTAGGGGATAAGGCCATAGGGATTGTTAACTCTATAGGTCCATATAAAAAGTTAAAATGCTGCTCTTTTGCCAAGCAAATGGGTGCCCAAACCAGTTACGACCCATTCATTTGGCGACTTTCACTATTTATGGCCAGCTAAAGTTGAACTAAACTCCATGATACTCATAAGTCTTTCAATATACTAAACCTCAGCTACACAATATGTAATGGGGGACCTGCAAGAGAAAGACTTGCCTACCCCTCACTTACACAGGTATTCCTGCAACATAACTGTGTGACTATTAAATCAATGGAGTTCTGTTTCTTCTTTGCTTTTGATTAATACATTCATAGAGCCTGTATAATTGTCAGTAAATTAACTGAAAGTGTGCTACTACAGGTATGGGATTCCTTATCCGGAAACCCATTATCCAGAAAGCTTCAAATTACAGAAAGCCTGTCTCCCATAGACTCCATTTTAATCAAATAATTCAGAATTTTTAAACTGATTTCCTTTTTCTCTGTAGAAATAAAACAGTACCTGTACTTGATCCCAACTAAGATATAATTACCCCTTATTGGGGCAGAACAGCCCTATTGGGTTTATTTCATGGTTAAATGATTCCCTTTTCTCTGTAATAATAAAACAGTACCTGTACTTGATCCCAACTAAGATATAATTACCCCTTATTGGGGGCAGAACAGCCCTATTGGGTTTATTTAATGGTTAAATGATTCCCTTTTCTCTGTAATAATAAAACAGTACCTGTACTTGATCCCAACTAAGATATAATTACCCCTTATTGGGGCAGAACAGCCCTATTGGGTTTATTTCATGGTTAAATGATTCCCTTTTCTCTGTAATAATAAAACAGTACCTGTACTTGATCCCAACTAAGATATAATTACCCCTTATTGGGGGCAGAACAGCCCTATTGGGTTTATTTCATGGTTAAATGATTCCCTTTTCTCTGTAATAATAAAACAGTACCTGTACTTGATCCCAACTAAGATATAATTACCCCTTATTGGGGCAGAACAGCCCTATTGGGTTTATTTAATGGTTAAATGATTCCCTTTTCTCTGTAATAATAAAACAGTACCTGTACTTGATCCCAACTAAGATATAATTACCCCTTATTGGGGCAGAACAGTCCTATTGGGTTTATTTAATGGTTAAATGATTCCCTTTTCTCTGTAATAATAAAACAGTACCTGTACTTGATCCCAACTAAGATATAATTACCCCTTATTGGATACAAAACAATCCTATTGGGTTTAAATAATGTTTTATTGATTTTTTAGTAGACTTAAGGTATGGAGATCCAAATTATCCAGAATACCCTTGGTCCCGAGCTTTCTGGATAATGGGTCCTATACCTGTACAATGAGTATGTTACTAACCCTTAGTAATGATTATGAACTTAATGCTCCCAATGAAACCCAAGATATAAATGAGCCACTGTTAAATATTAATTTGTGCTTTGTGATTGGCCCCTACCCTTTCCCCCATCTTCCTCTGCTAAAGTTTAATTTTTAACAACTTTGCAGTCATCTCCAATCCCAAGTTGCCCAGCCCGGCAGCAGTTTGGTATATTATATGTGCTTTGCCTAAGGCCATGGAAGGTGATGGAACAGTAACAAAGTAGAGGAAAAAGAGAAACTCCTTGAGGGTTAACCCTGCTCAAACTCTCGCTGAGATAATTCCAACCCAGCTTGGGGCCCCAGGTGTTGCTTTACTGTAATTCCCAGAATGCCTTGCTGGCATTATGTAGCCCATAACAACCAGTAACAACAAACTAGTTCTAGTACCTAGCACATTGGTAGGTGATTAAATGTTTGGAGAACCTTTCCTGCCATTTGACATGACTTCTTATTTCTAACACTATAACCTAATAGTCACAAGGAGCGAATTATTTTACCCCAATTAGTCTTGGGGGCTGATTTACTAAGACACGAATTCAAATCCGAATTGGAAAAATTCCGATTGGAAACGAACATTTTGCGACTTTTTCGTATTTTTTACGATTTTTTCGGCGTCTTTACGATTTTTGCGTAAAAACGCGTATTTTTCGGCGTTTTTACGATTTTTGCGTAAAAACGCGAGTTTTTCGGCGTCTTTACGATTTTTGCGTAAAAACGCGAGTTTTTCGGCGTCTTTACGATTTTTGCGTAAAAACGCGAGTTTTTCGGCGTCTTTACGATTTTTGCGCAAAGTCGCGATTTTTTCGTAGCGTTAACACTTGCGCGCAAAGTCGCGCCTTTTTCGTAGCGTTAAAACTTAAAAGGCGCAAGGTTTCGCGCAAGTTTTAACGCTACGAAAAAATCGCGACTTTGCGCAACTTTCGTAATGGCTACGAAAAACTCGTGTTTTTACGCAAAAATCGTAAAGACGCCGAAAAACTCACGTTTTTACGCAAAAATCGTAAAGACGCCGAAAAACTCACGTTTTTACGCAAAAATTGTAAAGACGCAGAAAAACTCACGTTTTTACGCAAAAATTGTAAAGACGCAGAAAAAATCGCAAAATTACCGATCATTACGAAAAAAACGCAATCGGACGCATTCGGCCCGTTCGTGGGTTAGTAAATGTGCCCCTTGGTGTAGGCCAATGGCACGGGGATGACTTGATGTGGGTTATTGTTCTGGAAAATTAGTTTACAGATTCATTCATCTAATTACTAATCCAAGTAAAGCCTTAATGGAAAGCAGGCACATCTGGTTTGTCACTGCTTCTAGACTTTCATGAAATTTTCAATTACATGTTTAAAGAGACACTGCCATGATATTTATAGGATACTTTTTATTTCTAAATGACACTGTTACAAAGCAAATAATTCCCTCTGCCATTTAACCTTTTATTCTTGAACCAACAAATGTATTTGTAGCTGTAATATTGGTGTGTAGGCGCCATCTCAGTGCCTTGTGCCTGAGTCTGAGCTTTCAGCCAGCGCTACACATTAGAACTGCTTTCAGCTAACCTATTGTTTCTCCTACTCCCATGTAACTGGAGGAGTCCCAAGCCGGACTTGGATTTCTTACTATTGAGTGCTATTCTGATACCTACTGGGAGCTGCTATCTTGCTCCCTTCCCATTGTTCTGCTGATCGGCTGCTGGGGGGGAGGGGGGGATATCACTCCAACTTGCAGCGCAGCAGTAAAGTGTGCCTGAGTCTGAGCTTTCAGCCAGCGCTACACATTAGAACTGCTTTCAGCTAACCTATTGTTTCTCCTACTCCCATGTAACTGGAGGAGTCCCAAGCCGGACTTGGATTTCTTACTATTGAGTGCTATTCTGATACCTACTGGGAGCTGCTATCTTGCTCCCTTCCCATTGTTCTGCTGATCGGCTGCTGGGGGGGAGGGGGGGATATCACTCCAACTTGCAGCGCAGCAGTAAAGTGTGCCTGAGTCTGAGCTTTCAGCCAGCGCTACACATTAGAACTGCTTTCAGCTAACCTATTGTTTCTCCTACTCCCATGTAACTGGAGGAGTCCCAAGCCGGACTTGGATTTCTTACTATTGAGTGCTATTCTGATACCTACTGGGAGCTGCTATCTTGCTCCCTTCCCATTGTTCTGCTGATCGGCTGCTGGGGGTGAAGATTTCAAACAACACATTTACCCGCCCCCCCTCAATATAACCCACTATTGTGCAATGCAACGAAGGCTATTTTAGCAATACACCTTCCGTGTTCCATCATGGCAAGTAAATGTTCATCTTTGTCCAACATGACTACTGAGTAGAACAGGTGGAACTCACAGCAATAAGTTGGGGGTTTTCTCATTGCGCTGAACTCATTGGCTTCTTTACATTCATCCCAATACACAAAACAACTACGTACTCAGCCAGCGCTCAGTAAATTGCATCTCAATAGAGCATTGATAGAAAAAATATAGAATTTTGCATCACTTAGTAGAAGTGAACCTTTGTTTCCTTCATTCTGGCTCCATTCTGCATATTGTTAACCCCCCCCCAACGCATTCGGTGCATCATGACAATGAACTCTTCGCTCCGCCGGAGGTTTTTTTCCTTTCTCAAGTTCTCCTTGATTAATGCCGAGCCGCCTTCGAGAACGTGGCATTTTTTAGCTCAGCTTATTGTGATATTTCATGAAACAATGGGAAGCTCGTTCTTAAGGAAAAAAGCAGCGGCCTCCGCATTTATTCACAGTAAATTACTTTTCGCCAGCATTGTGCTACATTTACGGTGGGAAGTCTCATGTATTAGCCAGAGATCAATATTACTGCTAATAGCCTAAGATTTGGGGGGGGAAGAAAATAAAAGCCGCACAGGAGGAAATGAGAACGTTGTCTGGAAAACCGATGATAATAATCCCGAGGATAAATGGGTTTAGTGATGTTCACAATGGGTTTAGTAAACAGAGGGCAGACAGGTAGTTATTGGAACGAGCAGTTCCCCCCCCCCGGCCCGGCACGTGATTATTTTCTTATTATGTTATACTGCTGACAACCGCACTGAATCACGTTGAGCAGTTCAGGGCCAAGTTGACCATAAAGCATTTTGGGAAAATATCACGGCGAGCGTTTTATTTTACCGAAATACGCTACGCCATAAAAATTAAGTAGATAAGTCAGAATTTAGGGGGATTAAGTTTAGAAAAAAAGGTTGTAACAATTTCCTGTACTTTTTTTTGGCTGCCAACGAGCACTTTGTGAGATTGATGCAACGGGAGCTATCGAGTCATCTCGAGCAAATGGCGTCGGACGTTAACGGGGATGTTTGTAACGGCCTTTGCTTGACTAGGTGCCATGTAGACGGTGTATTGTTAAAGCAGCCATCGTTATAATGCACAAAACATGTTAATAGTGTGAAATAAATGCCTTTTTCCATTATCGTTGCTATTATATTTAAAGGGGAACTGCAGCTTCCAAATCAAAATTTCTTAAAGAGCCCCACACAACACAGAAACCCCTAATATCCCTATCCCTGTAATCTGTTCCTTCAGTAGGAATAAATACCATTTTTATATGCTGAAATCCAACTGCAAAACTGTTCTACTCTTTCTGCAGCATTTGTAATCCCGACAGGGGAGGAGGGACTAAAACACTGATGTTACACATTGTAACAACTTCTCCACAGCTTACAGACAGCATGCAGGAACTACATAACCCACAATGCATTGCACTGGGATGTTCCTTTCCTTATTGACATCACGTGTGCAGCAGGGAATTGTGGGATTGGGAGGAGGCAGGCTGAAGGCTGAGGGCAGGCGACTACTGTTACATTAATTTGGGTCACAAAGTAGTCATCCAGATCAGCAGGGGAGCAGGGGGTGGGGCTTAGGGAACAGGGGGCGGGGCTTAGGGAACTGTTCCAAACCTGATTATTACATTAAACATCATGAAAAGGTTGCAGATTATTTAACTGATGTATATTGTTGAAAGTATGTTTACTTTTCAAAAAGATTAAGTTGTGTTGGGTTTAGTTCCCCTTTAATATTGGCACATCCCATAGAGCGGTAGGTGTGAGTCTGTATGTGTATAGATAGGTCGGTATGGGTCTATGTGTGTGCATTGGGGATTGCTTGGAAGGGTTGAACTTGATGGGCTTTGGTCTTTTTTCAACCCAACTTAACTATGTCATTATGTAAACTGGTATATATATAGGGTTAGGGTGTTTTAAATAAGCCAAAAGGAAACCTCAGTAAGTGTGAGAGACCAAGAAAGGAACATGTACATTGGATGCCTGAGACGCTAGAGGAATATATGATTTACTCAAGGCCACAAGGAGTTGTCTTCCAAGTTTTTCATAGAATAAAACCTGTTTTTCTCTGTGCTAGAATCCATTGAATAAATAGCTACACATTCCTTTTCTTGTAGCAGTGCTATATAGGAATAATAATACCTTTGTCTTTACAGCCAGATTTTTCCTAAGCGCTCACTGCCGCATTTTTTTTTTTTTGACTGCTTTGAAGTCGATTGAAATAAAACATCTCTGTGCCTGTGCCAGTAACTAATCATTTGGATTATATTCAGCGTGTGGATTTTTATGGCCCAAACACATTATTATTATTTGCTTCTTGGAATTAAGCGCCGGTTTCTCCAATACTAAAGATAATTCTAATCTTCTTCAATCGTTACTAATTTCGTTTAGCCCCCAAAGCCAAAACAGGAGCGTACACAGCTTTGTTTCTCCCATCAACAATAATACTTATTCTGTGAACTTTAATAAAGGTGCTTTGCTCGTCAGCAGAAAATATTATCATCAACCTTTATTTTTTATTGATCTGGCACAGTATGCAGAGCTTTCTAGAGAATGTTTAATCAGTCGCTCCAGTTCCTCGGTCTGTGAAGCTTACACTCTAATATTGTGCAACAGACACATGTTCCAACTGTTAAATCCACGCAAAAATTAGTAGAAAGTACAAACTACCCATCCAAGACTAGGAAAGAAGTGCAGGTATGGGATCCCGTTATCCAGAAAGCTCCAAATTATGGAAAGCCCATCTCCCATAGACTCCATTTTAATCAAATAATTCAGAATTTTAAAACTGATTTCCCTTTTTCTCTGTAATAATAAAACAGTACCTGTACTCGATCCCAACTAAGATATAATTACCCCATATTGGGGCAGAACAGTCCTATTGGGTTTATTTAATGGTTAAATGATTCCCTTTTCTCTGTAATAATAAAACAGTACCTGTACTTGATCCCAACTAAGATATAATTACCCCTTATTGGGGCAGAACAGCCCTATTGGGTTTATTTCATGGTTACATGATTCCCTTTTCTCTGTAATAATAAAACAGTACCTGTACTTGATCCCAACTAAGATATAATTACCCCTTATTGGGGGCAGAACAGCCCTATTGGGTTTATTTCATGGTTAAATGATTCCCTTTTCTCTGTAATAATAAAACAGTACCTGTACTTGATCCCAACTAAGATATAATTACCCCTTATTGGGGCAGAACAGCCCTATTGGGTTTATTTCATGGTTAAATGATTCCCTTTTCTCTGTAATAATAAAACAGTACCTGTACTTGATCCCAACTAAGATATAATTACCCCTTATTGGGGGCAGAACAGCCCTATTGGGTTTATTTAATGGTTAAATGATTCCCTTTTCTCTGTAATAATAAAACAGTACTTTTTAGTAGACTTAAGGTATGGGGATCCAAATTATGGAAAGACCCCTTATCCGGAATACCCTTGGTCCCGAGCATTCTGGATAATGGATCCTATACCTGTAATACAAAAGGTAATTTTTGGTTCCTAATGATGGAACTCTTGGGTAAGCATGGAGCCAGTGCAGAAGCCTAGAGCAAAGCTTCCCCTTCCATGAACACTAATCCAACGTTTTAGACTGTTTCTATTAAATGTCACGGCAGAGATTTCTTGAAACTTAGACAGACTTTTAGAGCAATAGCACTCGGAACATTTCCCAAATGATACTGCATGCTTGGTAGAGATCCTTGACTTTCCTTAGTTCCTATTAACCTATTTATAGGGTTGTGTGAGACAACTATGTGTAGACAGTCAATGGGAGAGAGTGAGAGAGACAGAGAGAGGAAGAAGGGGTTGATGAATAGCTTGGTGCTAAGGTTCTTGCATCTTACCAGAGCTCTATAACCATGCCAATGATACAACTGGAAATGTGGGTGGCACAGTGGGTGCCAGGGATACTACCAGATCTTTTGCTCTTCTCCAGGGCCTGCTAGTCCTCCCAACCAGTTGATTCGGAGAGGTTCAAAGATGGACCTCCTTTCCAATTGTGCTAAAGAAAACCAATAAAAACTGTTCAAGTTAAAAACCAGGGATAAAAGAAGAGGAATAAAAATTATAAAAAGAAGATATAACCCATATTTTTCCAACCAGGACTAGCTCCCACTCAATGAGTTTAGAGCACTGGTTACATCAGACCCTAGCTGGTTCTCACAGTGGAGGCTTTTCTAAGGTAAAGTGGTCAAAGCACATTCAATAACAGAGCATTTTATACACTGACACTCCCCTGAGATAGACTTGGCAGGAATCCCACTTCACCTCTGTGACGCCCTTTAGTGGCCTTGGATGACTTCCAGTGGGACCTCTCTGCAAATCATGTAAATATAGTGGGAAAGTAAAGACATTTAGGAACAGTAGTACTGGAGAGGGTTTCCAAATTCAAAATATGATTAGATGTTATTCAGTAAATGTAATCTATGAACTGGAGTGCCTGTGTGGCCCCCAATATGTATGGGAGACTAATAGAAAGTTATAGGGGTGAATAGGGGAACATATTAATAATATTTATGAAGGATATGAAAAATATTCTGTATCTTAATTCTGCACTCTATGGAAAACCATAAGTGTCCAGCAGGTTTGCGTTGGTTTGGTATTATAATACAAATAAAATCTATATCCCCCATGGTTTAACTATAGACTTTCATTTGAGAGCCTTTTTATCTTGAATATATGGACTTCTACTTGTAGAAGGATCAAGGATCAAGAAGAGTCATAGTAATCTGATAAGTGCATTCTTATGCATGGCTGTGAGTATAACCAACCACCACAGTAAATGTGAAAAACTGTGAGGGTGTCCACCATATGTCATCGCTAATTCACATTGCGTGTAGCACTTTTATTCATTATCAATGATTATTTTACCGTTTGGGTCTTTGGAGTTATATTCTTTGGATTTTCTTACACTGATACAAATTAGAGAGGCTTCAGATGGGGGTTTTCGCCTTCCTCTGGATCAACTAGCAGTTAGGCAGGTTATATATAGGCATTATGGTTATAGTAACCTAACTTACTATGTTACTATGTTACTATGTATGTATGATGTGGTGTGATTGTATGACACAAGGGTGTGTGTACTTATCAGATCGCTACACTATATATATACTTTTGTTTATCCCTATTCTCCCTTTTGGAGTTTTCTAGCAACACAACGTTTGAATTTTGGAACATCTTACCTGATGATTATGATCCCTACACTAACAGGTAGTATCACCTGGGAGAGACACCTCCAATCTACCATTCCTACGTTGGAGCTCAGAACTGCTCTTTGTAGCTCAACCCTAACTGCCTTTACACTCCTAGATTGGATGCCTGTGACTGTACTACCCTAAAGAGTGTAAGTGCCGGGGAATTCCCTACCAGTCATTTGAACTGAAGAAGCCACTCGGATCAGTGGTGAAAAGTCCAGTTATTTTAGACTTCTACTAGATACTGTATATCATTACCTGGATGAATGAGAATCTTCATAGACATACACTCCTAGAGTTTACTATGACATGAGATACACGTACTACTATCTAATCACTCATTCATGGGACCCTGTTCCCTGCCTTCTCCATTGTTTATCTCCCTTGGGGCCTTTCCTTTTCTGGGGCCCAAGTCACAGGGTCTCCATCAAACACCCACCTTCCGCAGCATGTGGAAGCCAAAGAAGAAGAACATGTGGTTTCTCCCCTTTATAAAGACTAAGGAAATAATGATACGCTGTCCTTGGGAGATTTTATCCATTCATTTGGCTTTAAATATTATCTGTATGCTGATGATACCCAAATTTATTTGTCAACTCCTTCATTAACAGTTGAAACTGAGACTCAAATCTCTAACTGCCCCCTGGCTATCTCCAATTGGATGAACCAACGCCACCTCAAACTGAACCTAACAAAAACTGAACTAATGATCTTTCCGCCTAAGCCTAGTCCTACCCCCCCCCCTTTTCTATCTCTATTGAAGGTACCCTCATCAACCCTGTTGATTCGGCGCGTTGTTTGGGGGGTGATCTTTGACTCCAGTCCTTCTCTGACCACATTAACACCACTGTCAAAACCTGTCACTTTTTCCTGCGCAATATTGCCAAAATCCGTCCCTTTCTTTCTACTGTAACAGTTAGGCTGCTCATGCATGCTCTCATCCTATCCCGACTGGGCTACTGTAACCTGCTGCTAACCGGCCTCCCTAACTCCCATCTTTCCCCCCTACAGTCTATATTAAACACTGCTGCCAGAATTCTCCTCCTCTCATCCAGGAGAGTTCAGGCCCTTCCCCTGCTAAAGTCCTTATCGTGGCTTCCTATTAAACAAAGAATATCTTACAAACTCCTTCTCTTAACCTTCAAAGCCCTCCATTCCTCTGCTCCTCACTACATCTCTTCCCTTGTGTCTCCGTACGTTCCTGGCCGACTCCTCTGCTCCTCACTACATCTCTTCCCTTGTGTCTCCGTACGTTCCTGGCCGACTCCTCTGCTCCTCACTACATCTCTTCCCTTGTGTCTCCGTACGTTCCTGGCCGACTCCTCTGCTCCTCACTACATCTCTTCCCTTGTGTCTCCGTACGTTCCTGGCCGACTCCTCTGCTCCTCACTACATCTCTTCCCTTGTGTCTCCGTACGTTCCTGGCCGACTCCTCTGCTCCTCACTACATCTCTTCCCTTGTGTCTCCGTACGTTCCTGGCCGACTCCTTCGTTCCTCGCAGAGCAATCGTTTGGTTGCGCCCCCCACTACTACTGCTGTTTCCCCCCTTAACCCTTTCTGCCCTGCTGCCCCTCACATTGGGAATGCCCTCCCTGATTTCCTCCGGAGAGAATCCTCCCTCAGTCTTTTTAAAACCAAACTAAAAGACTCCCTATTGGAGCACTCACCCAGCACCTGATCTGGGAACTGGCACTTATATTGTAGTGTCACCCACTGTGACCTACAGCCCTTATATTTGCCTATTTGTGTCTGTAAGTTACCCTCCCATATAGATTGTAAGCTCTATGGGGCAGGGACCTCCATCCTCTTGTGTCTTTGACTCTTAACTTATTGCAACTGTATCTTTTATTTATTTGTATTTATAGTTATACTTTGTATTTATCTATTATTATCTTAATAACCCCCTGTTTGTATTAATGTATTCTACTGTACAGCGCTGCGTACATAAGTAGCACTTTATAAATAAAGATATACAGGTCCTTTTCAAAAAATTAGCATATTGTGATAAAGTTCATTATTTTCTGTAATGTACTGATAAACATTAGACTTTCATATATTTTAGATTCATTACACACAACTGAAGTAGTTCAAGCCTTTTCTTGTTTTAATATTGATGATTGTGGCATACAGCTCATGAAAACCCAAAATTCCTATCTCAAAAAATTAGCATATTTCATCCGCCCAATAAAAAAAAAGTGTTTTTAATACAAAAAAAGTCAACCTTCAAATAATTATGTTCAGTTATGCACTCAATACTTGGTCGGGAATCCTTTTGCAGAAATGACTGCTTCAATGTGGCGTGGCATGGAGGCAATCAGCCTGTGGCACTGCTCAGGTGTTATGGAGGCCCAGGATGCTTCAATAGCGGCCTTAAGCTCATCCAGAGTGTTGGCTCTTGTGTCTCTCAACTTTCTCTTCACAATATCCCACAGATTCTCTATGGGGTTCAGGTCAGGAGAGTTGGCAGGCCAATTGAGCACAGTAATACCATGGTCAGTAAACCATTTACCAGTGGTTTTGGCACTGTGAGCAGGTGCCAGGTCGTGCTGAAAAATGAAATCTTCATCTCCATAAAGCTTTTCAGCAGATGGAAGCATGAAGTGCTCCAAAATCTCCTGATAGCTAGCTGCATTGACCCTGCCCTTGATAAACACAGTGGACCAACACCAGCAGCTGACATGGCACCCCAGACCATCACTGACTGTGGGTACTTGACACTGGACTTCAGGCATTTTGGCATTTCCCTCTCCCCAGTCTTCCTCCAGACTCTGGCACCTTGATTTCCGAATGACATACTTTGGACCACTGAGCAACAGTCCAGTGCTGCTTCTCTGTAGCCCAGGTCAGGTGCTTCTGCCGCTGTTTCTGGTTCAAAAGTGGCTTGACCTGGGGAATGCAGCACCTGTAGCCCATTTCCTGCACGCGCCTGTACACGGTGGCTCTGGATGTTTCTACTCCAGACTCAGTCCACTGCTTCCGCAGGTCCCCCAAGGTCAGGAATTGGTCCTTCTCCACAATCTTCCTCAGGGCCCGGTCACCTCTTCTCGTTGTGCAGCGTTTTCTGCCACACTTTTTCCTTCCCACAGACTTCCCACTGAGGTGCCTTGATACAGCACTCTGGGAACAGCCTATTTGTTCAGAAATTTCTTTTTGTGTCTTACCCTCTTGCTTGAGGGTGTCAATGATGGCCTTCTGGACAGCAGTCAGGTCGGCAGTCTTACCCATGATTGCGGTTTTGAGTAATGAACCAGGCTGGGAGTTTTTAAAAGCCTCAGGAATCTTTTGCAGGTTTTTAGAGTTAATTTGTTGATTCAGATGATTAGGTTAATAGCTCGTTTAGAGAACCTTTTCATGATATGCTAATTTTTTGAGATAGGAATTTTGGGTTTTCATGAGCTGTATGCCACAATCATCAATATTAAAACAAGAAAAGGCTTGAACTACTTCAGTTGTGTGTAATGAATCTAAAATATATGAAAGTCTAATGTTTATCAGTACATTACAGAAAATAATGAACTTTATCACAATATGCTAATTTTTTGAAAAGGACCTGTACATACATACATACTGCTGGGGAAACGCATAAACCTGGAATGGGAAATACCTCCCAATGCCCAGATCTTAGCTGCCCATTACCAGGGGGTTTCCAAGTAGTAGTAGAAATTAACCCTAAAAGGGATCGGAGGGTGGGATAATAAGTTAATGTTGAGCTACAGATGCACCTAAGGTTTACTCGAGAACCCAACAATTCAACCTCCAATGCCGCGCACAGTGTCGGCTCTCCGATAGTTAAACCTTCTCTCGTTCATCAAACCAGTCATGATTTTTGACATTTCATACAAATTACATAGACTCAAGAATGTTTCCACAGACATTTCCCAGGGTAATTGTAAACCATTAAAAGCTGCTAAACCGAGCAAGTCCCCGCGAAACAGAAATCACTTTACGATTCCATATTTTTCTCTTGTTGCCGTACAAGTAGAAAGTAAATCTGTCATGTTCGCTCAAATGTTTGTTAAGGATAGTTAGGAATAACTTTTTATTAGGCCAAATATTATATTTTATTATTCAGCATTTCGCGCAGGATCTGCATCATTTCGGAGTATATTATCTGCGTTTTAGCAGAGCATTAAAATTTTAATGAGATGATACAAAGTTAATGTATTATATGAGGTTGATTTGAAATCCTTTTATTAGTGCATAAAATGAATATCAGATAAACATACAAAATTGAGCTTTATGAATAATTCTCGCGGCGACATCATTTGCCAAAATACATATAATCACCACCCATCAACGCATCTAATCTGTAACCCTGATTCATATTCCTCTGTAGCCGCAGATAAAATTATGTTTGCCGTTTCCGAGCTCCTCTTGTGTCTGAAATGATTCTGTGTTGTCGGGAGCGGCTGGGAGGCTGACAGTCTCGTATCTTGTTCTCAATGCACTTGGGATAAAAGTGAAATTTGTTCAATACAAGAGTTTTCATAATTATTAGGTTACACCGAAAATACATAGAATTAGACTTTGTATTCTAATGTAATTTGTTGCTGTAGGACTTTTTAATTATATAACAGCATTTGTATAGGTATGGGATCCCTTATGAAAAGCTCCGAATTACGGAAAGCCCTTCTCGCATGGACTCCATTTTAATCAAATAATTCAGAATTTTAAAACTGATTTCGTTTTTCTTTTTTCTTTTTTTTAATTCTTTATTTTGATTTTCCAAGTAAAATGGGGAGGGGAATGGGGTACAGAAGGAAAAGGAGGGGGAAGGGAGTGAATAACAGTCTTACACATACATGTTTAGCAATAATATTGAGGCATTGTCTGTCAGCAAGTCATAACTATCTAATACTTATACATAATCATGTATTCACCTAATCCTAGTCAAGCATTATAACCAACTTATCAGTAGATTCTGTAATACATTTTTACTGTTACTGTAGTACCTTAATGATCTTTTAGGGCTGGGTGATTTTTATGTGGGTAGGCTAGCAGCCTTCTGGTATGCATGCCCTTATTGGCCCAGTTTCTGTAAGTAGTTTGTCCAGGGTGTCCATATGTTTTTATAGTATTGGCTTTTGTGTTGTATTAAAAAGGAGATCTCCTCAAGTTTTCTTATTTCCTCAACCTTGGCTAGCCACTCACCATATGTGGGTGGATTAGGAGACTTCCACTTTTGGGGGATTTCGTTTTTCTCTGTAATAATAAAACAGTACCTGTACTTGATCCCAACTAAGATATAATTACCCCTTATTGGGGGCAGAATAGCCCTATTGGGTTTATTTAATGGTTAAATGATTCCCTTTTCTCTGTAATAATAAAACAGTACCTGTACTTGATCCCAACTAAGATATAATTACCCCTTATTGGGGCAGAACAGCCCTATTGGGTTTATTTCATGGTTAAATGATTCCCTTTTCTCTGTAATAATAAAACAGTACCTGTACTTGATCCCAACTAAGATATAATTACCCCTTATTGGGGCAGAAAAGCCCTATTGGGTTTATTTAATGGTTAAATGATTCCCTTTTCTCTGTAATAATAAAACAGTACCTGTACTTGATCCCAACTAAGATATAATTACCCCTTATGGGGGCAGAACAGCCCTATTGGGTTTATTTAATGGTTAAATGATTCCCTTTTCTCTGTAATAATAAAACAGTACCTGTACTTGATCCCAACTAAGATATAATTACCCCTTATTGGGGCAGAACAGCCCTATTGGGTTTATTTCATGGTTAAATGATTCCCTTTTCTCTGCAATAATAAAACAGTACCTGTACTTGATCCCAACTAAGATATAATTACCCCTTATTGGGGGCAGAACAGCCCTATTGGGTTTATTTAATGGTTAAATGATTCCCTTTTCTCTGTAACAATAAAACAGTACCTGTACTTGATCCCAACTAAGATATAATTACCCCTTATTGGGGCAGAAAAGCCCTATTGGGTTTATTTAATGGTTAAATGATTCCCTTTTCTCTGTAATAATAAAACAGTACCTGTACTTGATCCCAACTAAGATATAATTACCCCTTATTGGGGGCAGAACAGCCCTATTGGGTTTATTTAATGGTTAAATGATTCCCTTTTCTCTGTAATAATAAAACAGTACCTGTACTTGATCCCAACTAAGATATAATTACCCCTTATTGGGGCAGAACAGCCCTATTGGGTTTATTTCATGGTTAAATGATTCCCTTTTCTCTGTAATAATAAAACAGTACCTGTACTTGATCCCAACTAAGATATAATTACCCCTTATTGGGGCAGAAAAGCCCTATTGGGTTTATTTAATGGTTAAATGATTCCCTTTTCTCTGTAATAATAAAACAGTACCTGTACTTGATCCCAACTAAGATATAATTACCCCTTATGGGGGCAGAACAGCCCTATTGGGTTTATTTAATGGTTAAATGATTCCCTTTTCTCTGTAATAATAAAACAGTACCTGTACTTGATCCCAACTAAGATATAATTACCCCTTATTGGGGCAGAACAGCCCTATTGGGTTTATTTCATGGTTAAATGATTCCCTTTTCTCTGCAATAATAAAACAGTACCTGTACTTGATCCCAACTAAGATATAATTACCCCTTATTGGGGGCAGAACAGCCCTATTGGGTTTATTTAATGGTTAAATGATTCCCTTTTCTCTGTAACAATAAAACAGTACCTGTACTTGATCCCAACTAAGATATAATTACCCCTTATTGGGGGCAGAACAGCCCTATTGGGTTTATTTAATGGTTAAATGATTCCCTTTTCTCTGTAATAATAAAACAGTACCTGTACTTGATCCCAACTAAGATATAATTACCCCTTATTGGGGGCAGAACAGCCCTATTGGGTTTATTTAATGGTTAAATGATTCCCTTTTCTCTGTAATAATAAAACAGTACCTGTACTTGATCCCAACTAAGATATAATTACCCCTTATTGGGGGCAGAACAGCCCTATTGGGTTTATTTAATGGTTAAATGATTCCCTTTTCTCTGTAATAATAAAACAGTACCTGTACTTGATCCCAACTAAGATATAATTACCCCTTATTGGGGCAGAAAAGCCCTATTGGGTTTATTTAATGGTTAAATGATTCTCTTTTCTCTGTAAAAATAAAACAGTACCTGTACTTGATCCCAACTAAGATATAATTACCCCTTATTGGGGCAGAAAAGCCCTATTGGGTTTATTTAATGGTTAAATGATTCCCTTTTCTCTGTAATAATAAAACAGTACCTTGTACTTGATCCCAACTAAGATATAATTACCCCTTATTGGGGGCAGAACAGCCCTATTGGGTTTATTTAATGGTTAAATGATTCCCTTTTCTCTGTAATAATAAAACAGTACCTGTACTTGATCCCCCTGAAAGCAGTTCTAATGTGTAGCGCCGGCTCCTTCTGAAAGCTCAGACTCAGGCACACTTTACTGCTGCGCTGCAAGTTGGAGTGATATCCCCCCCCCCTCACCCCCAGCAGCCGATCAGCAGAACAATGGGAAGGGAGCAAGATAGCAGCTCCCAGTAGGTATCAGAATAGCACTCAATAGTAAGAAATCCAAGTCCGGCTTGGGACTCCTCCAGTTACATGGGAGTAGGAGAAACAATAGGTTGGCTGAAAGCAGTTCTAATGTGTAGCGCTGGCTGAAAGCTCAGACTCAGGCACAATGCACTGAGATGGCGCCTACACACCAATATTACAGCTACAAATACATTTGTTGGTTCAAGTATAAAACGTTAAATGGCAGAGGGAATTATTTGCTATGTAACAGTGTCATTTAGAAATAAAAAGTACCCCATAAAAATCATGGCAGTATCTCTTTAATATCAAAAAGTATGAGAAATACACAATAAAATCTATTGCTAAAAATAAATAAATAAACCTCTAGAACAGTACAGGTGATTGTATTGTTGCTATGGCAGTTCAAATTTATATAGAGAATGTATTTATAGGTAAGGAATGAGATAAACGCTACCCTTTGTGCTACAACTGTTATCTTAACATCGGAGCAGCGATTTACAATATATATTTATACAGATACAGTTGAAATAGCCGATTTATTTTCCATTTGGAACCTGACCGACTGGATTATAAAATGCGCAGAAAGGGCCGGTCAATACTCTAGAATTAAACAGCATAAAAAGTTACGGCTATAAAGTAATGAGTTCCATGAAGATCATTGATAAAAGGTCACATTTAGCTTACGGAACGTTACTGGTAGGGAAATTGTCTAAAAACAATAACTTTTAGCCGAGGAAAAGCTTCAAATAAATCTCAGAAACACGAAATGCTGAATTTTGCTCCTTTTTTTGTTGGAATGTTGGACGTGCCGAGAAGTGTAATAAATCATTTTTCTTTTTTTTCCCTGTAACTCATTAGGGCTGCATTTTGAGATAAGGAAATGGCGAGTAATCAAGGTCAGGTTTGGACATATTGCTCATTGTTCTGGTTTGCTTTATATTAATTGCCGTTTCAATTAGAAAAGCCAATAATGTGATGGAAAAAGACCATGAATTTACATCCCAATGGAGGGTTTCCAAGCAATGCAGAATTCATATTATATTCAGTGTTGGACCGGCCCATCAGGATACCAGGAAAACTCACGGTGGGCCCAGGTGTCAGTGGCCCTCCTGCTTCTGACCATTTGGCCTGTGTCATGGCCATTCCCTATGTATGAATGGGAACAAAGAGAAGAAATAGATGGAAGAATAGATGCTGGTATGTAAATAAAAGGAAAATAGTTTGGAATGGATTGTTCTGCCCCCAATAAGGGGTAATTATATCTTAGTTGGGATCAAGTACAGGTACTGTTTTATTATTACAGAGAAAAGGGAATCATTTAACCATGAAATAAACCCAATAGGGCTGTTCTGCCCCCAATAAGGGGTAATTATATCTTAGTTGGGATCAAGTACAGGTACTGTTTTATTATTACAGAGAAAAGGGAATCATTTAACCATGAAATAAACCCAATAGGGCTGTTCTGCCCCCAATAAGGGGTAATTATATCTTAGTTGGGATCAAGTACAGGTACTGTTTTATTATTACAGAGAAAAGGGAATCATTTAACCATTAAATAAACCCAATAGGGCTGTTCTGCCCCCAATAAGGGGTAATTATATCTTAGTTGGGATCAAGTACAGGTACTGTTTTATTATTACAGAGAAAAGGGAATCATTTAACCATTAAATAAACCCAATAGGGCTGTTCTGCCCCCAATAAGGGGTAATTATATCTTAGTTGGGATCAAGTACAGGTACTGTTTTATTATTACAGAGAAAAGGGAATCATTTAACCATGAAATAAAGCCAATAGGGCTGTTCTGCCCCCAATAAGGGGTAATTATATCTTAGTTGGGATCAAGTACAGGTACTGTTTTATTATTACAGAGAAAAGGGAATCATTTAACCATGAAATAAACCCAATAGGGCTGTTCTGCCCCAATAAGGGGTAATTATATCTTAGTTGGGATCAAGTACAGGTACTGTTTTATTATTACAGAGAAAAGGGAATCATTTAACCATGAAATAAACCCAATAGGGCTGTTCTGCCCCCAATAAGGGGTAATTATATGTAACACTTGTTTGGCTTAAAGGAACAGTAACACCAAAAAATGAAAGTGTATAAAAATAATTAATATATTATGTACTATTGCCCTGCATTGGTAAAAGTTGTGTGTTTTCTTCATAAACACTACTATAGTTTATATAAATACCCTGCTGTGTAGCCATGGGGGCAGCCATTTAAATTGAAAAAAGGAGAAAAGGCACAGGTTACTAAGCAGATAACAGATAAGTAGCAGATTCCCATTGTATTCTACACAGTTATCTGTTATCTTCTTATGTAACCTGTGCCTTTTCTCCTTTTTTCAATTTTAATGGCTGCCCCCATGGCTACACAACACCTATTTCTATTAACTATAGTAGTCTTTCTGAAGCAAACACACAACTTTTACCAGTGCAGGGCAACAGTACATTATATTTTAATTATTTTAAAACATTTTTATTTTTTAGTGTTACTGTTCCTTTAAAGTGATACTGACACCAGAAATTAAAACTTTTTTTACATCTTTCATAACATTGTCTTTGCATGAGCTTTATAATTTTGCCATAAACGTATTTCCTGAGGCGTTTACATTCCCTATCTGATCCCCCATGTTTCTCTATGAGGGGGCGGCCATATTTGTGCAGCAGGAGGCTATTAGCATTAGAAGCTGTAACTGACAGGCTGAGAAGGGACAGTCAGGTTGGCAAAACAGTCAGGTTTAGGGACTACAAGTAACAATTACTTACAAAAGCAGCCCTATCTGTGAAAAATGATCAACATGACCTATAGGGAACTTTTAATGTACATTCATATTTTATAAAGTAGTTTTTTCGTGTCAGTATCACTTTAATAGGGGTATTATACCAGGCTAGTTGGACAATTAGAGCACGTGTTACAGCAACCCCCTTTCCCAGGAATGGGCTTCCGCTATATGGGAGCTATGTCAGGGGCTATATGGTGTTGCTGAACTACAACCCACACTGGCGTTGTGCAATATAATAAGTGATAGGACGCCAGGAGCTCTTGCAGTTAACTGGATGGTACTTTATTGGACAAGGCACATATAGAATAGTGCAGCAGGGTATATACTCACAGCCACAGCAGTATAGAACTTGGTCACAGAGGATAACAGCAGAAGTGACACTCAAGGTAACAGTATAGCCCACTTGGAGGATATGCAGAGTATTAGCTGTATACCAGGAATGGATGCCCTTTACTGGAACGGATCCCCTCCAGCCAACTATGGTTCAGGGTAAGGAACTGCCTGAATCCTGCGTCTTAACTGTGGTCCCTACAGCAAGGCATACAGAGCCTGGGTTAGACTAAACCCTTACAGTCTCCTTTGGTGGGGCTAGTGCTGCCCTTACTAAATAAGCTATCTATGCTCACCACTCCTAGAGGGCGCTATTACATATAACTGACTGTGCTGGCTTTATCTCATTCACGGGGCCCTGTCCCCGACTTACAAATGGCAGGTTCTCCTTACTGGGGCCGATGCCTCAGGCTCAGTGACGTGAAGCCTCAGGACAACAGCAGCCAAAGAGGAAGACACTATATAGTCTGCCAAGGGGAGTGGTCAACCTGGCTAAACCTATAGGGGGTAGCCTAATAACTGTAATCTGAGTGTAGAGGGCTCTGCCCTATTACAGCACAGATAAGGAAAAGATAGGGGATAACACCATAGGGAGCTTAACCCTATGGGTCCCTACATTCACCCGGGGGAAGAATCCATTCCGACCCGGCAATGGTAAATAACAATAAGTACACTTTTCAAGCAATAACAGTAGTGCATTGATTTAGTGCAAAAATACAGTACCCTTACATCCGTTTCTGATGCCCTCTCCTGAGGAGTATCCGGTACATTGGATAGCTGCAAAGAAAGTTAGGCACATACAGCAACTTTTTGTTGAATCCTATACACTTGGAGTGTCCTGTAGGATCACTCCAGTGCACACATGGGAAATACTCCTGAAGTACAGGTTCCCAGGCACATTCTTAGCTGTAACAGGATTTTGATTTAAACAAAATATTAACTGTTTCGTTACTAGTTACGTTACTGTAAACCATATACAATACATGAGTGTCATAATAGATCACTCAGGCACTTTACTTATAGATCCTTGAAATACCATCTGGCTCTGCAACAGAGGTAAAATAGGCAAATACTTAGAGAACCTTGAGTCACCTTCCTGACCACTAACAGGGGTGCTCAGGCACACACTTAAGAGGTCCTTGATATACCACCTGTAACCTGCAACAGGGATATAACAGGTACACTTACACATGGGAACAATCCTGCCTTCATTCAGGTGTCCCAGGTCCTTTAGCTTAAAGAGAAAAAGATTAGTGCAAACCACTCTTTAGACATTCATGGCCCCACCCAAGCCAACTTTATTAGTCCATTGCTTCCCACCCTAGCCCAGTGTCCATGAATCTCCCGACATGCACTTCGTAGGTGTGGATTAGGCAATGGGTCCTCCCCTGTGAGGTTGAGGTAGAAGTTGCAGTGAGGTGGGGGCTCAGCAGTCTTTTTAGAGCCAACTATGTACACAATTAATGTCTCAGCAGTGCCTCCTTTTGGAGGAGAACAAACCCACCACTGAGGGGTAAACGAAGGAAGAAGTCTCTGTTTGCTCAATACCGTGAGTCCAGAGTAGGGATTTCATCCCAAAAACAGAATGAGGGTACTGGCCAGTCGCTCAGTCCCTATACCAATGTTCTTACAGTGCCCAGCCGGTGCCATTGTGGATAAGTTATTTAGAGACTCCAAACCTTTTTAGGGTCTCCTCGTAGGAAAGGTAGTAGTAAGGATGAGGCTTATCAATCCTTCCCCCTCCGGGGAGTTGGGCGTTCATGCTGAAGAACTTGTCTTCGTGGAACTTACCACAACTTTTGACAAAGTGTTTGAGTATGGTTCTTCCATACCACCACTCATGCATCAGGTTTCCTACGTATTCCACATCACGGTCGCGTCTCTCGGCGTCACTGTGGAAAACTCCCTCAGTGCCAATCTCTGCGCGCCTGATGATTTCTCCATACAACCATTCTTGTACCTTTTTCTCGACCTCGTCAAAAACCCACTCTGGGGCATACGGCATGCAGAAACCCCAGAGGTCCATCACGCGGGTATTTATCATCCTCTGTACCCTGGACACCGACCGCATCTTTGCTGGGTCTCCCCGTCCGGGCAAAACCCAAAAGGCTTGATTTAGGCCTGGCACAGCCCCTTTAAGTGGTATGGTTGGTAGTGACAAGACCGGCTCCGCTGGAGGCTGGTCAGGTACTGGTGGTGTAGGCAATGGTGTGGGTGATGTTTTGTCTACCCAAATTGTGGTAGTCCCATCAGTGGCCCACTCTGTAGGCTCCTCTGAAGGACTCTCTACTGGTGGAGAGGAAGGCTGATTTGCTACAGCCCGTACTCGGCCCCTCCCCCTAGCAACAGCCTTACGATCCAGCATTACTGGAGGCTCCTCCCCCGAGCTGGTTCCACGAGGGCTATCCTTAACACCTCCCATGGGTGGAGAGATAGGCTCCTCTTTTATGGCCTTGGCAGAAGGAATACTGTGTGCTGGTGAAGATGCTGGTGTGAAAGGCTCTGACTTTACAGAAAGTTTGCTTATTCCCAATATCATCGGGCCAGGTAGTGGGCGACCTCTAGGGGGCCTTGTTTCCTGGTATGGGCCAATCCAGCAGCCATAATAACACAGACTGCAGTGGCTCTGGAAATTCTTTGCCTCCTCAATGAGGGTAGTGCCACACCTGCCGCAGAATGGGACAGTCACCCTTTCTCCTTCACCATTTAATCTTTCCCCAAATGTACCCACCCATACGTAGCGGGCACCTGTGTCTATCAAGGGGGGTCTCTGAGGGTGAAGCTTTTTGTTTTCTCCTCATCTAGGACCTCCCAACCGTCCCAGCCTTTATCTGCCATGCTGGGGTTAGACGTTGGGTAAAAAGTTAAGCACAAGTAACCTGGCCGCAGCCGCTGGCTCAGGTAATACTGGCAAAATATAGCACAACCACCCGCTCCAAAGAGAGCCGCCCCACTATGTGGCTTGGCTGGGCGTGGTGGCAATTAGTCTCTTTATGCTCAGCCGCAGCCGCGGTCTGAGCTGATAAATGCACAAACTTGCTATGCTGGGGGTACAGCCGTATATTCCCTTGCGTCCGCTTAGGGCAGGTGCAGAACCCAATTTTGGCACAAATTATTTTTGATATGGCCGGCCGCACTATCTAGGCCGCCCCACTATGTGGTTTGGCTTGTGCGGTAATTTACAACAGTCCCCCTCTTTGGAGATTCCTTACCCGCAGCCGCGGTATAACTGAAGGATTTAGGTACTGTTGCTGAGTTGCGCAGCCGCGCTGGTACTTGCTTGTGAAGAGGTAGCCCTTGTCCCTGATGCAGCCGCAAGAGGTCTCTAGGCACAGCAGTAAGGAGCTAGCTTGCGCGCGTCCGCTCTCTACAAAGTCTCTTCACAAAATGGCGGCGGGTAACGTGTGTCCGGGAGCCGCCCCTTGAGATCTCGCGTCTAGACTATTCTTTCCCCCGAGACTCCCCCTTCGCGCCAAATGCCTCCCGCGTCACATAGAAAGTGTGCGAAAACAGCAGAAGTTAATTGACAGCGCAGGGAAACCAATGGGAAACGGTTAAAGAGCTCCAGAAACCGAACCCACGGCCAATTACAGTTTAGATTTTTCAATGCAGGCTAGCCTTTTTATCTCTCAGGTCCGGCAGTGCCTGTCAGTGATTTTTAAAAGGCACAATTACACACAGTGTTTTCCAGCCCCACAATTACGTTGGGCGCCAACATATATCTTAGTTGGGATCAAGTACAGGTACTGTTTTATTATTACAGAGAAAAGGGAATCATTTAACCATGAAATAAACCCAATAGGGCTGTTCTGCCCCCAATAAGGGGTAATTATATCTTAGTTGGGATCAAGTACAGGTACTGTTTTATTATTACAGAGAAAAGGGAATCATTTAACCATGAAATAAACCCAATAGGGCTGTTCTGCCCCAATAAGGGGTAATTATATCTTAGTTGGGATCAAGTACAGGTACTGTTTTATTATTACAGAGAAAAGGGAATCATTTAACCATTAAATAAACCCAATAGGGCTGTTCTGCCCCAATAAGGGGTAATTATATCTTAGTTGGGATCAAGTACAGGTACTGTTTTATTATTACAGAGAAAAGGGAATCATTTAACCATGAAATAAACCCAATAGGGCTGTTCTGCCCCCAATAAGGGGTAATTATATCTTAGTTGGGATCAAGTACAGGTACTGTTTTATTATTACAGAGAAAAGGGAATCATTTAACCATGAAATAAACCCAATAGGGCTGTTCTGCCCCAATAAGGGGTAATTATATCTTAGTTGGGATCAAGTACAGGTACTGTTTTATTATTACAGAGAAAAGGGAATCATTTAACCATTAAATAAACCCAATAGGGCTGTTCTGCCCCAATAAGGGGTAATTATATCTTAGTTGGGATCAAGTACAGGTACTGTTTTATTATTACAGAGAAAAGGGAATCATTTAACCATTAAATAAACCCAATAGGGCTGTTCTGCCCCAATAAGGGGTAATTATATCTTAGTTGGATCAAGTACAGGTACTGTTTTATTATTACAGAGAAAAGGGAATCATTTTTAATCATATACAGGTCCTTTAGGAAAAGCCCCGTAATTTGTGATGAGAGAATCTGTCCCGTTTTGCCGAAAAATTCTCGAATCTTAGAAAAGATTATTACACTTTGTTTTCTTTTTAAAGTCTTATTTACTTATTTGTGTCACTTACAGTACACAGGGAATTCTCCTTAGCACCGAAAGCTATGAAAATCTTGCCTTTCACCCTTGCTCTTACCTACATTAATTTCTTAGATACTTTGAAATAGGGGCAAATGTATTATTGGTCATTGCCATTTTAAGTACTAAGGGCCGCCCCCTGGGATCATAGGAGTCACAGTGCACACAAACAAGCCAAGGCACACATACATGCTAGGCCCCATCAGCCAATGAATGGGCAGAGTTCTGCCTTTTGCTCCCACACTACTTCCTGTTACAGTTAGAGCTGCATCACTTCCTGTCAGCTGATCTCTGAGGGAGCACACAGCCCATCACTAAATGGCGGCTCAAGGGAAAGGATGTAAAAGGGCAATATTTACTGATATATATATTCCAGTTTGGGGAGATTCTTTAATAGGCCACTTAACATAATATAAACTGTCTGTTGGTTACGTATTCATTCTGGGGGTATAGTTTCCCTTTAAGCAAATGGTTTCTGTTGCATTGTCCCAATAGTCAGAACCAGCAGTTCAGAGTATAGAAAAAGAGACAGAGAGACCCCACTTTCAAAAGCAAATACAGCTACAAATAATTGTAAAACTATTCAACTTTTTTAACCAAACGTATGCCAAAAAGGTTGCGTCTAATTATATTTTTCTCATTTAGCAAAATGTAATTTTTCGCCTTATGTCTGATCTACATTTCTCTTTCAGGTGAAATTCCCCTTTAATTGTCGGTAGCAGAGAAACTAAAAGCATTCATCTCTGTGATACTCAGGTTTCAACCTTTATAAAATCTGGGTTTGATTTATATCCTCTGCCCCGCCTTGTTGTTTGGATCGGTATCAAAATCATGAAATATCCCATTATACATTAGATACATCCCATTCTATGTAGGGATGTAGCGAACCCGCGCAAAAATGCGCGAATATTCGCGAACTTTGCGAACCCCATAGACTTCAATGGGAAGGCGAACTTTAAAACCTAGAAAAGCCATTTCTGGCCAGAAAACTGATTTTAAAGTTGTTTAAAGGGTGCCACGACCTGGGCAGTGACATGCAGGAGGGGGATCAAGGGCAAAAACTTCTCTGAAAAATACTTGTAAAAAAAACGCCAAAAAAAGCGCCAAAAAAAAAACGCAAAAAAATAACGCAAAAAAAACGCCAAAAAATAACGCCAAAAAATAACGCAAAAAAAAAAAACCGCAAGCTATTCCTATGTATATGCATAGGCGATAAAACGAAGTGGAAAAAACGCGGCGGAAAACCAAGGAGAAAAAACGCGGCGCCAAAAAAAAAACGCGGCGAACCCAAATTGGCGAACATCGGCAAATTAGGCGAATTAGTTCGGCGGCGAACAGTTCGCTACATCTCTAATTCTATGTCTCTCCCTAATGTGTTTTATTATCTGCCTCTTTACATGGCTATTCCCATTCATGGAAGGATTCTGGCTGCCCGTAATCTACTTATTGTCCGTAATGTTATTCTGAATAACTTCTAAGCGACAAGGTTTCCCCTCCACCGATATTATGCAAGACAGTACCAAATCTGTGACTTTTTGAAAAGTAAACATAATTTCAAGCAACTTTGCAATATACATCAATTAAACAATATGCAGCCTTTTCATGATGTTTAATGTAATAATCTGGTTTGGAACAGTTTCCTAAGCCCCGCCCCCTGTTCCCTAAGCCCCGCCCCTTGTTCCCCTGCGGATCCGGCTGACTACTTTGTGACTCAAATAAATGTAACAGTAGTCGCCTGTCCCTCAGCCTGCCTTCAGCCTGCCTCCTCCCAATCCCACAATCCCCTGCTGCACACGTGATACCAATAAGGAAAGGAACATCCCAGTGCAATGCATTGTGGGTTATGTAGTTCCTGCATGCTGTCTGTAAGCTGTGGGGAAGTTGTTACAATGTGTAACATCAGTGTTTTAGTCCCTCCTCCCCTGCCAGGATTTCAAATGATGCAGAAAGAGAAGAACTGTTTTGCAGCTGGATTTCAGCATATAAAATGGTATTTATTCCTACTGTTTGAAGGAACAGATTACAGTGATAGGAATATTAGGGGTTTCTGTGTTGTGTGGGCTCTTTAACACATTTTGGCTTTACGTACCCCCCCCCCCACCCCTGTAGAATTAGTCTTTTCATGTTCATCATGTCAGACAAGTTGTTTTAAGAAAACAATAACAATAAAATATGAAAAATTTGCCCATCACGAGCCAGGAACGTACCTGGGAATGCCCATTGGGCCCCCATTACCTGCCCCCCTGTATACAAAGCTGCCACACTTTATTCTGAGGGTACAAACTCATGGTTGCCAAGTGCAAGAACCATAGCGCCCATTTCTTGCATGTTTAATCCTTTTTGTAAATGAAATTACAAAAAAAAACTTGAAAAAAACATTTCCCTTTGTGGCATACGGGGTCCCGTAAAGGTAACGGCGCGCGTAGGGCAGAGCAGTACAACCAATGTTCCATCCTTTGCTGAAAACACTGAAGGTAATAATGGACTTTATTTATAAACCAACAAAATTGGAAAATTCTCCCAGATATAAAAGTACTAATGTGCCTGACTGTTCCCTGCCAACGCATTTCTGACACACAGCAATTTTCACCATTTTCTTTCTTATTTGATTCCTTTTTCTAAAGAACATTGGAAATCGTTTATCCTTGAGCTGCTAAAATCAAATATCTCCCTAAAAAAACGGCATTTGGGTTAACGAGTGTGCTTGTTAGTGGCGGTTTGTGATCAGCAAATCTGTCGCGTTTCGCTTTGCCGAACAAATTTGCAAAACTGCTAAAAATTCCCAAAAGCCAAAAAAATTGCTAATCGTGACTTGACACACACAACTTTTTTTGACGTGGCCACAACTTTTTTGACGCAACTGCAATATATTTGACATGACTGCAACTTTTTTTTACACAACCGTGACTTTTTTGATGGCATCACAACTTTTTTGACGCAACTGCAACTTTTTTTATTTGACTGCAACTTTTTCCTCACTCGCTGAATTTTTTTCCGATGTGAATTTTTGTGGCTGTTTTGCAAAAAAATCCACCAATGGTGAAATGGAGAATTTCACTGTGAAAAAATTGCTTTCAACTAACCTATTGTTTCTCCTACTCCCATGTAACTGGAGGAGTCCCAAGCCGGACTTGGATTTCTTACTATTGAGTGCTATTCTGATACCTACTGGGAGCTGCTATCTTACTCCCTTCCCATTGTTCTGCTGATCGGCTGCTGGGGGTGAGGGGGGGGGGGATATCACTCCAACTTGCAGCGCAGCAGTAAAGTGTGACTGAAGTGTATCAGGTTGTGGCACCCTGGGAAATGAAGAATATGGCTAGCTCCATGGGAAAAACAGAAATACAGTGCAATCCAATTTGGAAACCCATTTATCAACATTCAGATTTTTGTGGTTTTAGAGGTTTTTGAAACCACAACCAAACTCATTTCCACCAATGTCAGTCATTTATCAAAGGATCCAAATTGAAAAAGCACAGACAAACAGATGCAGGAAAAATTAAACAAAAACCACAACTTTTTTGTATTGTCGCACAAATGACAGCATAAAAAAAACCCCAAAAACTTCTAAAACCATGAAGCAAAGAAAGATCTTCCAGTTGTAAAAGGGACGTCTGTCATTGGCTTCTACATGATCTCAATCGGTTTTAGAATTAGATTTTTGCTTTTGGATTTTTGCAGTTTTGTTACATAAAATATTGTGGAAAAAAATCATGTTTTTTTCCCACAACAAAATCATATTCTGGTGCAAAAAAACACCAATTTCGAAAACAATTCGAGCTTTAGTAATTAACCCCCACTAAATTTTACAGCTAGACCTTTGATATACTGCCCCCCTAAGGGCAGTAATACGCTCCGAGCATTTTTTCACTGAATTTTTCGGGCATCCGCACAACTTTTTCGTACGCCGCACGACTTTTTCGTACACTGGCGCGAAAAAAATCTGAAAGGTTTTACCGCTGTTTACAATGGTTTGGTACGAAAATTTCGTGACTTTCGGATCGCCAATACAATATTATCGTGACTAATACGATTTTTTAGTAAGCATTTTCAGGATATTTGCGATTTTAAGAAATTTTCGTTTCCAATCCGAATTTTTCCCATTCGGGATTCGAATTCATGGATTAGTAAATCAGCCCCTAAGTGTGATTAAGACACTGACATTCTCGCACAATTTGTAGTTGTTTTTCTATTTTTCCTTTTTTTCATGCTTTTAGAGACAATTTGGCACAACCAGAAAGCAGATACATTTTGATGCTTGATTTACAAGGGGGATTTTTTTCCGGATTTATATTTGTTTTTAACCACGAAAAAAATTATTTCCACAAATGGCAGTTATTTATCAAAAGAACTGAAAAAAAGCATAAACGGAAAAAAAATTGTGGAAAAGTTGCAACTTTTTGATCTTGATTGATAACCGTGATTTTTTCATATTGTTGCACAAAAACCCCAAAAAACATGAAGCAAAGAAAGATCTTCCAGTTGTAAAAGGGACGTCTGCCATTGGCTTCTACTTGATCTCAACAAGTTTTAGATCATTTTAGAGAATTTTCAGATTTGTCACAGTTTTGTCACATAATAAATCTTGGAAAATTCACAATTTTTCCACAACTTTTTCAGGTTTTCAGCGACAAAAAGCGCGACCTGAAAAATTGGCAGTTTAGTATGTAGCGATGAATTAATTTTTTCGGCAGGCATGGATTTGCAGCGAATTTCTGCATTTCGGCATTGGCGAATTATGTAGCAAAACTTCTGTGAAAATTTGCTGCGGAAAAATCTGTTGCGCGGAAATTTTTTTGTTGCACGTCAAATTGGTTGCGTAAAAAAAAAAAGGGCGCATCACAATTGGGCGCGGTTGCATCAGAAAGTGCAGGCAACAAAAAAAATTGTGCGACAAATGCGGTTCGCAAATTTTCTTGCTGTTTTGCAAATTTTATGCCGAAGCGGAACGGGGCACATTCACTCATCACTACCCATATGTACCTTGTCTGGTTTTCTTCCCTTCCCTTTCCAACCTGTCACTCTAACCAATGCCTAGTTGCTAGGGTAAGTGGGACTCCATCAAACAGGAACTAGTGATGGGCGAAATGTTTCGCCAGGCATGGATTTGCGGCGAATATCTGCATTTCACCATTGGTAGACTGTTTCGCGAAACGGATGAAAAAAATCGCCACGGAAAAATTTGCCGCACATCCAAAAATTGTCGCAGGCGTCAAAAAGGAATAGTCGCGGGCGTCAAAAGAATAGCCATGTGACTAAATATTGGCCGCGGGCGACAAAAGAATAGCCCTGCGACAAAATAATAGCCACAGACAACAAAATAATAGCCAAGGGCGACAAAATAATAGCCGTGCGACAAAATAATAGCCGTGGGCGACAAAAGAATAGTCGCGGGCGACAATTTTTTTTGCCGCATAACATTTTCGCCGTTTCGTGAAACGGAACAGATTCATTCATCACTAACAGGGACATTTTACACTGCGCTGCTGCAGCTGGGGACGGAATTATGAGCTTTTCTTGCTGTGCCACAGAAAGAGGCATCTTTTGGTTCTAAAATAATAACATTGTCTCCTCAAGGTGGAAACTCCAAGCAAGGACGTCTGCAGTGACTTTAGCAAACAAGTTTGAAACTTTTATTTATCATTGTTAAACCTACTGTAGGTCAGCGTCAGATTAATCTGAGAGAGCTGGAACGTATCCAATTCTACAGCTAATTGTCTGCCCATAGTACCTGCTGGTTTAGCCAAGGGGTTCCCTGCCTGCTTTCATCTTATATATTGTACTTTAACAGCTGGACTTCCCCTGTTCCTCCATGATGGCCATTCAAAAACATCAAGTAGAATAGTCAAATATGAGATCAAACTAATCCACATTTATGGTCTCGGTCTTCTTATAGATAGATAGAATTATTTGAAATGTTTTCTATAATTTTAATGTTGAATAACCCAAACCTCAGTCGGGAGTCTGCTGTCTTATAGGTCTTAAGCTGGCCAAACCCACCAATAAAAAAGTACAAAACGTAGGGGTCCATTTGCTAAAGTCCGAATTTTAGGGGCACACGATATGGAAAAAATTCGGAGTAACCACGATAATTTCTAAAATGTCACAAAAATGCTTTTATCGGTTGTACAAAAATATCATAATTGCCTTCCGACAGTCACAAAATTTTGGGGTCCAAACTTTCGGAAATGGCACAAAAGCCTTTCTGGCTTTGAAACCTGAAGTGTATGATTTTGGGATAGAACTCAGTGGCACTCGACAGACCCAACCTGGCCAAAAGATAGTCACGATACCAAAGCTTGAATTAATTCCCAAATGGTCGTAGTCTTTGCGAGAAGTATGAATTTTTTTGTGGGAGTTGACGAAAACCGAGAAAAAGTAGTGGAATTTTCCCGAAATTATCGTGGACATTACAAAATGTTCTATAAGTTGGAAAAAATATGAATTTATCTTGTAAATACTTAGTCAGGGTTTAGTAAATAGGCCCCGCAGTGTGTGGGCTCTGAATTATCTTTCCAATAATTTTTGTACCATGAAGATCAGTCGTTTGGTCGGGAAGTAGTGACGAGCGGGTTCGGACCAACCTCGGCACATCACCTGCTGGTTTGGGCTGAGCTCTTCCGCTCACCCTTCCCACCCGCAACCTTGCACTGTCGGCTTCCTCTTCCGGCTTCTATATCTATAGGCGCGTGCCCGGAAGCGGGTCGAGAGGAAATCCCGACCCGCACATCACTATCGGGCAGGTTAGAAAATTTCGTTTAGATAACGATAAAATCTGCACATGTATTGTGTACCTAACGGTATTGTGCTTGTTACAGGTATGTAATCACTGCGAAATTCTGTACTTTGCCAGTGGCGAATTTTACTGTGAAACTGCCGCAAATATTTGCCGAGTGTGGAAAAAGTTGTGGTCACGGCTAAGAAAAGTTTCAGTTGCGGCAAATAAGTCACTTAGTAGAAGTATGGGACCTGTTATCCAGAATGCTCTGGACCTGGGGTTTTCCGGACAAGGGATCTTTCTGTAATTTGGATCTCCATAACTTAAGTCTGCTAAAAATCATTTATATATTGAATAAACCCAATAGGGCTGTTCTGCCCCAATAAGGGGTAATTATATCTTAGTTGGGATCAAGTACAGGTACTGTTTTATTATTACAGAGAAAAGGGAATCATTTAACCATTAAATAAACCCAATAGGGCTGTTCTGCCCCCAATAAGGGGTAATTATATCTTAGTTGGGATCAAATACAGGTACTGTTTTATTATTACAGAGAAAAGGGAATCATTTAACCATTAAATAAACCCAATAGGGCTGTTCTGCCCCCAATAAGGGGTAATTATATCTTAGTTGGGATCAAGTACAGGTACTGTTTTATTATTACAGAGAAAAGGGAATCATTTAACCATTAAATAAACCCAATAGGGCTGTTCTGCCCCAATAAGGGGTAATTATATCTTAGTTGGGATCAAGTACAGGTACTGTTTTATTATTACAGAGAAAAGGGAATCATTTAACCATTAAATAAACCCAATAGGGCTGTTCTGCCCCCAATAAGGGGTAATTATATCTTAGTTGGGATCAAGTACAGGTACTGTTTTATTATTACAGAGAAAAAGGAAATCATTTAACCATTAAATAAACCCAATAGGAATCATTTTTAAAAATTAGAATTATTTGCTTATAATGGAGTCTATGGGAGATGGCCTTTCCATAATTCAGAACTTTCTGGATAACAGGTTTCCAGAGAAGGGATCCCATACCTGTAGCTGCCTTTTGTGAAATTTTCACTAGTTTTGCAGTTTTTACCAATAGGAACAGTATTTATATTTCCTTCAAAATTTATCGACACTTTAGGATTTCACCATTGTTTAAATTCTTTTCAGCAAGGGGGCGGGTTTAGGGCTCCATGACGACGCGACTGTGAGTGACGCACTAGGGGACCAATTGCTAAACCCTTTCTGTTCAATCGGAGCGGTCGCTGTGTTTGGTTCTTTCATTGCACCCATATTCCTGGGAGAAGTCGCTCAATATATTTTCAATAAAAGTGCTGCGAGGCTCGGATCCCAGAAATAGGATGCAAATGTTTTGTCATAAATTATAAATTGCATCCCATTGATTCCTGTTATTAAAAGGAAATATTTATAAACGCTCACTTCTTCAGACAGCTGATTTATTTCAGTTATTCTAATGTCACCATAAAATCTCATACGCTCCAGTCTGAGGCACAGATTGTACTCTCCGTGACGGGAATAAATGGGATTGTTGTGTTACGAGAGCCAACATGATGGGTAGCACAATAAAGCCTGGTTTGTGTAAGATTTGGGGATGTTAAAGGATAAATAAAGTCTAAATGTATTTGGCTAGAAATGCTGTATTTTATACACTGAACTTACTGTATCAGCACAGAGGCTCCGCGTCTCTATAACGATAATGAGCTGGGAGTTACAGTCCATCAAGAACCTGGGTTTCACCAATGAAAGGTAATTTACCCTTAATATTTAATATATCATATACATATCTATGTTTCTACATATATATATGACTATACAGGTATCGGACCCCTTATCTGGAAACCCATTATCCAGAAAGTTCCGAATTAGGGAAAGGCCGTCTCCCATAGACTCCATTATAAGCAAATAATTCACATTTGTAAAAATGGTTTCCTTTTTCTCTGTAATAATAAAACAGTACCTGTACTTGATCCCAACTAAGATATAATTACCCCTTATTGGGGGCAGAACAGCCCTATTGGGTTTATTTCATGGTTAAATGATTCCTTTTTCTCTGTAATAATAAAACAGTACCTGTACTTGATCCCAACTAAGATATAATTACCCCTTATTGGGGGCAGAACAGCCCTATTGGGTTTATTTCATGGTTAAATGATTCCCTTTTCTCTGTAATAATAAAACAGTACCTGTACTTGATCCCAACTAAGATATAATTACCCCTTATTGGGGGCAGAACAGCCCTATTGGGTTTATTTCATGGTTAAATGATTCCCTTTTCTCTGTAATAATAAAACAGTACCTGTACTTGATCCCAACTAAGATATAATTACCCCTTATTGGGGCAGAACAGCCCTATTGGGTTTATTTAATGGTTAAATGATTCCCTTTTCTCTGTAATAATAAAACAGTACCTGTACTTGATCCCAACTAAGATATAATTACCCCTTATTGGGGCAGAACAGTCCTATTGGGTTTATTTCATGGTTAAATGATTCCCTTTTCTCTGTAATAATAAAACAGTACCTGTACTTGATCCCAACTAAGATATAATTACCCCTTATTGGGGGCAGAACAGCCCTATTGGGTTTATTTAATGGTTAAATGACATACAGAGTAGAAAGACAGGGTACCCGTTAGGTGCAGGTCCTACAAAGGCAACATTTTGCAGGATATAGTTTGGCTCAGGTTAAGATATTGTGGGTTATGATTGGGTGTGAGTTGAGATTTTATGGATATGGTTTATAGTTTTTCTAACCTGAACATCAAAAATGATTCTTGCTCCAAAGTAAATGGAGGGAATCCACACATGCAGAGAGCATAGAGGCTACTTGTAGATGGTGCCCTGGCTGGAATCAAACCCCAAATCACAGGTACGGTGAGTGAAGCACTCAAGACTAGGAACCAGTTTTAGTCCCAGACTTTAAACATAAATTGAAAATCACCCATGCACTAGTAGATGATAAAATCCGTCTTTCCCGTCGCTGATATTACCCAAGGAACAGGTGCGCCTCGCATACAGTAACACGCGGTGCATTCACTCGGATAACCGATCCTCCCAACCGTGTATCTGCTTAAGCTGCCAACCTGTTCATGCAACGTTTTTTTTTTTTTTTTATCCTTCTGAAATTATTCTCAGGATCCTTCGCTGCTTTATATAGCGCCATTTAAGCTAGCAGCTGTGCCAAATTACCAGGAAATAATTAATTCACGTGGGAAAGAGAATCCAGTTGGAAAGCTCCCGCGGAGTCCATTTCTCTAATGCTCCTTATGGGGCGATGTGCACATTGAGCCGGTCACTTACCAACCTCGTGATTGTTATACAGTATCAGCATTGGGTTAAAATATCCCCCGTGATTTTTTTCCATCGGCTAAATTTAATCTGCAACTATTTCTCATGGTTCACTTCACGCACAATATAAGATGGAAACTGTGAATTTTGAATACCAATATACAGTCGGTTTAAACATAGGGCTCAGAAAATAACATTTGAGAAGATCATGGCACCAAAATGATTAGTCCTTTATACAAAGAAGCAACACAATGAAAAACGAGGAAAGCATTGTAAGGTTTGGGGGCAGTATCTTAATCCAACCAATCAGCTTTCATCTGTTACTGAACTGCAATTTGAGCAAATTTGAGAGACAAAGGATGGCTTTGTGGCAAGTATAAATATAAAATATTGCTGTTGCCCTACTGTCGCCATCTTTACCTACTGCAGCTGTCTTGCTTTAATGTCACCATGTTTCACTATTTTTATTATCTTGCCCCACTGTCACCATCTGGACCAACTATTACTATCTTGCCCTACTGTCACCGATATGTCCTACTGTCATCATCATGTCCTCCCACTTCCACCATGCCCTACTGTCACTAATTTGCCCTTCTGCCTCCATCTAGCCCTATTGTCACCATCTTTTCATACTGTCCCCATTTTGCCCCCTCCATCTAGCTCTACTGTCATGATCTTGACCTCTCACCTCCAGCTACCTCTACTGCCACCATCTTACCCTCCCACCTCCATCTAGCTCTACTGTCACCATCTTGCCCTCCTACCTCCATCTACCTCTACTATCACCATCTTCCCCTACACCTCCATCTAGCTCAACTGTCACCTCCATTTAGCTCTACTGGCACCATCCTGCCCTCCTACCTCCATCTAGCTCTACTGTCACCTCCATCTAGCTCTATTGTTACCATCTTGCCCTCCCATCTCTATATAGCTCTACAGTCACCATCTTGCCCTCCTACCTCCATCTAGCTCTACTGCCACCATCTTGCCCTCTTACTTCTTTCTACCTCCACTGTCACCATCTTGCCCTCCCACCTCTTTCTAGCTCTACTGGCACCTCCATCTAGCTCTACTGTCACCATCTTGCCCTCCCACCTCCATCTAGCTCTACTGTCACCTCCATCTAGCTCTACTGTTACCATCTTGCCTTCCCACCTCTATCTAGCTCTACAGTCACCATCTTGTCCTCCTACCTCCATCTAGCTCTACAGTCACCATCTTGCCCCCCTACCTCCATTTAACTCTACTGTCACCATCTTGCCCTCCCACCTCTATCTAGCTCTACTGGCACCATTTTGTCCTTTCGCCTCCATCTAGCTTCACTGTCACTATCTTGCCCTCCCACCTCTTTCTAGCTCTACTGGTGCCTCCATCTAGCTCCACTGTCATCATCTTGCTATCCCACCTCCATCTACCTCTACTGGCACAATCTTGCCCACCTCCATGTAGCTCTACTGTTACCATCTTGATCAACTAACTCCATCTTGTCTTTAACAAAAAAAAAGTGAAACGTTTTAATTGTTTTGCATTTGGGTTTTAGGGGGCTTTATCAAAGGATGAAGAGGAATGATCTCTACAACACTAACCTACATGAAAAAATAATTACAGCTCAACTAATGCAAGGCATAATAAGAAACAAAAGGGAAAGATGTGTGCCACAAAGAGATCACAGTCTAATTGGATATATTGTATTAAAGAGCAGAAACACTCAGTACTGAATTATCACAGTACAGGAATAATTTATTTTATATGTGCATTTTTTGAAAATAAAGTGTTTGACAATTGAAACCCAGTTAGTTAGCAATTGGAATAAGAGTCATGTGTAAGTTCAACCTTCTGTACACGTGGAACCTGCTGCTGATTCTGAGGAAGATGAAAAAACCCATTCGATGTCTCTCCAATTCTCCTCAGAGGAGGAAAAACGTCCTTCAGACTCCAACAGGGCAATCGGGTCAGAAGAACTATACTTAGGGCAAAGTACCTGGGCAACGTACAGGGGTAAAGCCCTTGCCCGAAGCAGTGTACTTGGCTGTACCATAGGACACGGGAGTCAGAAGTCTAAATGGGCTCATAGCTTGAGATCTTTGAAACTTAAGAAAAATGAGAGAATTGAATTGCCCAGAAGCAAAATTCATGTTTTCCGTTAACCAAGGAATTTTTCCTACTTATTTTAGTTAAGTTTTTAACAGTTTTTTTTATTGTACATTTACATTTTTGTGATTGAAAAATGTTTCCAGATGGATTACTAAATTATGCAATATTGTCCTTTCATCAGAAAAGGGTATATATATTTATAGTAAATAAAGGCACTATCCCCCTAGAGGTCTATTTAAAGGGGACCTGTCACCCAGACATAAAAAGCTGGATAATAAAAGTCCTTTTAAAATTAAATATGAAACCCAAATACTTTTTTTATTAACACATCTATACCCATTATGAAGGCATTTAAAAATCCCAGCTGTCAATCTTATATTGCCTTCCCCGCCCCTATGCCTTAGGCCTAGAGCCGGGGCAGAAACTTTCACTTTCTGTTCAGCATGTCCTAGATGTCACTGCACCAATCAGTTTCCCCCTGCCTCCTCTCCATCTAATTGTGTAGCCAGTTCATGGGCATTTGGTCCTCCATTCTGGCACATAAACAAGATTTTGATGAGATACAAAGCTTGCCTTACTAACAGTGTCCACAAAATGGTGGCCACCTGCTGGCTGTGATTGTGAGTTCCAAGACTGAAAGAAACAAGATTTATATTATTTATATAGTGCAAGTGAAGTTTTTTTTGTTCAACTAACATGATAGAAATAAATTTGGGATTATTTCTTAGGGTGACAGGTCCCCTTTAATGGTCAGTGGTCAAAAGTATTGCTCGAAACTTGGTAACCGACCAAACAAACTCTCCACTTTTTTTTTTGTACAAAAAAGTTTGACTAGTGATTAGTGATAAGCGAATCTGTCCCAGTTCGCTTCGCCGTACAATTCGCAAAACGGCAACAAAATTTGCGAAATGGTGAAAAATTCATGAAATGCCTTTGTTGCGTGTTTTTTTTTGTTGCCCGTGTCTTTTTTGTCACCGGCATCTATTTTTTTTACGTGGCCGCACCTTTTTTGATGCGACCGCGCCCAATTTGACGCAACGGATTCCGTGCAATGAATTTTTCCGTGTGAATTTTCATGGAAGGGTCGCCAATGGTGAAATGCAGGAATTCACTGTGAATCCATGCCTGGCGAAAAGATTCTCTCATCACTACTAGTGATGAGCGAATTTGTCCCGTTTGACTTTGCCAAAAAATTAGCGAAACGTCAGCAAAATTCGCGGTGAAAACTAGAGAAATGGGTTTGTTGCATGATTTTTTTGTCACCCGTGTCTTTTTTTTTTGTTGCCAGCTGCCATTTTGAAGCGACCGCAGCTATTTTGACGTGATTGCGACTTTTTTTTTGACGCGGAACACATTTTTTTGCCTGAAGTTTTGCGAAACAATTCGCCAATGGCGAAATGCGGAAATTTGCTGCCAGGCGAAAAAATTCGCTTATCACTATTAAAGAGGAATGTAGGAAAAACAGTAAATATTGAGATTGAAATATTGGAACACAATATTGGCAAAACTAGAGAAATGGGTTTGTTGCACGATTTTTTTGTCACCCGCGTCTTTTTTTTTTTTTTGTCACCAGCTGCCATTTTGAAGCGACCGCAGCTATTTTGACGTGATTGCGACTTTTTTTGGCGCGCAACACATTTTTTTGCCTGCCTGAAGTTTCGCGAAACAATTCGCCAATGGCGAAATGCGGAAATTTGCTGCCAGGCGAAAAAATCACTATTAAAGACGAATGTAGGAAAAACAGTAAATATTGAGATACAATATTGGAACAGAATATTGGCAAAACGGGTGAAAATGCAGAAAAAGTTACTTTTCTGTTAAAAACACACATTTTGGAATATCTTAAGAGGCAAAGGAATTCCCCATAACACTGACTGTTCAGGCCTGAGTGACCCCCATTACTGCCAGCACTAGTCCGTAGCCAGATGGCACTACTTCCATGGGGTAATTAGCCTCTGCACTTTCCCACTTTAACATCTCCTCCCCGATCTCATTTCCCTTAATTATTAAGGACTCTTTTAATTCTTATTGCAATTTGCGACTATTCATCCCAATCAAGATCTTCCGAAGTGGCAGCTCCATTCGGCACTCTCCAGATCACCGCGATTAATTAGATTTCCATTTGGAAGCTGCTTTTAAGAGCAGTTTGTCTATCCAGACAGAGCGCTCATGAATAGTGACATCCCCGGGGATCTATAGCAATCACCTAATGACTAAAACACTTGCAGGTGTTCCTCGCCGTCTCACTTTAGCAGTGATTACCTATTTAAAAATTACTGTGGCTAATTACTTTGATTTTATAGCGAGACGGTGAGGATTTCCCGTAGGCTTCTTATCCTGAGAGTGCCGTCCACCAGAGACCAACTATACTGCACAGAAACAATTAACTGGTAATTAGATTCATAGCCCGCTAACGGCTCTATTTGTAAGAGGAGACATTTTTGGGCTATGGAGGAATGTCCAATAAAATGTTTTATAAAGGCGTTCAGATTTATATGTAATATTTGTGGCACAAGGTAGGCCCCCGTGTAGATTATTCCGGAAAGCAAAATGAACACTATGTTACTTCTAGTTTCAGTAGAATCAATTATAACAGGGATCCCCAACCTTTCTTACTCGGGAGCCACAGTCAAATGTAAAAAGACTTGGGGAGCAACACAAGCACCATAAAAGTTCATGGAGGAGCCAAATAAGGGCTGTGATTGGCTATTAGGGGCCTCTATGCACCCTATCAGCTTACAGGGGCTTTATTTGGTAGGAAATCTTGTTTTTATTCAACCAAAACTTGCCCCCAAGTCAGGAATTCAAAAATAACTCCCTGGTTTGGGGGCACTGAGAGCAACACCCAAGGGGTTGGGGAACAACATGTTACCCCCGAGACACTGGTTGGGGATTCCTGGTATAGAGGGATCCATATTAATTAGTGGCCCGGTGCAGTAATGTAGATAGACAGGGTATGGCATTTGCTCTGTTACTGTAAAACTCATATAAACAGAGCTTAAATTCCCACCGATAAACGAATCAGGTAGCGTTTAATTTGCTGGTTAGTTATCCAACTGACCTACCAATCCAAACCTCTACCCCCATACACATTTACTTCCCTGCACCCTGCTCAACACCTGAAACACCAAAAAGGTTCAATTAGTCTGCAACTGTCACTGTCTACAACACAAAAAATGTAGTTGCTGCCTAAGGCACTCTTCTGGTAATGGGATTTTCCACAGTGATCTATAAAAATCTAGCCAAGGCCAATAGAATTGGTTGAGTGGCCAATTCAGTAGTCAATGTCTGTGATTTCTATAGGGCAGTGATCCCCAACCAGTGGTTCATGAGCAACATGTTACTCCCCAACCCCTTGGATGTTGCTCCCAGTGGCCTCAAAGCATGGGCTTATTTTTGAATTCCTGGATTGGAAGCAAGTTTTGGTTGCATAAAAAACAGTTGTGCTGCCTAACAGAGTCTCCTGTAGGCTGCCAGCCCACATAGGGGCTACCAAATAGCCAATCACAGCCCTTATTTGGCATCCTCATGAACATTCTTCATGCTTGTGTTGCTCCCCAAGTCTTTTCACATTTGAGTGTGGCTCACAGGTACAAAAAAAGGTTGGGGATCCCTGATATAGGGGTTAAGTAGGGTTGCCAACTTTTTGAAATTTCTATACCGTCTGGGGCTGGGGGGCAGACCAATAAGGGAAGACCATGGTTTGCGATATTACCATTCCCCCTTGATGTCAGGAAAGTGGAGGGGGAAGGGTGGTATCAACAAGTATGGATTGGATGGGGACTTAGTCAGTGTAGGTGCTAGGAGAGGGATAAAGGGGCACATCGGAAGCAGGCCAGGGGCAGATTGTCTAAGATTGTCTAGATTGTCTAGATTTACTGGCGAGTACTTTGCCAGTAAATTTGTAATACCAGCCTTGGCCTTGGCTGGTATTTTACCAGCTAGGCCAGTGAAATACCGGCCAGGTGGCAACCCTCGAGTTACCTAGAATCAAACAGTGTTGCCATTGGCATAGCAACAGATCTCTGGCTTGGCATCCAATGTCATAGGTTGGTCAACTAACCAATAGGTGAGTTATTAAATATAAATCAGGATTTATGAACTAGCCCCTAGGGAATTGCCCCTATATCTACTAGGCCGAGCTTTGAGCATGTTAAACCTCATTGATTAAGTAATTAATAAACTAGACATTTTTAATACAGGGGGATATAAATAACTAGTAGTCTTGTAAGTCTTGTAAGCCATTACATGCAGGACTGTATTGGGAAGACCCAGTTGGAGAGGGGCAGCTATCCCCTGTCAGATCCACCTCCATATCCCTACCTACAAAATAATCCGTCATTACATGCATGGGATTGGGAACAGACACCTTACTGACATTGTTTAGGTTTTAGTTGTATAATTTTAATATTCAACACTTTAAGAAAAGCAAAGAAAACACTTCCCATCTGTCTCTACAGCTGTGCCTTTTTTTATAAAATAATATGCTCCATTGTGCTTTATAGGAAAGTGTGAATCACCATTCATTCTCTTTCCCTCGGCTCCTTTCATGATTAAACCTCTTATACTTTGGGCACAATCTTCAGAAATGTACATTTTTTGCACACGGATCTTGTTTTTTTTAGAAAGTTTATGAAATGGCAGCAACTTTCATATGAAGAGTCCATGCCGAGGGGACAACTGCTGGTCCTACACACACACGGGTTACGTCTTACTAAGAGTTAACTCAAAGGTGAACAACCCCTTTACCACCGTTACAGTATATTGAGGAGTCTTGTGGTGGGAATCCCAAACATATAGACCTGTTCTGATCCCGCCCCCAATCTGTGATGGCACCAACTATCCACAGGAAGGGTGTTACTATGGGGTATGGGGTGGCACGAGATCCTTTCTTAAAGCTTCAAGTTTCAACCAAGGACAAAAGAGAGAGAGAAAAACTGGTTGAATGAGGATTTTAAGTACATGTATAGGATCGGTTATCCGGAAACCCATTATCCAGAAAGTTCAGAATTACAGAACGGCCATCACCCATAAACTCCAGTTTAAACAAATGATTCTAATTTTAAGAATTTATTCCCTTTTCTCTGTAATAATAAAACAGTACCTGTACTTGATCCCAACTAAGATATAATTACCCCTTATTGGGGCAGAACAGCCCTATTGGGTTTATTTAATGGTTAAATGATTCCCTTTTCTCTGTAATAATAAAACAGTACCTGTACTTGATCCCAACTAAGATATAATTACCCCTTATTGGGGGCAGAACAGCCCTATTGGGTTTATTTAATGGTTAAATGACTCCCTTTTCTCTGTAATAATAAAACAGTACCTGTACTTGATCCCAACTAAGATATAATTACCCCTTATTGGGGCAGAACAGCCCTATTGGGTTTATTTAATGGTTAAATGATTCCCTTTTCTCTGTAATAATAAAACAGTACCTGTACTTGATCCCAACTAAGATATAATTACCCCTTATTGGGGCAGAACAGCCCTATTGGGTTTATTTAATGGTTAAATGATTCCCTTTTCTCTGTAATAATAAAACAGTACCTGTACTTGATCCCAACTAAGATATAATTACCCCTTATTGGGGGCAGAACAGCCCTATTGGGTTTATTTCATGGTTAAATGATTCCCTTTTCTCTGTAATAATAAAACAGTACCTGTACTTGATCCCAACTAAGATATAATTACCCCTTATTGGGGCAGAACAGCCCTATTGGGTTTATTTAATGGTTAAATGATTCCCTTTTCTCTGTAATAATAAAACAGTACCTGTACTTGATCCCAACTAAGATATAATTACCCCTTATTGGGGGCAGAACAGCCCTATTGGGTTTATTTCATGGTTAAATGATTCCCTTTTCTCTGTAATAATAAAACAGTACCTGTACTTGATCCCAACTAAGATATAATTACCCCTTATTGGGGGCAGAACAGCCCTATTGGGTTTATTTCATGGTTAAATGATTCCCTTTTCTCTGTAATAATAAAACAGTACCTGTACTTGATCCCAACTAAGATATAATTACCCCTTATTGGGGGCAGAACAGCCCTATTGGGTTTATTTAATGGTTAAATGATTCCCTTTTCTCTGTAATAATAAAACAGTACCTGTACTTGATCCCAACTAAGATATAATTACCCCTTATTGGGGGCAGAACAGCCCTATTGGGTTTATTTAATGGTTAAATGATTCCCTTTTCTCTGTAATAATAAAACAGTACCTGTACTTGATCCCAACTAAGATATAATTACCCCTTATTGGGGCAGAACAGCCCTATTGGGTTTATTTAATGGTTTTCATTGTGTCTCTATCACATCTGCCCCTGACCATACAGTCTTTCCAACTTATTAAGTTATGTAGTCAAGAAACCAGAATGTTTCTAGATCCCAAGGCAAAGTGACTTATTCCCTTTTCTGGTTCCTCTATGGAAAATGCTGTTTTAGTAACCATGTTAAAAGAAATATAGACTTTTGGATGGACGGCAATAAAACTTCTATTCCTTTTTACCTAAAACGGATTTATTTTTTTCTATCACTCACATTTACATTGCGAATAATATATATATAAATAAAAAACCCCGATACGGTCATATTTCTAAACACAGAGAGTAATGAAGAAGCGAATAAAAGAGCTGAATACGGACACTTATCTGCATCTATAAATTATAATGTACAGCCGAGAGTATCGGAGGCAGTTTTTAAAATGCAGCCTAATACATCAATATGGAGACTCGCCACCGGGGCTTTTAATGGCCGCCGCGTTTCGCTAATGCAATAATACCTTGCGTTTTCTTGTTCCCATTTGATTCTGGTGACTAAAAGCAACTTTACTGATATATTTATTCAGCTATCAAAGTGCAGCAGCTAAAAAAAAAATCAAACCTGGAACAAACAGTAATGGAAGAGGTTGATTCCATAACGTCGGTGATTACAGATTGATCGTATTGGCCACTTACGTTTCATTAGGCTCTAGGCCGCGTAAGTACTTACATAAAAGATGTGTAGCATTTCTCTAGCGCCCGCAGTCAACGAGACTCGAACAAAAATGACTTTTATGAACCTCCGTCGTTTCTTTCAAACACTTCGGTGGATTTTGTTTTGACTCACCAATGGCATCGCTTATCCCTAATGACCTAATATGAATGATATAAAGATGACATCATTTGTACATATCTCGTCTATGCCTGACAAAGCTATAAAAGTTTCCCTTTAATATGTAGCGGGTAGTAAATATATGTTTATGGGACATTTGTGGATTGTAAAGACGCCCTTTCAATGAACCAAAGCCATTTCTTTTGGTTATATTTATAGGGCCGTTGTAACTCATTGGTTTCATGGATCTGTGGCTCTTCGAGTATTCCTGGGCTGGTGGGCCTTCCATTTTTTTAGGTTTACTTTACAATATATTCAGTGTAGCAGTTGTTTATTGAATCTTTTGATTCTTTTTAGATAATTTATGATTTCTTTGTGAAGACTTTTTTTTGTTGGTCCTGCTGCAAACAACACAGTCCTGCTGCGAGCATCAACTTGATTTCCTTGGTCTAGCAAACTAGTGTAACACTTGTTTGGCTATATTTAGAGTCTGGGCATGGTAAATGCACTTTTCAGTTTAGTACCCTTTTGGAGATAGTCAGGATAGATACCTTGTTCCTCAGGTTGATAACCCCTAGCTTGAGAGTCCTCCAGATGAGTAGGGATCAGGGTTTATTCTAGGCTGCCTCCTATCTCTACTCCGTGGCCCTACTGCTGAGGCAACATTGCCTGATGGAAGGTACTTCCAGAAACTAATTCTCCTTGATGGGGCTATTAACCTGCCCTTGCTCACTGAGTCTCACTATCTCACCCTCCTAGAGAGTTCTCGACAAGAGAAAATATCTTACTGGTCCTCATTCACGGGGCCCTGTCCCCGACTTCTCCAGAGTGGATAGTAACACTCTGGGGCAAATGGCTTTACTGGGGCCTGTTTCTGCTCCCAGGCTCAGTGGACCTTTGCACTGAGAGACAGAGGCAGCCAAAGAGGAAGCCCCACCCTCCTGCTAAACACTATATCAGTCTGCAAGGGGTGTGAACAACCAGACTAAACCAGTAGGGAATAGTGACATAACTGAAAACTGATATAATGGGCTTTGCCCAGTAACAGTGAATATGCGAAGTGGTAGGGTTTAAAGCCATAGGGGAGCTTAACCCTGTGTCCCTACACTAGTCTAACAAATTAGTGATTAGGGGTGACCAGCAGGCATAACTAGTTGCATACAGATACTACCATGTTAGCTTGAGAGAGTATTATAATAAACTAACAGCCTTTTTGTGAAAATCAGGTATTTTGCAGCTGGTATTCCCATCATATGCTCCCAATGTTATCTTACCCACTGGGATGGTCTCGGGTGCTATCTCACAGTAAAGTTTGTCACCTTCTGGGTTCAGGTAGCAGAGTGAGCCTGACAGGGCAATTAGAAATGGCAGCTCTTGCCACACCAAGGAGTTAGTGGTATTGGCTTCCCAGCAGGTACCCCACCAGTTTAGGATGGAGTAAGAAGGACAGGGTAGTGTTAGGTCCTGGGGTACATCAAGCAAGAAGCAAAACTGGTGTTGGGGTTCCATTACAGAGTGTCTAGCAGGGCTATTTGTGGGTTTAGCTCTGTAGAGGGGAGAGTAGAGATGTCCCCTGATATCCCCACTGGAGACTGAAAGGAAGGATGGGAAGGTATAACACTAGAGTAAAGAGTTTGTGATTAAATTGAGAGAATTATGTGTAAGAAGCTGAAACGTGTCTTACACTGCCAATGGGGCAGTCGGTTCGGGGACCGCATCAACAAGCCTATGCGGTCCCCGATCCGACTGAATCTTTTAACCTGCCCGATTGATATCTGCCCAATTTCAGGCCAGATATCGGTCGGCCAGGCCCCTCGGTTCTGCCCCTACATGGGCCGATAAGCTGCCGAATCGGTCCAAGGGACCCATATCAACAGCTACAATCGGCCCGTGTATGGGGACCTTAAGTCTATAACCTGGGAACTGATCGGGAACTGAGGCTACTGTGGCTCATACAGTATAAAAAATGAAAACTCTAAATATCAATAAAATATTGCCTTAAAAACATTTTTGTCCAGCTTAAAAGGTACATTGTCTACCCCTTCTGTTCTCTGTATAGCAGTCGGGCTTGCCAAGAAATAAAAATGTATAAACTGGAACTCTCAGGAAAGATAACATCGCTCCAACAAGCAAGCATAATGCCTTGTACTTTTGCAAAATACCCACGGACTGAAGAAAAATAGAAGAAGGAAAAGGTAATAATTGTGCAGCTCTAATGTCGTTAAAAGGAATGAATTAGCACTTACAAATCGTGAAGTTTTCCCGAGGTTTCGGTTCATGCTGCTTGCCCTTTTTTAAAGCATGTAATCTCGCCTGTTTGATTCATCTGCATTTGCTAATCAGAGCCTGCCCTTCCAGCCTGACCGCACATTTACCCAAACGCTTCTCAATACAAAATGCCATTTTTTTTCAAGTTTCAAGAAAAGTGGAAGCGGAATGAAGACTTAATTATTTCAGATTAGAATTAATTATTTTGGTCTAACTGCTGTATGTATAATATTTTATCCTGGGCTGGTTTAAAAGGCAAAGCAGAAGGCACCTATATTTACTGTGGTTTCAATCATTTTGGTGATGTGGTCGGCTATTCCTTCATATTGTGCACCCCAAAATGGCAGCGCTATTCTATAAACACAGCTTCAGTTACTTCTTTTTTTATTTCAAAATAAATACTAGTGGGGGGGGGGGGGATAAAATTTATGGATTATACCAAGGTTCATAAGAAGTTAGAACCCTAGCACCTTGGAATCCATTGTATTTTGGACAAGTTCTTGGTCACAATCAAGAGCTTCCCAAATTGATTGGCTGCTCACTCTATTGGGATGTAGGCAAACAAGTGGATCATAATTATAAAATTGTTAGAATACAGTTCTGGATACTATTGGATAACCATAGCAGGGGCGTAGCAATGACAATATTCAGTGCTTCTCTAACCTTGTTTGATCACATCAAAGAGAATGGGTGAGGTCTTGGTACAAAGATTCTCTTTGAATTGATGTCTTTGAGATATTTTCTCCACCTTTAGCATGGCTCATACCCAATGGTCATTACATCTGCAATGGCAACAAGGAAGAGTTTCCAGGAGGGGTTGGGTGCAGATGGTCAGGCCCTTGCAGTTGCCAGGCATAGATTCACTGGAGAAGAGGGTCATTCTTTCACTTTACAGAGCGCTGGTAAGGCCCCATCTAGAATATGCCATGCAATTTTGGTCTCCAGTGCTCAAAAGGGATATTAGTGAATTAGAGAGGGTCCAAAGAAGGGCAACTAAGCTGGTAAAGGGTATGGAAAGTCTCAGTTATGGGGAAAGACTGGCCCAGTTGGGTTTGTTTACACTGGGGAAGAGGCGCTTAAGGGGGGACATGATAGCTATGTATAAATATATAAGGAGCTCATATAATAACCTCTCTAATGTTTTATTTACCAGTAGGTCCTTCCAACGGACACGAGGGCACCCACTCCGATTAGAAGAAGGGAGGTTCTGTTTAAATATTTGGAAAGGGTTTGTTACTGTGAGAGCTGTGAAGTTGTGGGATTCCCTCCCCGAATCAGTCGTACTGGCTGATACATTAGACAACTTCAAGAAGGGGTTGGATGGCTTTTTAGGAGGGAGTATGGGGTTATTAAAAATAGTTTTTAGTGCAAGTTGATCCAGGGACTGGTCCGATTGCCATCTTGGAGTCAGGAAGGAATTTCGCCCCCTTCAGCCAAATTGGAGAGGCTTCAGAAGGAGTTTTTACCTTCCTCTGGATCAACTAGCAGTTAGGTAGGTTTCATATAGACATAAAAGGCTGAACTTGATGGACTTACTATATTACTATGTAAGAATGGCAACTAAGCTGCTACTATGGTCCCTTGGGGTACATGTGTACAATTTCTACCCTGTGGTACCTGGACCCTGTATATATAGATAGCCCTATCATTCTATTATACAGTATTGTAAGCAGCCATGAAGCTTCTAAGGAGGACTGATTCAAACTGATTGCTTCTAGCAATAGACTAAACAAGAATCACATACTATATATGTGTAGAACATGGCTTCCGTGCCTAGATTATAAATGCAAGTCTTATACAGTAAGCCACACTTATATGGCACGGTCACTTGGCAACTACATTTTATTTATTGCAAGCAATTGCCCAATTGCCAGATATTGACAGATTTAGTTGCAGAAGCCATGACGCCACCGCCTTCCAATTGTCTCCTAGGCATCCAGCAGTCACTTGTGCGTAGTTACAGGGAATCCTAGCGACGGTCACTAAACTATTTGCTTCTCACGTCTCTTCCATCAGAATCAAGCTGAGAAAAAAATCAGGCAGAAGAAATGTATTTTCTCTCAAAGTAACCTGCAAGCTCGCCAGCTCCGTAAGCCCCGTCAGCCCGCCCCGCTCAGCTCTGAACCTGTGTTCTACCTACATCGGGTGGTTGACCTCGACTGGAGAAAATAATTAATATAAGCCACGGGGAAGATACTTGTATGTCCAAAAAGAACTGGCGCGGCCTTGATAAGATTAGAACTTGATCCGCAATTGTTTTTGCCTTTGCTCCGGCTCAGATTCTAGCTGAGAGGTGGGTATTGTGACTGCCGCTTCATAACAAAAGGTTTGGATGTTGCTGAGGTGAAGTAAGTTCAAAAATGAGACAAGTGCTCCTTAACTATCAGTGGCTAAATCAATAATCCCCAACCAATTGCTCAATGCCCCCTTTGATGTTGCTGCCAGTGGCCCCAAAGTAGGTGCCATTTTTACATTTCTGGCTTGGAGACAAGTGTTGGAAGCCCAGAGATACAGTTTTACCCCAAGCAGAGCCCCCTGCAGGCCAGCAGTCCCCATGGGGCTACCGAATAGCCATCCCCAAATAAGTTTTTTTATGCTTGTGTGGCTCCCCAACACTTTCAACATTTGACTGTGGTTTGTGAGTAAAAAGGTTGGGGATCCCTGGTCTAGATACAAAGAAGAAGCCATTACAGAGGCAAGAGATCGATGAGTAGTGATGAGCGAATCTGTTCCGTTTTACTTTGCCATAAAATTCGCGAAACGGCAAGAAGATTTGCAAAATGGCAAAAATTTGGTGAAACGCATTTGTCGCGTTTTTTTGTTGCCCACAATTTTTTTTTTCGTATATCGTCCCAGTAGCTCGGCATTTCCCTCCATACCGGGCGAGGAGCCTAGAACTGAATATCACAGTAACGGAACCAAATATACATGAAAACAATAAAATATGCAGGAGAGATAGGGATTCATTTTATGCACATTTGGGTCGGCTCTCCGTTCGTAGCCTAAAAACAATCTGGAATGAAGTCGGCGGCAGCTGGAGTAGAATGCAGCAAGACGTAATTCAGCAGCAATTATAAATGGATATCCGGAATTCTCCCTCACAGTGCCGACTGCCATCTGGGCTGGATGCTAAGTGCCGAGTGAAATCCAACAACCACTGGCTGCCTGCGAGAGATTAAAAAAATGCAGAAAAAAATCAAATCAAACAGTAGCGACCCATTGTAATGGGAACATTCGCTGCCTCCGTAGATAACTTTGTATGGGAACTCTTCAAACACTTCCCCCGCTGTGACCAAGGCATGAAAGGAGCTGAATTTAAAGGGAAACTACACCCCCAGAATGAATACGTAACCAACAGACAGTTTATATTATGTTAAGTGGCCTATTAAAGACTCTCCCCAAACTGGAATATATATATCAGTAAATATTGCCCTTTTACATCCTTTCCCTTGAGCCGCCATTTAGTCATGGGCTGTGTGCTCCCTCAGAGATCAGCTGACAGGAAGTGATGCAGCTCTAACTGTAACAGGAAGTAGTGTGGGAGCAAAAGGCAGAACTCTGCCCATTCATTGGCTGATGGGGCCTAGCATGTATGTGTGCCTTGGCTTGTTTGTGTGCACTGTGAATCCTATGATCCCAGGGGGTGGCCCTTAGTACTTAAAATGGCAGGTTCCTATTTAGGATTACCCAATGGCACATACTGCTAAACAAGTATATTTATATGAAAATGGTTTATTTAGATGAAGCAGGGTTTTACATATGAGCTGTTTATGCAGTATATTTGTATAGAGACCTACATTGTTTGGGGGTATAGTTTCCCTTTAAGCAGATGAGATGAACAGAACTGAATATAAAGGGAAATCTGTTTATCAACAACTGAGATTCCATCACATTATCTCCCAGATTTACAGGATATTGTCGGATATATACAACTTTCCCATTTTCACACTGTGTGATTGGTTCTACGTGTTTATAGGCCTCGCATTATCACAGTTTGTATTTGTTTACACAGGGAGGTTCTGATTTTTATCTCATTTTGCTTCTGAGAAAAATTCACAAAATGGGGAAAAAATTGAAAATAAGGGAACTGCACAACTTTTTTGACCCAATTGCAATGTTGTTGATGTGACTGTAACTTTTTTCCATGACCGCAACTTTTTTCCTGCGACTTTCTTGGCGCAACCGCATCTTATTTGACATATTGGAAAAATTCACCAATGGCAAAATGTGGAATTTTGCAGTGAATCCATGCCTGTCAAAAAAATTTGCTCATCATTAGTTATTAGTGATGAGCGAATCTGTCCCGTTTCACTTCGCCATAAAATTCACAATACGACAAGAAAATTCACAAAACAGCGAAAAATCCGCGAAACGCTTTTGTCACACAACTTTTTGGTCAACCACTTTTTTTTTGCCGTCCACTTCTTATTTTTTTACATGACCACACCCATTTTGATGCGACCGCGACTTTTTTTGACACGCAACAAATTTTTTTTCCGCGACAAATGTAAGTAGTGCGAATCTGTCCCATTTTGCTCCTGAAACGCATTTGCCGCACAACTTTTTTGTCCCCCGCTTTTTTTTTTGTCACTCGCTTCTTTTTTTTAACATGACCGCGCCTATTTTGATGTAACCACACCCATTTTGCCACGGCCATGCCCAATTTGAGGCAAACCAATTTACACGCGTCAAATTTTTCCACGCCCATGCCTGCTGAAAAAATCATCACTACTAGTTATGATTACATGATCCGCCAATGGCGAAATGGGGAAATACACAGCGAATCCATGCCTGGCGAATTATTTCGCCCATCACTAATCACTATTGATGATTATATAAACGCCAATAGCAGCCTCAATGTGCTGTTAAATTCTGTAAAATAAATTCTGTGTACTGGAATAATTATGCTTTCATCTCTTTATAGTTTCGTTAGGATTCTTTTTTTAATTAATCTCGCTCTTTTCTACCTAAAGCTAAAAAGATGTCAGGTTATTGGAAGGGTCACTGACGCCAACAACCAAAACCCAACAGCTTGTGAGCCTTTGGTTGGAATTTTCCGCATTTTGTCAATGGCGAATCGTTTTGTGAAACTTCTGTGAAAATTCGACATGGAAAAATTCAACGCGCGTCAAAAAAAGTTGCTCTAGCGAGAATCACATTGTTCCATTCATTTTCAATGAGGCTAGAAAACTTGAATGGGAAAATACATAAAGAGACAATAGTGATGAGCAAATTTTTTTTTGGCGGGCATGGATTCGCAGCGAATTTCTGCATTTTGTCACTGGCGAATTGTTTTGTGAAACTTCTGCAAAAATTCGACATGGAAAAATTCAACGCGCGTCAAAAAAAGTTGCCGCCACAGCAAAAAAAAGACGCGAGCAACAAAAAAGTCGCACGGCAAATGTGTTTCGTGGATTTTTTGCCGTTTCACAATTTTTCTTTTGTCGCAAATTTTTCGGCAAAGCAAAATTCAATAAGGGGGAGATTTTTCGGCAAAGCAAAATTCAATAAGGGGGAGATTTACTAATCCACGAACGGTCCGAAGGCGTCCGAATGCGTTTTTTTCGTGATGGTCGGTATTTTTGCAACTTTGTTGTCGCCGTCGCGACTTTTTCGTATATTTTCCGCGACTTTCGCCATCACGAAAGAATCGGATTGGTTTTTCCGCCGTTTACAATCGTTCAATACAAAAAAATCTTGATGGCGACGAAATAGTCATGCAAAATCCGAATTTTTCCCTTTCGGGAGTCGTGGATTAGTAAATCTCCCCCTAAGAGACAATTCTTATTGACTTCTATAAATACTATTTGTGGTTCTTGCGTATATTTGGCTTTTTTTGCAGCATTTTTCTCTCAAATCACGAAAAGACACAAACTTGAATTTGGATAAATGGGCCCCTTAATATTGCTTATTCTTTTCATGGTTTTTTACTATTCCTCTTCCATTTTGATTTGCTAAAACGGATTCGGATTTTTAGCCGTTTGGACGCATAGTAAATCTCGACAAAAAGTCACCACTTTTTTTTCTGCAACTTTTAGCGCTAAAAATCATAAAAGAAAAAAATCTGCCACTAAGTAAAGGGCCCCCTAAGGATGCCCCCTGGTTGTGAGGGTAATTGACACCCTAGCAACCACATAGCAGTGTAAGCCTGAGAGCTGCAGGACACAACGCCATGAAGCACAGCATTGTGCCGCCTACACTACAACAAGGGGCAGTTATTGCTGCAATTTGATTTGTAATGTAACTTCTTCATGAAAAATTACAACGTCTTTAAGCGCGTCTTAAACATTGGAAATGCCCAATTAACATTCACGATGCAATAACGCTCTGATGGAAAATATTACATTGCAGAATGTGAAGTTTTATTTGTGCGCAATTTTTTTGTCTATGAATTTTATGACATTCTGTGTTAATTTAAAGGTGAACCGTTACTTGTTGTAAGTACAGAGCTCGTATATATAACCCCACTCACTGCTCTCACTGCCCAACACCAGGGGGCTCAGTTACAAAATGTCCCCCTGCTGATCTGGCTGACTACTTTGTGACTCAAATAAAATGTAACAGTAGTCGCCTGTCCCTCAGCCTTCAGCCTGCCTCCTCCCAATCCCACAATTCCCTGCTGCACACGTGATGCCAATAAGGAAAGGAACATCCCAGTGCAATGCATTGTGGGTTATGTAGTTCCTGCAGGCTGTCTGTAAGCTGTGGGGAAGTTGTTACAGTGTGTAACATCAGTGTTTTAGTCCCTCCTCCCCTGCCAGGATTTCAAATGATGCAGAAAGAGAAGAACTGTTTTGCAGCTGGATTTCAGCATATAAAATGGTATTTATTCCTACTGTTTGAAGGAACAGATTACAGGGATAGGGATATTGGGGGTTTCTGGGTTGTGTGGGGCTCTTTAACACTTTTGGTTCAAGCCGGAGTTCCCCTTTAATGATCCACTTTAGGGAGAGTGATAGATCTCACAACACTAAGCATCGCCCGACACGCCGTGACAATAGGGACGTATTGCAGGATAATATCGTAGCGTCAGATGTTTGACAGCTGCTGAATATTTTGCTGCCTCAACATTCTAATGGCACCGGGTAATAGAGCAGTTTGTACACAGCAACTGTCATTTCTCGCTGCCGCTTGTGGCTGTCATTTGCCTCTTCCGTTACAGAATGTGTAGGATATTTACAAAGACAGATTTGTCAGAATTTCAAAATTCTTCTAGATTTTTCTCAGTGCCAAAATGTTTAGAGCTTAATACGTAAAAACTCACCCACGTTCTGTTCATTCCGAGGGGATTCTTAGAAACATATATATCAGTGAAAGATTCATTCTGAATATGATCCAATAACAAGTCTTCAAACAACTTGTCCACCACGGGTGTCAGACTTACTGGCCTATAATTGCCAGGCTGAGATCGTAATCCCTTTTTAAAAATAGGAATAATTATTATTATTAACATTTATTTATAAAGCGCCAACATATCCCGCAGCGCTGTACAATAAGTGGGTTTCATACATTGGACATACAGAGTAACATATAAAGCAACCAATAACCGATACAGGAGGGGAAGAGAGCCCTGCCCAAAAGAGCTTACAATCTACAAGGAGTAACATATAAAGCAATCAGTAACCGATACAGGAGGGGAAGAGAGCCCTGCCCAAAAGAGCTTACACTCTACAAGGAGTAACATATAAAGCAATCAGTAACCGATACAGGAGGGGAAGAGGGCCCTGCCCAAAAGAGCTTACACTCTACAAGGAGTAACATATAAAGCAATCAGTAACCGATACAAGAGGGGAAGGGAGCCCTGCCCAAAAGAGCTTACACTCTACAAGGAGTAACATATAAAGCAATCAGTAACCGATACAAGAGGGGAAGGGAGCCCTGCCCAAAAGAGCTTACACTCTACAAGGAGTAACATATAAAGCAATCAGTAACCGATACAGGAGGGGAAGGGAGCCCTGCCCAAAAGAGCTTACACTCTACAAGGAGTAACATATAAAGCAATCAGTAACCGATACAGGAGGGGAAGAGAGCCCTGCCCAAAAGAGCTTACAATCTACAAGGAGTAACATATAAAGCAATCAGTAACCGATACAAGAGGGGAAGAGAGCCCTGCCCAAAAGAGCTTACAATCTAGAATGACATTAGCTTTACCCGAGGGTATATTCCATCTGGCCCCGTTGCCTTGTTCACATTAATATTGAGAAACCCTTTATATACCATATCCTGTGCCACTGACTAGAATGAGTCAACAGTGCCCCTATCAGGTAGGTGTTGGAACTCTGGCTCCTATAGAGACCTATATTGGTACAGTTTATCACATCTCTCTCTACAGGCAATGAACTTACATAGGGACTGTCCCTTCTCCACTGTGTTTATTACAGGGGAACGCCTATGCTAGGTACAAAAGCAATTTTTGGTTGCCATGGCTACCAGGCGTCCCACCTAAAGAGCCCCTATGAACCTTAATTCTAGTGTGGGTCGAGTTTTACTCAAACCGCACCCAGGGTCGGACTGGGGGGTGAAGGGCCCACCGGGGCTCCCACCCCAGGGGCCCTGCAGGTGCCCGCGCCCATAACCCCCCTCGCAGGGTCCCCCACCTGACGTCCTCCCCCGAGTGTGTAAAATTAACATGTCAGGGCAGGAGCAGTCGGGCAGGGGGTGCGCTGCAAGGCTCGGGTCTAAGCCGCCAGGGCCCACTGCGATTTTTCCCGGTGTCCCGAAGGGCCCAGTCCGACCCTGACCGCACCCAACCTTAACCGGCCCACTCCCAGCCCCAACCTTACCTAACCCAGATAGTCCCCTGTATTTATAGACCCGTGCTGAACCTGGCCATTGATGACATCACAAAAAAAGGCGGGGCAGAAGTGTGCCTATAAATAAGAGAGCCGGTAGAGGAACTCAACCCAAACCCGTCTGACCCGCAGTTATTGGGCCAGCCCGCACATCACTACCCCCTAGTACAGTGATCCCCAACCAGTGGTTGCTGAGCTACATATTGCCCCCCAACCCCCTCCATGTTGCTCCCAGAGGCCTCAAAGTAGGTGCCATTTTTAAATTTCTGGCTTGGGGGCAAGTTTTGGTTGCATAAAACCCAGTGTAAAGCCAAACAGAGCCTTCTATAGGCTGCCAGTCCACATAGGGACTACCAAATAGTCAATTATAGCTCTTATTTGCACCCCCAGGAACTTTTTCCATGCTTGTGTTGCTCCCCAACTCTTTTTCCATTTGAATGTGGCTCACGGGTATAGAAGGTTGGGGATCCCTGTTCTAGTACAATGCTGAGGGGCCATGATGTTGGAGCTGCTGGGAAATAATATCCGGTGCCCATGGGCAGACTAATGACGTGAGTGCATTAACCCCCCCCCCCCCCCGTGCCTGAGCTTCATTGGCTCCTAACCCCTCATTTATTTCCAGGGATATTTCAATAAAGCCCTTTTGCAACTCCATCTTTTAATCCCCCATTAGAAGCTTGGAAGCCTGAAGACTCAGTAACTCGTAACACAAACTTGTAAACGATGAGCTTTTACCTTCAATTAATGAGCAAAGAGTGAACTCCAGGCGAAATGTAACATTTAAACAATAATTAGCGCAGCGAAGGCTGAAAGTCAGTCGGACTCCCGATGCCGGGCGCGTGCCCGGTGCCTCATTACAGAAATCTGGTAACGAATCAGAAGTCATGTTATTGCCATAATGAAGGAAAACAGTGAAATAAATATTTATTTTCCAATATCCAACATTACCTTGTTACTGTATCAGTTCCAAGTAATACAGCACAGATTCAAAATCACCCAGATTTATTCCCAATCTAATCTCCCCCCATATCATATGTGTACAGAGAGTACCTTAATGGTATGTTGTACAACCTCTGTGTAAACAACACCCCCAACACTAGGGGTCTCCAGGGAAACTGTGCCAATTTTGGACTGGAAGGAATTAATATTAATAATCTCTTAATGTACCTTTCTCCCTGCATGCAGATTTATTTTGCTTGTCTATTAGTGATGATCGAATGTGTTTCGCTTCGCCATAAAATTCGCGAAACGGCAAGAAAGTTTGCGAATTGGCGAAAAATTTGCACAATTATTTTGTTGCCCGCGTCTTTTTTTTACGCATCTGAGCCCAATTTGACACGACAGTGCCCTTTTTGACGCGCCCGTGCCCAATTTTGACGCAAATTTTTTTACACGTGCCTAATTTTTCCACGCCGAATTTTCACGGAGGTTTCGCAAAACAATTCCAATGCTGAAATACAGAAATTCACTGCGAATCCATGCCTGGCGAAAAAATTAGCTCATCATTATTCTCTATTAGAAGCAGCTGAACTGCAGCTCTTTTACTGACTTCCTTGTCTAGTGTCAAGCTCCACCTCCTTTTGCTTTCTGAGCCCACCTCTCAAAGAGGTGCCTACAGGGCATGCTCATTGCCTCTGATCCAATTGAAATCAATTAGGCATGCACAGTAGGCACCTCTTTGGGTCGGAGAAAGAAGGAGGGCTCACAAAGCAAATGGGGTGGAGCTTCATGCTAGACAAGGAAGTCAGTAAAAGAGCTGTAGTGGAACTGGCTGTAATAGAGAAACAATATAAATCTAGATGTTATTCTGGGGGCTATACAGAGTAATTTTATAGATTTTATGTGTGAATTCCTTTCCACTGTAAGGAAAAAATCATCTATGGCACCGGTTCCCTATCAATGGCATCTCCTAGCAATATCATTGCATTAAGGGAATGTCTTGTGTGCTGCAGTTTCATGCCTTAGTGCGATCAGCTGACCTGTGAGCATAGGGGGTCGGTGGGGCCCATATGTAAATGGGAAATTCAGACGGGTTATTATTTCAGGTGCTTCGGCTCTTGTAATATGTATGATCCAGATTTGTGCTTTAATCTAGGAGGAGGTCTCTGCAGACCCCGGCGCATTATTAGGCCTTAAGGCTAACATAACATATTAGGATCACAAATCCAGATTTATAAAGTTATCTCAGTGGTTTAACCTGAGCGCCGGTCTCTACAGGCCGCCGCGCGTTATTACTCCTTACGGCTAGGGTAATATATTTTGATCACACTACGGAACTTCGGCTTCACTGTCTTTGCCTCTAGTTTGCACATGGGGAAGGGGAATAATAAATCATGGGACTTACATTTATTCATCTATTATTCCTTCGTTTGGGCAGAGCAGCAACTCGTCAGTCACCTTAAAGCAACTCCAGGTGTGTGTAAGTCTAGTTCTCTACTGGGGCCTTAAAGTTCCCATACACGGGCCGATCCGCTCCTATAGGTGGGCAATATCGGGAGAATCCAGGCTAATTTGATCGTTTGGCCCTGGGGCCAAATGATCAAATTATAATGAAGGGTATAGGAAAAGTCGGTCCAACTATCCAACTAGATCCAACTATATTTTTAAACCTGCCCGATTGAGATCTGCCCGATTTTAGGCCAGATATCGGTCGGGCAGGCCCGTCGGGAGTGCCCATACACGGGCCAATTAGCTGCCGAATCGGTCTAAGGGACCCATATCAGCAGCTAGTATTGGCCCGTGTATGGGGACATTTAAAATTCAGCCAACTTTTCTTTTTTATCATTACAGTTTTGTGAAGTTTCATCTAAGACATCTCCTTTGTGGTTCTTTCTTGACTTTGGTCCAAACTCTTTCACTCACGTTGGTGGTGCAGCTGAATAAATACCCCCTGGAAGAATTCTCAAACCCTGACTTGGCTTCACTCTTCTTTTGAAAAAGTCCTTGTTTCCCAAGCTTTGCCGCTGGTAGACTCTTCAAACTGACTCTTCAGCCTCCTAATAACCTGATGAAGGGCACTTATCCTATATACAGGGAAGAGTTTCTTGATCCTTCTCATACAGGGGTTCTCTGAATAGTCTTGCATAGAATCTTTAGTGAGGCTACCTCCAGCCATCTCGCTAATATAGAACCTGGTAAGTATTAATATCATATAGCCTTGGATATTAATAGCATAATATCCAAGGCTATTGTGATACTAATATCTACAGTTAGTATTAGTGGTTGTATATATAGTTTATGTATGTGAGTGTATAGATTGGTAAGTATAGGTTGTGGGTGCTAGGTTTACCATGAATCTGGATCCTGCTGAAAAAGGCCCAATCTTGGCCAAATCCTGGACTTCCACATGGCTGCTCTGCTATATATATATATATATATATATAGAAACAACAACAAGAGATCCTCTTTTTTTTATATATATATATATATATATATAATTACACTGGTCATACTTTGGACCTAGGAAAATGGACTTAATCCCCTTCTAGGATAAGGACTAGTGATGATTTTTTCGTCTGGCATGGATTTGCAGCGAATTTCCGCATTTCCCCATTGGGGAATTGTTTCGCAAAACTTCCATCAAAATTCGCTGTGGAAAAATTCGCCAAATTGACGCGTGTCAAATTGGGTGTGGTCACATCAAAAAAGGCCGCGATCAAGTCAAAAAAGCACGGGCGACAAAAAAAAATAGACGCAGGCGACAAAAAAAATAAAATAAATGCGGGCGACAAAAAAAAACGTGCGACAAGTGCGTTTCGTGAATTTTTCACCTTTTGCAAATTTTCTTGCCGTTTAGCGAATTTAATGGTGAAGCAAAATGGGACAGATTCGCTCATCACTAATAAGGACCCCCCTTAGGTGTTTAAGGTACAAGGGGCTTCCACAAAAAAGGGCCAACCATTTTACCAGTCCCCTACATCTTTAAAAATAATTGTTACAAAAATGAGGTGTTAGTTGTAGTACCACACTTTGGGCAAAATACGTAAGCTCACGTGCCAAGTCAAGTCATTGTCCGACACTGCCAATGAGCATTGTAAGCCTGTAGTGCGACAGACTAAGTACAGGTATAGGACCCATTATCCAGAATGCTTGGGACCAAGGGTATTCCGGATAAGGGGTCTTTCCGTAATTTGGATCTCCATACCTTAAGTCTACTAAAAAATCAATAAAACATTAATTAAACCCCATAGGATTGTTTTGTATCCAATAAGGATTATTTATATCTTAGTTGGGATCAATTACAGGTACTGTTTTATTATTACAGAGAAAAGGGAATCATTTAACCATTAAATAAACCCAATAGGGCTGTTCTGCCCCAATAAGGGGTAATTATATCTTAGTTGGGATCAAGTACAGGTACTGTTTTATTATTACAGAGAAAAGGGAATCATTTAACCATGAAATAAACCCAATAGGGCTGTTCTGCCCCCAATAAGGGGTAATTATATCTTAGTTGGGATCAAGTACTGGTACTGTTTTATTATTACAGAGAAAAGGGAATCATTTAACCATGAAATAAACCCAATAGGGCTGTTCTGCCCCAATAAGGGGTAATTATATCTTAGTTGGGATCAAGTACAGGTACTGTTTTATTACTACAGAGAAAAAGGAAATCAGTTTTAAAATTCTATATTATTTGATTAAAATGGAGTCTATGGGAGACGGCCTTTCCGTAATTCGGAGCTCTCTGGATAATGGGTTCCGGATAAGGGATCCCATACCTGTACTGTATCTACTATATAATCTCCCATGTCGACTGGTGCCTTGGCTGACTGATGCCCAGCTGCAGTATTTAGAGCCTCACAGCGGGGGCCAATCAAACTGCAGAAACAATAGCGGGCACCTATCACGACACATCAATCCATTTGAGTGATGGAACAATGGCACGGTGGTAAAAATACAAGATATTTCTTAGCCTAATTAAACCTTTTCGGATCCTACGCTGATCCTTTATACACTCGTCAGAGGGATTTTGCCCCCCGCGGTGCAGTTACAGTCAGTACAAATATAGTTCCGGGCAACTGAGAAATGACAATTTCTATATCTGTTCCCTTCTTCTCCCTGTTTTGCCCACTGTAAATACAGATTTCCAACAAAGTGGGGTTTTTTTCAATTTATATTAAGTTTTATTTTCACTGATCAAGTGCTTATTTGGCCGGGACATTACATTTATTATTTTTTAAAGTTAGCCAGTTTTAGCCGGATATTGAATATAATGTTTCCATTTCTCTCTGAAAATGTTGCGTAGTGTTTATTACACTAGATCTGGGGGAAATTATTTTATAAATTGGGAATTATATTTGGAAAGGTTATTAAGTCTTGCACATCAAAGAGTAAGCTTTCTTCCTTTCTCTTACACATAGGGGCTGATTTACTAACCCACGAATCCGACCCGAATTGGAAAAGTTCCAACTTGAAAACGAATATTTTGCGACTTTTTGTATGTTTTGCGATTTTTTCGGATTCTGTACGAATTTTTCGGATCCATTACGATTTTTGTGTAAAAACGCGAGTTTTTCGTATCCATTACGAAAGTTGCGTAAAAAGTTGCGCATTTTGCGTAGCGTTAAAACTTACGCGAAAAGTTGCGCATTTTTCGTAGCGTTAAAACTTAACGCTACGAAAAATGCGCAACTTTTCGCGTAAGTTTTAACGCTACGCAAATTGCGCAACTTTTTACGCAACTTTCGTAATGGATAGGAAAACTCGCGTTTTTACGCAAAAATCGTATTGGATCCAAAAAATTCGTAAAGAATCCGAAAAAATCGCAAAACATACGAAAAAATCGCAAAGTACCGATCATTACGAAAAAAACGCAATCGGACTCCATTCGACCCGTTCGTGGGTAAGTAAATCAGCCCCATAGTAACATAGTAACAGATCCTATCTGATCCCCATAGGAAGAGGGTGTGTCTGATAGAGCTCGTCCATGTCTGGAGCAAGCCCAGGCCCTGCTAGGGCTGGTAGAGCTCCTCGCAAATCTGAGGCCCAGGCTTTGGGGCCTAGCCCATGTGCTGAAATTTCAAGGCCAAAACTAAGGTCATCTTCGCTGGGAACCCCTAGATCTACTAGGAGGAGGAACAGCAGCGACAGTGATATGGAGGTAGAGAAAACTGTGCAAGAGGCAAGAAAACTAAAGCAAAAGAATGTACAGGTTGCAAGAGATCAGGAAGTTGGGCTTCGGCGTGGAGCAGCTTGTGAAGGATTTTCTTCCTCTGAAGGTCCCCCCTCCACCCCTTCAACAACCCCCAAACCAAAAGGAAAGCAAAATGAGAAGGCAAAGCAAACACCAAAGAAACCTGTGAGTACTAAACCCCAGAAACAGCAGGGGCAGCCAGCAATGCCTGCAGGTACAGCTAAGGCTGTGGAGGCTGGAGTGAGTGCAGCCGAAGATGCGGCTGAACTGCACAGAGCACCGTCAGATGGTACCAGAACGCGAGCAACAAAGATGCCCGGCAGTCCTTCCGTTCCAGACTTGGTGCCAAACCCAATATCTGCAGAGTCTGAGGAGGGAGCCTGTCAGGTTTTGGGCCACAAGGGTGAACAAACTGCTGGTAAGAACTTACCTTCTTCTGCAGAGGAACCGCTAGTGTCCAACATGGTGCCCGCTGGCAAAGCTGAAGCTGAGAGTCCCATCAGTGCTGGCAGGGGCACTGGCACCGCAGAGGTAAATACAGCAGGGAATAGCCATGAAAGCAAGCAGTCAGCAGCACTCCACAAGCAGCTAAAGCAGGCAGGTGCTGAAGGGGTTAACAACACAGGTGCAAGTCGTCTAGGTGAGCAGGCAGCTCAGGTGCAAAAGCCTCATACTGTGAAGCAGCACATTCACATGGCAGCAAGTGAAGGGGAATCGTCTGCTATGGATACAGAGGGGGAGAGCCGGTTTGAAGGGGAAGTAAAGAGCACAAGCAGGAAAAAAAATAAAAATCAGCCCATAACAGCAGAAAGAGTTGCGGAAGCTCTAAATGAATTAGCAGCTCTTCAGAATGAGAAAAAGAAGTTGCAACTGTCTATTAAATGTCTTGTTAACTTATTTGCCGTGTCTGATGAGAAACACAAAGTGGCTACAAAGCAAAAGAAAGATGCATTGTGTAGAGAACTGTCTGATGTGGAATCCAGGATACAGACATTATTTCAGGAAGTCGGGCCATGGAAGGAAGTGTATCAGAACAAACAGAGATTTGACGCAATGCAGCCTTCCTACCAAGCCACACGCAGGAGGTACAATGTACAGACTGTCAGGCACTCAAGAACCTCAAACAGTGCCACCAGCTCAGAGAGTGACACGGAATTCACCAAACCTTTGCCTCCCCGGAGACAGAGGGGAAAGGAGAAAGTGAACTGGCAAAATATGGCTTTCAGTGAGAAGGAGCTGGAAGAGCAGGAGAGAAAAAAGCAGGAGCAAAAAAGTTTCAAAGTGAATGTCCCGCAAGTCACCGCAGACGTCGAAGCAACCTATGCGATTGGGTCTGACCAAGACTTCCCAGCATTGCCCACAGCAGAGGGAAAGAGCCCAGCGAGCCCACCAGCACCGCCCAAGCCCAGTCCCTGGGAGAATCCTTGTGAGCCAGAAGGGGAACCATCTACTCGCAGCAACATGGAAGTACCTTCTGTTCCTCAGGGGGTGGTGCAAGTACCTGTGGTGGTGCAAGTACCTGTGGTGGGGCAAGTACCTGTGGTGGGGCAAGTACCTGTGGGGGTGCAAGTACCTGTGGGGGTGCAAGTACCTGTGGGGGTGACTGAGGAACATGGAGAGAGTGAGGTGCAGAGTGAGTCTGTGGGGGAAGTGAATGCTGAGTGTGATGGACAAGTGGCAGTCACACAAAGGGTTAATGTTGGAAGGCCAATCAGGGAGGCAGAGCAAGGGACACAGAATGGAGGCAGATCAGAGGCTGGTCAGCGCCCAGACAGGAGTGGAGCTCAGCAGGGACAGGGAGCCCAGGTAGAGGTGGAGACAATACAGGCAGGGGGTGAGACTATAGCGGTAAATCCCTCACAGTTTTGGGAAAGGAGGAGACTCTTTGCCACCCCAGATTTTTCAGATAATGAGCCCTTCAGAAGGAAGAACTGGGTGAAAATCAAATGGGATGGTAACAAGGATGAGGCCCCCCCCAGGAAATTTATTGTAAAGAACCTCCTGTTAGATGGTATGGGCTTTACTCCCGGAGACCTCTCCGCTGTCATGGCTCAATCAAGCATCGAATTTGATGTTACCTTTAATCTCCCTGATGCTCTGGATCATTTCTGGCGCATTTACAATATACAGAGTAGGGCGGGTCACCAGAACTGGGATAAGTTAGTAGTTATTCCTATGACAAGGCCCCAGACGAAGAACATTACAGTAATAATGAAAAACTCATTCTTCCTAGGGAGGGAGCGAGGTGTGTGCTTCTATGTGGGACAGCCTCGGAAATGTTTCAAATGTGGGGCAGGTGACCATCTGGCCAAGTCATGTGAGGTCCTTAGGTGCGCCCTTTGTAATGCGGTAGGTCACGAGGCGGAGAGCTGTAACCGCATACGGTGCAACCTATGCAATCGAATGGGCCATATGCATAGGAAGTGTCCCGAGGCCTATCACAACGTAGTGAAACTATTTCCGGAGATAGACAGGGAAATGAGGAGGGAAATGGTGCCACCGCAGGAAGGAGACACGGGACAGGAAGGAGCAGAGGTTCAGGGGCCGCAAGAGGAGGTGGTGTCTAAAAGATCTATGACTAAGGGTCCCAAACATGACAGAAGGAAGGAGAAAAGGCCAGACAGAGAGGTGAAAAGGAACCCTAACAATACAGGGAGGAAAGATAATGAAGGTTGGGAGTTTCAGAAAAGTAAAACAAAAAATAAAAACAAAAGAAATGCTGACCTGTTAGACTCAGGGGAGAGTAGCTCAGGGGTCTGTTCTTTCTCACTCAGCACTAAGAACAAGTTTTCGGTGCTGGAGGAGGAGCCGGACAGCTGGGGCGACAGGGCAGAAAGAGAGGAGGAGTTAGAGAGGATGCGCAGGGAGGAAGAAAGAGAACAGGAGCAGATGGAAATCCAACTTGCATCACAAAAGAGAGGTAGGGAAACCGAGGATCAGCCAGTAAGGAAGAAAGGTGTGGGGGGGACAGTAACTGGAGATCCGGGTGGTGGTACAGTTGGCCTTGAGGATGATGTGCAGGTCCAATCAGGTCCTCAGGCGAAACGATTTGGAGAGGCTACAGGTCAGCAGGCAAAGAAGGCAAATTTGTCAATCAGGGTTCATGATGGCGCAAACTCAAATTAGAATCCTGTCATCCAATGTCTGTAGCATTAAATCTGAGCGGGCGAGGTTCTTGGCTTATGAGAATCTCTCCCGCTCAGATGCGGAGGTGTTTTTCCTTCAGGAGACCCGACTCGCTACTAGGGCGGATCTGAGAAAGGCAAAGGCTGACTGGCGACATGGGCCTTCCTTCTGGTCCATTGCGGAGGAGCCATGTGGCGGAGTAGGGATACTGTTTCGAGGTGGCCTCGATATTAAAGTGCATCGTCTCCTTGAGATCCAGGTGGGGCGTTTACTACTAGATGTTACATTAAATGGCAGGCGATTTCGCCTTATAAACGTCTATGGGCCACAGTCTATGGCAGGCAGGAGGGCTTTGCTGAGTGAGATCAGGCCCTTTCTGCACACGTCGCTCCCGGTCGTCTTTGCTGGTGACTTTAACCAGGTCCTCAGGCCAGAGGATCGTTCCGGAAGGATAGGGAAATCTGAGAGCTATTTTTTAAATATGCTTATTCAGCAGGCAGGACTGGTCGATGTCGCTACCTGGGGCGGCCGGAGAGCGGCGCATACTTACAGGTGTGCAAATAGGAGCAGCCGTCTGGACATGGCTTTTGTCAGGGCAGGTGAGGAGTTCACTAATGTTAGGGAGGTGGCGACCGAGTACTCTGACCATCTGACTCTTTCCTTTACAGTGGGGGTCTCCTCTATTCCAGCGAGTGGTAGGGGTCTCTGGCGCCTTAGTGCAGATTCCTTGGAGGGCGAGTCAGTAGGGAAGTCTTTTGGGGCTCTCCTTCAGCACCAGCTTGGGAGAATAGACTTTTACAACTCTGTGTCATCATGGTGGGAAGATGCCAAATGCTCATTCCGGGCTTTCTTCCGTAAGCTATCTGTACGCAGGGAGGGTAACAAGTATAAGAAGTACCTGACTCTTTTAACGAAGTTGGAGTCCTCTATTTCGGATGGGGTGGAGGGGTCAAAAATTACCCGGCTGAAAGCCCAGATCAGAGAATGTCAGTATAGCCGCTACAAATCTCTTGTGCAGGAAAGGGATTATGGGAGTTTTCACTCTCCGGACCCCTTTTTAAACTGCCGAGAGAATGTTGGGCGGAAGCTTATCACCGGTCTGATCGACCCCGAGGGTGAGTTACAGACATCCAGGGAGGGCATCCTTGGGGTTGTGAAAGACTTTTATGGTTCTCTGTTCCGGGCCAAGGCTTTGGATAAGGGGAGGACTTCATCCTTCCTGGAGGCAACCCCAGGGCCTGATGTGACCAATTTGGACTTTGAGCCTTTGACAGCTGAGATCACGGAGGACGAGGTCAAAGCTGCCATCGACTGCCTTGCTAAAAAGAAGGCTCCAGGACCCGACGGCCTTACAGCCGAATTTTATAAGAAATTTAAAGACCAGCTGGCTCCGGTTCTCGTAGAGGTCTTTAGAGACTGCCTGGAAGGGGGTATCTTGCCCCCCTCTATGAGAGAATCCTCCTTGATCTTGCTGTCAAAAGGTAAGGATCCGCAGCGGGTTGAGAACTGGAGGCCGATTGCCCTTCTCAACACTGATAGGAAGCTTCTCGCACGGATACTTTTTACTAGACTGATTTTGTTTTCAGGCACTTTATTATCTCCTGTCCAGTCCTGCACGGTGAAAGGGCGGAGCATATTCGAGGCGATCCTTACTATAAGGGAAGCCTTGGAACTATGCAAAGTCCAAAACATTGGGTGCTACTTCCTGTCTCTGGACCAGGCTAAGGCCTTTGATCGAGTGGATCATGAGTATCTGTGGGCCGTTTTGGCAAAGTACGGCATCCCGGGAACATTCATTAGGTGGCTATCAGCTTTGTACAAAGGGGCCGTAAGCTTTCCACTTATCAATGGGTGGCGAGGTGAGAACTTTGAGGTCGGGGCCGGGGTGAGACAGGGGTGCCCTTTAAGCCCTTTGCTGTATGTTTTTGCGATCGATCCTTTTTTAAGGCGTTTGCAGGCGGGTGGAATAAAGGGTCTCTCTGTTCCCTGTAGCCAGCCCCTCAGGTCAGTAGCCTACGCGGATGATGTCACGGTGGCAGTCTCTTGTCCGGAGGATGTGGGAGTGCTGTCCGAGACCATCAGAAGTTATTCAGAGGCCTCCGGGTCTCTGGTCAACATGGATAAGTCTCAAGCTTTTTGGTCATTAGACGAGGAGCCGGCTTTTCCGCTCCGGGAATTCTCAGTTGCCCCAACTCAGATTAGAATCCTGGGGATCAAGTTTGGGAAGGGAGATGACTGTAGGCAAAACTGGGAAGAGAAGTTGGATGCCGGGAATGCTAAAGTACAGCGATGGAAGCAGTGGAGGCTGTCCTACAGTGAAAGGGTGAAGCTTGTGAAGACTTACCTGGTCCCTATCTTTTTGTTTGTTTCCTATGTGTATCCGCTGCCTGAAGCTCTCTATGCTCGGATCCACAGTCTGTTCTTCCAGTTAATCTGGGGGAGCAGGCTGAATCCAGTAAAAAGGGGTGTCACTTACCTGCAGAGGAAAGAGGGAGGGTTGGGCATGTTATGTCCAGTGGCTTTCTTTGGCTCCATCTTCCTAAAGTCTAACTTTGGGTGCCTGGGCCAAAGAACTGATTCCCTGTGGGAATGTTGCGTCAGGCGTTGGGTATTGCCTCTGGTAGGAGATTGGGTGCTTGGCGGTAGCGTGAAGAAAGTCCGGGTGCGTGGTTGTCGTCTCCCAACGCATTTACAGTTGGGGTTGAAGCTCCTGAGGAAGTGGGATGTTGGAATTGGGGAACTGGGTTCTGTCCCGAGGAAACAGATCTATCAGAGGATCCTAGCGACCTATTTCATTGTCCCTTTGGCCTTGAAGGACTGCGTGGGGGACATTCTTTCCCAGAGCCTCCGGTGGCTCAATGACAGAAGGGTGCCTTCTAGGTACTTTGATCTAAACTGGCTCGCCCTTCAGGGAAAGCTTTTTGTGCGGGGCAATCTGCGCTACTTGAATATTGCGGACAGGAATTGCCCGTGGGGCTGTCCTGGTGATGAGACCCAGGAACATTTTTTGGTGGATTGTCCCGTAGCAAAAATTGTACAGTGTCAGCTGGCAGAGGCCCTCAAAGTGCCATATATCAAGAGACTTTCCTATGCAGATGCGGCTTATGGCGTTTTGCCCGTCCAACACCCCCTGGATAGAGGAACGGTGTACATGATTATATCAGTGATGAGGTACCACCTATGGCAATCCTGCTGTAGGAGATCTTTTAGCCAGGAGGATGTTATTATTGACCTTATAGTGAAGTCTGTGGTGGTCGACTTGGGTTTCCTGAGGGAAAGGGAGCTAAAACAGAGCTGCTCAAACGCATCAAAATGGAGGTGCATAACCCTGTAGCCTGGTTACTGTATTGCCTGACGATAGTGAGTGTAACAGCTGATCCTGTCTTCCTTTTGCCTCTTAAGATCAGTCATGGGAACCATGTTCAATGGGGAAGTGACCAACACTGTACCACCACCAGTAGGAGCTTATCAGCTAGCCGAACTTTAGACTTTGTGGCCGGGTGTGTGATGGTGGAGGGTGGGGAGGGAATGATCTTTTCATGGACAAAGGGAGGACTTTGCCGGTATCTGATTCTTGGGAGGGAATTATGGACAGAGGAAGGACTCTGGGAGGGTTTGGTGTGTGGTGATGGGAAATTTCATTTAAGAGCTGAGGCATGGCAAGCCTAACTCACTGGTGGTGATGCTGGTCTGAAATGATCGGAATATTTAGGTTTGTTTTGATTTGAATGTATTTATTATAAATTGTTAAGTTTTCACTAAATAAAAAATTCCTATCTGATCCCCCCATTGTAAGCAGCAGTCCTGCCCTGCTTTATGGCTGAGATTCTAGCTATCTGTATAACAGAGCATTCTGTCACAGTGGCACAGATCCTATCTGATCCCCATTGTAAGCAGCAGTCCTGCCCTGCTTTATGGCTGAGATTCTAGCTATCTGTATAACAGAGCATTCTGTCACAGTGGCACAGATCCTATCTGATCCCCCCCATTGTAAGCAGCAGTCCTGCCCTGCTTTATGGCTGAGATTCTAGCTATCTGTATAACAGAGCATTCTGTCACAGTGGCACAGATCCTATCTGATCCCCCCCCATTGTAAGCAGCAGTCCTGCCCTGCTTTATGGCTGAGATTCTAGCTATCTGTATAACAGAGCATTCTGTCACAGTGGCACAGATCCTATCTGATCCCCCCATTGTAAGCAGCAGTCCTGCCCTGCTTTATGGCTGAGATTCTAGCTATCTGTATAACAGAGCATTCTGTCACAGTGGCACAGATCCTATCTGATCCCCCCATTGTAAGCAGCAGTCCTGCCCTGCTTTATGGCTGAGATTCTAGCTATCTGTATAACAGAGCATTCTGTCACAGTGGCACAGATCCTATCTGATCCCCCCCATTGTAAGCAGCAGTCCTGCCCTGCTTTATGGCTGAGATTCTAGCTATCTGTATAACAGAGCATTCTGTCACAGTGGCACAGATCCTATCTGATCCCCCCATTGTAAGCAACAGTCCTGCCCTGCTTTATGGCTGAGATTCTAGCTATCTGTATAACAGAGCATTCTGTCACAGTGGCACAGATCCTATCTGATCCCCCCATTGTAAGCAGCAGTCCTGCCCTGCTTTATGGCTGAGATTCTAGCTATCTGTATAACAGAGCATTCTGTCACAGTGGCACAGATCCTATCTGATCCCCCCATTGTAAGCAGCAGTCCTGCCCTGCTTTATGGCTGAGATTCTAGCTATCTGTATAACAGAGCATTCTGTCACAGTGGCACAGATCCTATCTGATCCCCCCCATTGTAAGCAGCAGTCCTGCCCTGCTTTATGGCTGAGATTCTAGCTATCTGTATAACAGAGCATTCTGTCACAGTGGCACAGATCCTATCTGATCCCCCCCATTGTAAGCAGCAGTCCTGCCCTGCTTTATGGCTGAGATTCTAGCTATCTGTATAACTGTAGAAAAAAACTCCGTCAATCATCCATATAGCACCAAACATAAATTCTGAACCCCGACCAGAATGCACATTGATTTACAATGTCACTGTCTACATCAAATTACAAGTTAATTACAAAGCAGGCTTCTCTTGTCATTAAGCAGACAGTTAATTGCCGGCGCTCTCATTGGGTTAAAAAAATGATTGTGGCCCTCGGCCGTCCCTCCGGGGAGCGATTTTCCCGCTCGGCTGTTAATAACAATGTTTCAGCTCCGGATTCTCCTTCTCGGAGGAGGTTGCGCTCGGCTCTGTTTGCGTAATTTGCACTGAACCTTTAAACGCGAATATATTGCTTTTGTCTCATTAAAACCACGGTCTTTGGAAAGAGTCGCCGCGCCGGTTTCGTTCCCGCTGTTCAGTCTCGTAGCTATTACCTAATGGATTGACTTAAAGGTCAATGAATAGGGACCAAGGAAAGTTAATCATAAGCAAATTAATTATCCTGATCAATCCTTTGCATTCTAAATGTCACTCTTTCCCCTTGCAGCCGAGCCGCAATTCATTTCATAATTGTTATTCATTTGCAGTTTTTTTATTTATTGTTTTTTTTTTTTTTCATTTGGACCCGGGTGCCATGGCAGCAGCAATCTGAGTCCTTTCAAGAACAAAAATATATGTCCGAGAATGTCAATTCTGTAAATAGGCTGTAAGGGGCTTTGCATATTTATTACCCGGCTCGAGTACCTTTCTGGTTATTAATATCTACAAATCTGAGAATAATCCGTTTCCCAATAAAGAATTTCCACTGTGATACCGGATATTGAACTGCAAAATAGCACAGGGCGAATCTGTCCCGTTTCACTTCTCCGAAAAATTTGCAAAACTGCTGAAAGATTCATGAGATGGTGAAAAATTTATGACTTTTTTGTCTCAACAACATTTTTGTCTCAGCGACTTTTTTGTCTCAACAATATTTTTGTCTTGGTGACTTTTTTTGTCTCAACAATATTTTTGTCTTGGTGACTTTTTTGTCTCAACAACATTTTTGTCTCGGTGACTTTTTTGTCTCAACAACTTTATTGTCTCAGCAACTTTTTTGTCTCAACAACATTTTTTGTCTCAGCGACTTTTTTGTCTCAACAACATTTTTGTCTCTGTGACTTTTTTTGTCTCGGTAACATTTTTGTCTCTTTGACTTTTTTGTCTCGGTAACATTTTTGTCTTCATGACTTTTATCTCAACAACATTTTGTCTTCATGACTTTTTTGTCTGAACAACATTTTTGTCTCGGTGACTTTTTTTGTCTCAGCGACATTTTTGTCTCAGCAACATTTTTGTCTTGGTGACTTTTGTCTCAACAACATTTTTGTCTCTGTGACTTTTTTGTCTCAACAACATTTTTGCCTCTGTGAATTTTTTGTCTGAACAAGATTTCTGTCTTCATGATTTTTTTGTCTCAACAACATTTTTGTCTCGGTGACTTTTTTTGTCTCAGCAACATTTTTGTCTTGGTGACTTTTGTCTCAACAACATTTTTGTCTCTGTGACTTTTTTGTCTCAACAATATTTTTGCCTCTGTGACTTTTTTTTGTCTCAACAAGATTTCTGTCTTCATGACTTTTTTGTCTCAGCAACTTTTTTGTCAACTGGACTTTCTTGAAAATGTTCCACCGCTCATCAGTTCAACTTAAGAAGCCACTCGGATGAGTGGTGAAACGTTTTCAAGAAAAGTTCTAGTTGCTTTAGACTTAATTCTACTAGATACTGTCATTATAATGTTCCCAAGTAAGATTTACACCATGCTGTGCATAATACAGCAGAATAACAACGTAGCAGTGCAGTTGTGCCCACCTTGCTTTTCTCATGATATACACTATGTTGCCATCCTCACTGTATCTTTCTGCTTTCTTTTTCTTAATATAAAGCCTTCTGAGATTTGCTTGTTGGCAGTGAGAGAGATGACTAATAAAATAAAAAAAGGCCCATTTAGCCGGAATGCAACATTCAAAGCGCAGGATTTTATGTCAACTGACACCAAACCAGGAAACTCCTCTAATAAATGTTGTGCTTAAATGTAAATAGGTCCAATAAAAATGCAATTGATTCTGCTGTTGTCAGCAGATTCGCCCCAAGTGTGTGTCTTAATGGCATCATGGCCGATAGCCGAGGAGAGAATGTAGATTTATAGACTGCAGCGTGTCCCTGTTCCAATACAACTGTTAAGTTTTATTCCTAATAAAATTTCTTAGATATTAAGGGGCAACCAAAGTCCCAAACTATAACATAACATGCATTCCAGTATCCTATATATATATATTACCCATAAGTACTTGGCGTTCAGGTTTCCCATCTTCTAGGGCACCCTCTGTGGTTATTCCCATGCAAGACCATAGCAAGAAGCAAAGAAGACAAGAAAACTGCTATATTGCTATAATCCTGGGCATTAGGTTTAGGTTTAGTGATCCCCTTGGATGCACCTTACCATCATATCACTCAGTAGATGCAATGAGATGCACAAAAAAGTATATTGAGTATTGAGATGCCTTATTTCATTGCTGTCCAAGAGTTTCCATGACAAGGGTCAGTTATTTGCCAAATTATTCTAAAACAATGAAGTCTTACAAAGCAATCTGTGGAGATCCTGGGTATGATGAGGGCCATAAAGATCTCTTGAAGGGCCACATCCAGCTCAAGGGGGACATATTGTGTGAAAAACAATATTGTACCCAGATATCTTGGATATTAAGGGGCAACCAAAGTCCCAAACTATAACATAACATTCATTCCAATATCAGGTTTCCTGTCTTCCAGGGCACCCTTACAGGTGTCTGTGGTTATTCCCATGGGCAAGACCATGCATAGAATAGCAAGAAGTAGACTAGAAAACTATGATGGCAGTCCTAGGGTAAGTGGTAGGTGGCCTTTACCTGGAATAGTGGCTCGGAATAGATGACAATTTCCAGGGCAAGGTGCAGGGAGTCTCAAGCATTGGATTGAGACTCTGATGGCAGCCTCCTGGGACTCAAGAGCATTTGAAAGGCACTCTTGTATTTTTATCCGGACCCAAAGAAACAGAAGCCCCAGAAAGGATAAATGGAAGACTGAAGCTCCCTATCCGGACCCAAAGAAACAGAAACCCCAGAACGGACAAATGGAAAACTGAAGCTCACTATCCTGACCCAAAGAAACAGAAGCCCCAGAACAGACAAATGGAAAACTGAAGCTCACTATCCTGACCCAAAGAAACAGAAGCCCCAGAATGGACAAATGGAAAACTGAAGCTCCCTATCCGGACCCAAAGAAACAGAAGCCCCAGAACGGACAAATGGAAGACTGAAGCTCACTATCCAGACCCAAAGAAACAGAAGCCACAGAACAGACAAATGGAAAACTGAAGCTCACTATCCGGACCCAAAGAAACAGAAGCCCCAGACCGGACAAATGGAAGACTGAAGCTCCCTATCCAGACCCAAAGAAATAGAAGCCCCAGAACGGACAAATGGAAGACTGAAGCTCACTATCCAGACCCAAAGAAACAGAAACCCCAGAAGTATGTCTATGAAGATTCTCATTCATCCAGGTCATGATATACAGTATCTAGTAGAATTAAGTCTAAAACAACTGGACTTTTCTGAGTTTTTCTTGAAAACGTTTCACCACTCATCCAAGTGGCTTCTTCAGTTCAAATGACTGGTAGGGAATTCCCCGGTATTTAAACTCTTGATGGTAGTAGAGTCACAGACATCCAATCACAATGGTTCCATTGAACTTGTTCAGTTAGGTGTTAGCTGAAACTGACAGGTGTAAGATGGTATGATCCAATCACAATGGTACCAAGATTCTCATTGATGAAGGTGTTAATCCTTCAAAGTACATGACTGGAAGTGTGAACTGTTGTGAAACTGCCGGGGTAAGGATGTGAACGCGCCATTGTATGTTGGTGATTGTATGTTGGTGACAAGCGGTGTCTCAGGCCCCCTCCTCTGTTCAGGGATGGTTTTTCCAGGCTGGCATAAATGGCCTCTTTCACACCTCTTTCAAACCATCTGTCCTCTCGGTCCAAAATATGCACGTTACTGTCCTCAAAAGAGTGACCTTTTTCTTTGAGGTGTAGATAGACGCTGAGTCTTGTCCTGAGGAGTTTGCCCGCCTATGTTGGGCCATTCTCTTACAGAGAGGTTGTTTTGTCTCCCCAATGTATAAGTCAGAGCACTTTTCACTACACTGGACAGCATAGACCACATTACTTTTCATGTGCTTGGGTGTTGGGTCTTTAGGGTGCACCAGCTTTTGTCTCAGGGTGTTGCTGGGTTTGAAAAACACAGGAATGCGATGTTTGTTGAAAATTCGCCTAAGTTTTTCCGATGTTCCAGCAACATATGGGATGACTATGTTGTTTCGCCTGCTGTGTTCCTCCCTTCTGTTTGTAGGTCTGGTCTTTCTGTTGGTCTTTGATTTGGTTTTGATGAAGGCCCAGTCTGGGTACCCACAAGTTTTCAGAGCTCCTTTCAGATGTTTATATTCTTTCTCCTTAGCCTCTGCATTGGATGCCACAGTTTCAGCCCGATGATGTAGAGTCCTAATTACACCCAGTTTATGTTCCAAAGGGTGCTGGGAATCAAACAGCAAGTACTGGTCTGTGTGGGTGGGTTTCCTGTATACTTCAATATCCAGGTCCCTCCCCTCTTTGATAACTATAGCACAGTCCAAAAAAGCCAGTTTGCTGTCTTTCACATCTTCCCTTGTGAACGTGATGTTTTTGTCCACCGAGTTTGTGTGTTTGGTGAAAGCTGCAACCTCGTGTTCTTTAATTTTTGACCCAGGTGTCATCCACATATCTGAACCAATGACTTGGTGTTGTTCCCTTGAAGGTGTCCAGGGCTTTCTTTTCCACTTCTTCCATGTAAAGGTTCGCTACAATTGGAGACACAGGCGAACCCATGGCACAGCCATGTTTTTGTCTATAGAAAACTTCCTTGTGCTTGAAGTAAGTGGTATTGAGACATAGGTCCAGTAAGGAACAAACTTGTTCTTTGGTCAGTTTTGTTCTGCTGCTGAGGGTGGTGTCTTGTTGCAGCCGTTTCCTCACTGTATCAATTGCCTCGGCAGTGGGTATGCATGTGAACAGAGATGTTACGTCATAGGACACCATTGTATCATCGATCTCCAGCTTTAACTCCTTCACTTTTTTGACAAAGTCCATGGAGTTCTGAATGTTCTGGAAACCCCAGAACGGACAAATGGAAGACTGAATGAAGCTCACTATCCGGACCCAAAGAAACAGAAGCCCCAGAACGGACAAATGGAAGACTGAAGCTCACTATCCAGACCCAAAGAAACAGAAACCCCAGAACGGACAAATGGAAGACTGAATGAAGCTCACTATCCGGACCCAAAGAAACAGAAGCCCCAGAACGGACAAATGGAAGACTGAAGCTCACTATCCAGACCCAAAGAAACAGAAACCCCAGAACGGACAAATGGAAGACTGAATGAA